>NW_028277125.1:66307394-66621665 GCF_059951505.1 Python bivittatus | reverse complement strand
CTTTAACCTTCATATGCACCCATTCACACACACACTTATCAAAGCTTCAAAAAAGATTTTTGGTTGATTAGAAATCTTCATCTTATCCCCTATCTCATTTGCTCTCCAGCTTTATTTTGAAGGATACTGATATCATTTTAAAATTAGATTGCTTTGTTTATCATTAAAGCAAACACTTTGATAATTTAAAATAAAGATTAATACCAAAAATGAAACCATAAAAAAGGAAACCTAGAAAAATTTCCATGAATGGAATCAAAATGTTACCAAGGCATACACTAAGGGAAATATATCTTCCCTAAAACAGATGCAAAACAAGCTTTTGAATCTGTAAAAAATGCCAGCACTATTATTCTCACTTCTTTATTTGTAACTGCTTCAATCCTATGGTAAAACAGGAATGACACAAATAAAATATTATCCTAAATTTAAGTCTTCTGTTTCCACACATTATTCAACTAACAAAGCAATTCTACAAAACTGGGATCAGATTTATCTACTGATACTAGCCATCAGGATTTATGGATGTTTTCAAACAAGATAGATAATTCAGTTCTTCTTGTATCATTAAAATCCTTTTCTATGCTACCTGTCCCTCTACTTTCATCTGAACTTTTCACACAGATAATTCTCTGGCTTTACAGTAATCCAACCATATGCTTAGTGTGCCTCATTTTTTATGTCCCTCTCATCTTCTACTGTGATTTATTCATCAGATTTTTAACAAAAAAATCCAGAAACCACAATCTAGCACAGAAAAGGAATCCAATGACCTGAACTAGAAGACAGAAAGATAAAATAGAGGCCTCAAAAACAATTTGAATAAAATAGATGGTCACCAACAGAATCACCGTCTCAATTGATCAACAAGCTGACCATGTACAGTATTCCACATATTGTTCACAATGTATAGAACGAAATATGGAAAGTTTATATCAATCAATCAATCAATCAATCAATCAGCTTTATTGATTAGTCTTGCAACCATATCAACCAGGAGGAGAAACATCAGCAAAAGCAAAACAAATATCTAATACACGAAATCCATAATAGATTAAAATATATTATAGTAAAATGGGATAGTACCGAGTTTAATACTACTATTACATATTGTTCACAATGTATAGAATGAAGTATGGAAAGTTTATACATACCAATACAATAAAGGTAGTTTAATTATATTATTGATTTTAAATAGGAACAAGTAATGTTTTTAAAAATGGAAATGTAATATATACAAAATTCAAGAAGAATACTACCTCCAAAGCTACCAGTATGATTTACTTCTGTCTGTTGCAAAAATAGTAAAATAATTTTATAAAAGTTATTTGCTGTTGCAGATGGTATAAATTTAGGTTGGAATCAAATTGGGTGCAGAATTTTAAATCCCCTCTTTCCACATATCATTGTCCCTACATGGCTTCTGCCTCAGACCCAGCCTTTTTAAAATGTTAAATGCAACAAAGGTGTAGATTTGAATACTATCACCCACAAGCTGTTTCATCACTCAAAAATTCTAACAGCAGGCAAGTTCTATGTGTGAAATGGACCTTATACACCCAAAGCACAGGAAATATTCCAATATGAACTCAACCAAAATGCCTCCAAGTCAATAAAATTCTAATTTTGTCCATTAACAAGTGATAAATAAAAAGGTGGTATGAATCAGATCATTGGGTAATCTATGCATGGGATAAAACTGATCATGCCTATGTGAAATATTTTGGGGAAGTATAAAACATAGGCCTCCTTCCACTTTTGGGTGAAGTAAAATCTGTTTTAATTGACTCTGAAATGTGAAGTGTAAATGCACTCTATCTCCTGCTCTCTACTAAATAAGGTTCCCACCTGCAGTATAAAATGTTTCATGGCTTTCAAAGCTTTAATTTTGTAAAAAGAGTACTTATAAACTTTCGTATATCAGCAGTATTATTTTTAGATTAAGCTTCATCAATTTATTACTAATCTTCATGGTGAACTTTTATTAGTTCCTAAGATCATATTTTAAACGTCTTAGCCATTGCTAGCTTGAAAGTCCCTAAATGCATTTACTTAAAATCGACTTTCATATATGTGTAGTTAGAACTGAGGCTCTTGGCTTCATGACAAAGAGGCTTTTGAAAAAGATGGAGTGTCACTGGGGTTGGAGTGACTACATGGCACATACTACAGTGAGACCAAAAAAAAAGGGGGGGGGATAAGCCCTTAGGAAAATGCAGCTATAAAGAAATTGTACAGTATTTCTACTGAATCAATCATTTGCATGTTTTAGATTTTTCAAAAGCTTGCTTGCAATTTCTATCTCTTTTTCTCTGAATTAAGATATAAAAAAGAAGAAGAGGTAACAGTATATGGACAATGACAAAGTAGCCTGTTGATAATAAATATTTGTCAGATGTTATCACATCTGCACAAATTCTGCTGTTGCCAAAGAGAAACCACACTGATAAAAAAGGGTGGCTCTGAAGAAAATCAATGGATTTTGAGCTAAAGCGCTGCTATACACATAAGAAAACATCTCTACCCAACAACCATACTGCTGTGAAAATTCCCAAGCCTTGCATTGGTATAGCTAAGGAAAATTTAATCTTCCCAAATACTCATCAGAGCACTCCATCCTGCAGACCTGACAGCCCCACTTATAATTAATTATACAATTTCGATGGGAATATCGACTAAACAAAGCTATAAATCATAGAAAAAGTCAATAGGCATGGACACATTCAATCATGTCCCGACCAATGATTACTACTCTTAAAATACAATAATTATTTTCAGGAGCCAGCTTGAATTAAATTTCTGTCAGCCTGGTACAAGCCTGGTAGGTGATGAAGGATGCGATGGATTTTTTGGGTTGAATTTGGCCAGGGACATTTATCCTTTTAGATAGGTAGTTTGTTTTTAGTGATCATGGTGCTGTGTGTTTAACTAGACCATGAAGATTAGATTATCTCCAATGGCTCATTATATCGTTTATCTTTCTCTTCCATTCTTGATCTGGAAGATTTCCTGCTTCCTGGTGTGTGAATGAAATGGCTACAGATTTTGAAATATAATGTTCTAAAGTGGCCCATCTGTATATGAGTCTTTGCAGGAAAACATATGAAGAAGCATGCATGGAAAATTAACTTAATGCTTAAAATGCTCCTGGCATGCCAAGAACTGCTACAAGCAGAAATGATAATCTTTAATTTTAAAAAAAGGAATTGAAATATTGCACAACTATAATTCAAGATGTTTTAAAAATAAAATCATGTATATGCTACATCAAAAGGAAAATGTTGATTTTTCTTGTTTATTTATGGATGATCATAATTCTAGTGAGTTAGGATATTAAGAATTATGTACTAAACCATAGTTTTACATAATGCTCATGAATTTTCCATTTACTTCATGCAGCAAGAATTATCTATATAAGCAATAGGTGAATATCAACTACTTTTTATATTATTTAGGAGACACTACAAACCTGAGTTATGAATCCCTAATACTACTAACAGTGAACAAGGAACTACATTTTACATGTCCTCCCCCATTAATAGGAAGTTGATGTCAGCAGATTTCTTATTTTCAACTATTAGTTCCCGATAGGTAGAACTTTGGTTAACCCTTTGGTTAACAGCTTTAGCGAAGGGCACATTTGTGTAGTGACAATAATGTTCCATCTCTCTACTGCTGTCATCTCTCAATGGTTGCTCCAGTATGTCAAATGAATTGGGCATCGCTAAAGCCAGCTTGGTGACTTTGGACCAGTCATTCTCTCTTGGCCCAACTCACCTCACAGGGTTGTTGTGGGGAAAATAGGAGGAGGAAGGAGTATTGGTATGTTTGCTGCCTTGAGCTGTATATGAAAAAAAAAAAGGGATAAAAATCTAAAAAAAAAAAAAAAAGCCAAACTGTTGCAACACTTTAAAAGAAAAACTGAACTTACAGTCAAACTTCCAGGTGGGATGGTGCAAGTTGTCATATATTGTCCTGAAATGATTCTACAAGCCATGAAATGGGTGAGGTTTGGAATCATTGTTTCTCAAGGTACCAAATTATTCATTAAGGGTACATCAGCTACAAGTTTAACCACTCCACCTCTCAGAAACATCCTTCTTGCCTTCCTGTGAACTGTTCTTGTCCTCACCATGCACAGACTTTCTGTACAAACTGACCAGTACTCAGTAGCTGATGAAAGAGGAAGAAAACAGTACAGCCAGCACCTTTCCCCTATCTGTGTCTCTTTGCTGATGTAGTTCTTTTCATCATGAGGGAAAAAAATCTGCCCTTCTATTAAGTAAAATGGTAGCAAAATACCATGTCAGCTCAACTTCTATTTCAGCGATTTCAGTGAAACATTGAGAATCAGTTTCCTGGCAGAGATGAAGAGCAACATTATGTAGCTAGCATTCAATTTTTAGAAAGACAGACGGCAAGATCCAGAAAGCACCACCCTCCAATTTGGAAATTTTTCCTCGGATTATTGAAGCATGAGGAAACTCCGAAATTACTGAAGGGCAGAAGGAAACTTTTCACCTGCTCTCAGTTCTTTTTCTAAAAATGCAAGTTGAACCCGGGGACCAATTAAGCCCTGCATGGAGCTCCTACATGTGATCCACAATCATTTTCCACACTAAATGGATAAACAGTCCCCAGACAATCCATGTTAGAAAAAAGCAAGATTTGGTATATATTTACTGTGTGTATATATAAAACAGACATACTATGGGATGGTTATTTACACCCTTTATGAAGACATTAGAAGTGACAAAGAGAACTCTATGCTGCTGCAGTAACATGTGACCTTTCCCCATACACTGATATAAACATTGTAATATATGAACAGCCCTAGCAATACATTAAATTCTAAGAAACATTCTGTGTAGTGGGTATTTTTCATACAACTTTTCAGATTTAGAAATGATTTGGAAAAAGTGCTTCAGACCTCACTCACTCACTTTTCATTAAAGCAGCAAGATTTTTTTTTTCCCAGTGGCAGCAGCTTCAAGGAATTGATTCATTAAAATTAATATGATTTTTAAAGCTATAACTTTTTTTTTATCAAGCTCAAAGCTGTTATCTTTAGTAGTTAGAAGTGCTGCTTTAAACATCAATATTGTGGAGGTTTGTGGCTTATAATATGAATTGTTAAAGTTTAGCACCAGAGGTTGTGGGAGAAAAGAATGTCCCATGCCCTTTGAAATAAATTTGCAAATGTGGAAATCTGTATGAAGGTGTAACTGTTCTTTTCTTGTGATTTCTAATAATAATACTTTTTTCATAAAAATCTGGATATGATTCTACTTACACTTATTTAATTTAAACATTCTGTTGAACATGTTATCAAGCTGTGAGCAGATATAGGGTGTCTTTGGTTGGTGGAAAATACTGAAGCTAATTGTTGTTAAAATTATATTCTATCCAAAGAGTTACTAAAATAATAGTTGATCCAACAACTGCACCTAGAAGTTTGTCCAACAGTTAACTGTAACAATTATACCTATACCCACAATATTCTTTTCACACCATACTAATACAATTTCAAATGAGGGTTAGAGATTTATTAAATGATAAAAGATTTGTGAAGCAAAGGATCAAGCAGAAAACAATGCAACTGTGAAATGTATATTCTTTTCAGTTACAAGTTCAACAACTTCTAACGGATGAATATTCAATATAAACCTAATATCTCATGGTGGGTAAAATGGCTCATAATTTCAACAGTGTGCTTGAAACTACGATTTAAAATATTACACAGATAGTTCTCATTCAATGACTTCCTTGTTTAGCAATGAAGTTACGATGATGCTGAAAAAGTAACTTTATGACCAGTTCTTGCACTTAGCAATCGTTGTAGCATCCCCATGGTCAAGTGATCAAGACTCGGGCACTTTGCAACCTGCAGGCATTTATGACCATCACAGTGTCCCATGGTCATGTGATCGCCATTTGCATGCTTCACAGCTGGCTTCCAACAAACAGAGTCAATGGAGAAGCCAGTAGTAAAATCGCAAGTTGCGGTCATGTGATGCTTGTTTAACATGATGTGTTGTTTAATGACAGTGTTGCTTAGCATCGGAGTTGCTAGTCCCAATTGTGGTCATTAAGTGAGGACTACCTATAGAACAATATCTATGTCCGTGTCCCTAATGGGAATTTATATTACAATAATCTGGTATAAAGGTTGACTAATAGCATCTGGACTGACTATGGATTATGGGAGTTATTATCTAAAACTTCTACATGTACTAGCTTGGGGAAGATGCATACATAATTCCTCATAGGCAATCACCTAAGGAGAAAAAAGAAACAGTACTGAACAGTTAATTTGAGTGGCTGATTGTTTAGGTGATCTTTTTATATGCATCCTTATAGCATGCAGGACAATCCTCAGGTCAAAGATCCTTGTTTACCAAAGGACCCATTTTTATACTCAATACCCAAGAATGAAATGCGTGCTGATGTGGATGTTTAACAAAAAAGGGAATCAGGTGCTTTTGCAGGTAGTTTGGTCCATGACCACTGGGCTGGCAAATCAAGTACATTTTGAATTTTTAGCGCATGATGTGGGCACTCTTGCAAAATGATGGATGAATTAAGTCTCAAAATGCCAACCTATCAGAAATCAAAGTGGTAAGGTTGCTACTTACCACATTCTCTAACTCTCCTCCTCAGTTTACTATACTCAGCTTTACTTTTTCTGGGCAAGAGGACATATTTTTATTGGCTGGATCTATCCACTATTTTTATTTTTTACGAATGCCTTTGGAACCCAGGTGGGAAGTGCAAATGATGCTGGAGGCTGGAACTTTGCTTTCCACTTACCAGCTTGCAAGCTACTGATTCATTTCTTAACTAAGAGAACCCAGTTTATTTTTTTTCGAAGTCAAGTGAGTCAGGGAGCCTGATGGTCTGCAAGTGAGATGTTGGAATAAGTTTGTAGGCTCAAGTCTAGTAGAAACAAGAAGTCTAGTAAAAACAATAAGGATCCTTTATCAAGGTTGTTCAGGGCAGTTCTGACATTAAAACCAGAAATCTTTTGTCAAGCCTCAGGAAAAACAGTATACAGAAGGCTTATGTATTTAGCACTTTTTGCCTGGGCCAAAAAATCCTGAGTCATCTACAATTCATACTATTACTACTACTATCTATTTATTATGTACCTTTACCACTGAAATCAAGGTCTTTAGAACTTAAGACAGCTGAAGATAACAGCGAGACTGTGGAAAAAAAATCTGTGAACATAGTTATATAATCAGTTTAAAATGGTTTAACTTGCCTTTTAATAGCATTTTAATGTACTGTGAAGTGCACTGCCTTGATGGCATATTTTGTAAAGGGAAGGATAGAAATGTAAAAATTAAACTACACTGATAAAAGAAGTCCTCATTAAATAAAAGGTTGTCATGCTAAGGAAAACAGGATATGAGCATTTTCCAATCACATTTCTTGGAGCACCAGGTCTCCAGAAGCAGGGCTATATCTATAAAATGTAATTTTACAGCTGGAAACTCACCGCAGTGCCATTGTTATCTCTAAAAACATCTTGATTAAAATAGTCAAAGAGTTTCTTTTCTAACTGTAGCATAACCTGGGGAAAAAAATGAAGCAGAGCTTAAAAAACTAAAACAAAACAACCCCCAACAAAGTTCAACATGATCATTATAAGTACACTTTTGCAATTTTATTTTTAAATTTTTATTACCTTCTCCATTAAATCAGGTCCTTTTCTGACTTAAAGAAAAAGAAATGCAGAGAACCTTAAACAGATTGTATTATAGTGCTTTAAGAGATTTGAGGTTACTTTTCACATATTTCCTGTAATTATGATAAATATCCATGTATAGAAAATCAAGATTACTGTAAAAATTAACTGACTGATTGACTGATTATATGCTATCAAGTCAGTGCTGACTTTTAATAACTGTATAGATAGATTTTTTCCATGATGATCTGTCCCTAACCTGGTTTTACAGGTCTTCCAACAGTGTACTCATCTCTATTGTAGCTGAGTCTATCCATCTTGCTCTTCTTCTCTTTCCTTCCACATTTCCCAGCCTTAGAGCCTTCTCTAGAGAGGAGGACTTTGCATAACGTGTCTGAAGTAAGACAATTTGAGCCTGGTCATTTATGCCCCAAGTGACCTGGGTTGATTTGTTCAATGATCCACTGGTTTGTTTTCTTGGCTGTCCACTGTATTCTCAAGAGTCTTCTCCAACTATTTTTACAAAAGACTGGAAACCCTTTATGGAGTTTTTGCTGAAAATGGATAAAAATGAACTGGTGATTTGGGGATTTATTGATTAAAAAGATTTGTCTATGGGAAGAAGGGAACCATGATATGCAATATGGGAGGGTGAAGATAATAATTGCTATGTTTGTAATTACTGCAAAGAAGATCGGAAGTTGCTTCTTTAGATATCCTTGCTTTTTTGTTATCCTTCACTTTTTCTTTTACCCTTTTACAATTTCTTTCTTTTTCTACTTCTTCTTTTATGTTTCTGTAGTTTTTTAAAACTTTGTAAAGTCTTCTTTAAATATTTTTTTTTTAAAAAGAGTCTTCTCCAACACAACATTCAAAAGCATCAATACTCTTCCTGTCCTGCTTCTTCAAAGTCCAACTTTTGCTTCCATAGAGTGTCAGAGGGAATGTACATTGCTTGCAGTATACCTATTTGTAGGTATAGACACATTACGGTATCTGAATATCTTTTCCAAGACCTTCATGGCTGCTCTACCAAGTGCCAGCCTGTGGCCTATTTTTTGACTACAGGTAGTCCTTGACTTACGATCATTTATTTAGCAGCTGTCTGAAGTTACAACAGTGCTGGAAACAGTGACTTATGATCAGTCCTTGTACTTATGACTGTCTCAGTGTCCCCACAGTCAAATGATCAAAATTTGGGTGCTTGGCAACTGGCATATATTTACAATGGTTGCAGCGTCCCAGGATCAGATGATTGCCACATTTGCGACCTTCCCAGCTGGCTTTTGACAAGCAAAATCAATGAGGACCCACATGATTTGCTTAATGATCACTGCAAAAAATGTTGCAAAATCAGGCGTGGTCACGTAATGCCTCACTTAACAACTGCACCGCTTAACAATGAATTTTCTGGTCTCTTTTGATCTTTTCCAATCTGTTGGTCCCTGCACTGTTCTCCAGATTTGCTGGCATAGCTTTGTTAATGTAGAAATAGTGTATTAATATCACACACTGCTAGTTGGATACGAAGTTAAAATGTAATCTAGGAGACTGACATTTATGAGGCTTCCATAAAAGAGGATTGCAAATATTTTTAAATATGTTATATCTGAATTAAGAAAACTGATTTAAAAAGTGGTTCTTGGGCAGATACAGGTCAATCTCATTCCTGCTGCACAAATTGCAGGAGACTTGCAAGTCTTAGGCAAATATCCAAGCTATGGTCAAACCCATCTCCCCAAAGCAGAATTTCTGCATGGACATGTATGGTATGCATGTATAAAATGACATACATGTATAATGTCAAATATGTGAATCATCTTCATCAGGAATTACATCAGGACTTACAACAGTACAGCCAAAATACAGATTTATGATCAGCTCAGAAAGACCTAGGCCTCATAAGTGAAATTTTTGTTAAATTAGAATGCTGTGATGTTTATATGAGGACTATCCTTTTCTGGGGATACAAAATATTTTCCAATGTTTCATTTTGTTTCCAAGAAGAGAAACAGATCCATAAGACAGAGGCTTTCCATCTCTTTTTCATTACTTTTAAGAAATCACATTCACTTGGTTAGAAACCAAGCTTCTGTGGGAGTGGTGGTAGGGGAGATTAATATACATGTTACTTTAATTGTACAGCAATGAAATGGGAGCACTGCACACAGGATGAACAAGTGACATATTTTCTCTGAATGATATTTGTCTTCAGAAATTATATTGTTCCCCAAGTGGGATTTTCTTTCTTTTTTAAAAAAATGTATATAGTTTTCCTTGCAGTCTATTTTCTGATAGACACAGAAGGCAGTTATTAAGTTGTGCTCTGTCACTGAGAACTGGCACATGAAGTTTTCTTCTTTGTTTGCCTTGGGTTTTAGGTAGCTTAAGGCACACCTTCGCTTTCCTCCCCAACACCTATGAAAACCTTGCTTTTCTCATTGGCACATATCATTCTACCTATTCAAAGGAACAGTTGCAGACTTCTTGAAAGTTTACCGTGGTAGACTCAACATATGTGGCTATTAGAGGCTGGGGTAAGTGCAATTATAATCTCAGTACAAGTGTAGATCTCACGTAACTCATTGCGGTCACAACTGAATGCACATTTCTGTAAGTGTGTATTTTGAATTAAATCACCTCCACATAAGCAAAGAAAGGGGTGGATTACTTAGTTATGTTTGCATTCTCTTCAGTGACAAAGATTGCATTTGGTTACATACCTTTCGGTCATTATCAGATTCGCGGAATATTAGTTTGACTACTTCATTAGTGTCAGCAGCCCGGATAGTTTGCATTGTAGCCTTTGCACAAAGTGTCTGTTTAAAAAAAAAAGCATATGAGGTAGGGGAGAAATTAATAAGCTTGTTAAAAACATTTTACAAAGATTATTGAAGACATTAAAAATCTTTAGTTAAAAAATGTAAACATAAATATACAAACATATACTTCAGCTGAATTATTAAGATAAAGAGTTACTTTCTTTAGTTTATTTTGTTCTTCCTTAAAATTGGACAGCAGTTGGAAAATTTAAGGATTTGTTATGGGTAGTATAAAATTGCTAAGCCCCACCACTGAATTCATCTACTTCAATTGTTTTTTTCTTAAAAATTAAATTAAAACACTGGGATGTTTATATGAGGACTCTCCTTTTTTGGGGATACAAAATATTTCCCAATGTTTTGTGTTGTTTCCAAAAAGAGAAACAGATCCATAAGGCAGAGGCTTGGTATCTCTTTTTGAAGTACTAGCAGAACCCTGGAGCAGTATGCCATGTTAATCTGATAGCAGGATCCACACATTGGAAAAAAGGGCACAGCTTTCAACTTTTCTTGCAGCTCCATTCAAAAACTCCAGTTGCCCTGGAAACTTAGACATGTTAACATTTGATATTGTCTTGAGGTTTTATTGGACTCTTCTAGGATTTGAATGGTGGAGTTACCTAAAAATTTGTAAATTTGACTTCAAGAAGCACTTTGAGATAATGCTTAATAAACTTTGTTCTGATAAGGAGTAAATTACTTATTTTACTCTTTTTCCTAATAATCCTACGAGAAACAAGAAGCTGCTTGATTCCTGTTAAACTATCCAGCTCAGAGTGCTTTCTCCTCTGACTGGCAATGGTCTTCTAAGATCCCTTTCATCTACTCCTTCTTTCTGGAGATACTAAAATTTGATCCTGGGATTTTCTACGTATAATCCATTTAATTTTGATTCTTCCTTTATGGGTTAGACAATATCCTCAAAAACTTATTTCTCTTTATACGAGTAGAATTGTGCCAGAGCAACTGACTTTCTTACCTTGCTAATACATCGAGAATCAGAGACAAAGAAAGATATGATTTTCCTAATAATAAGCCTAATAATTTTTAGCTGCCATCAATTCTTGGAAGATATTATTATTTATTTAGGACTAATTGTTACATTGTATTTTTAATTAATATTTATCTTTTCTGTAAACTGCCCAGAGTCGCTTTCTAATTAGATGGGTGGTGACAAATTTGATATATAAATAAAAATATAAATAAAAATATTTCACTTCTATTATTTTTTTATTTTGCTTTACAAAGTATCAACGTGACAATCTGACTAAAACTCTTCTTCCCTTCAAAATTCCCTTCAGGATTTTTTTTCTGCCTAGAAACCATAGTGCTGTTAGAATAATCACCACAAATTTGGATAGACTATTTTAAAATAGCAATTTTTTCAAAGGAACTGTGCCCAGATTTCTCTTTCCACAACCACTCCATGAATATTAGAATAATGCTACTGAAAGCACAGGAAGTTGTTTTAACTCCAAATATTCCTTGCCAAGCAGAGAAGCAAGAGAAAGGGTGGCACACCAAGACTTTGAGAGCAACCCCTATTTTTTTACTTTCTTCTGTTTAACCCACAGCTAATCACTTTTTCCACTCATCTTCACAATTTGATCTGGGTCCCATTCTGTCTCTTTTGACAAGTAATTAACATTTTGCCATCTGTGTCTGTATGTCGTTAACTGTGAGGTCATCCACCAACAAGCCATTCCCAAAGAGCTTCTCCTTCAGATACCAACCATTGAAATTCAAAGCACAAATTAGCTAATCAGGTCAAGCCCCCCAAAATAGCCTTTTGGACTCATGTGTCACAAATCAGTCTGGTCGCCTTTAAACAGTGCACCAGATTAGAACAAGCAACTGAACAAACCAAAGCGGAAAACCCACCGCTCTCTAAAGCTGGTTTTCTAAAGCCCTAACAAATCGCTCCATCTTTCACTCATTTAAACCTTCCAAATGAGGGTCAATATGGTCCCCAAGCATCCAAATGCTAATGCGCTTAAGTGCGCTTAAGCAGCTTTCTGGAATGAATGGGCCGAAGAGCGGCTCGAAAGGACAAGGCAGAGTTACTGTCACTGTCAAAAAGACATTGTAGCCACCCCTAGAGTGGCTGCAATTCAAAAAATTCATGATTTCTGCCTTTTAAAGGCATCTGCTTGGGAACATTCCCCCCTCTTCACACCGCCCAAAGCTCCCCCAATCTGCTTTATAGCTGTTACAAGTTCAGGTCTGTTCCAAAGGAACCATAACCATAAATATGGAAGTGTAAAAATCTGATACTCTCTTGACCACTAAAGAGAAGGTGCTACAATTGCATGGAGACAAACACTTATCTTATTCACAAACAAAAAGTGATTATGCAAAAGTCCATTTCTTATACAATCTGGAACATTCCTTTTCCCCAGCCCACCTCTTTTCAGTTTCTACGAAGTCGTAGTCACCCAAGCAGAAACTTTCAGAAACTTGTGCTTTTTTTTTTTAAAGGAAAGCCTGCTTGCTTATGAAGGGATTTTTTTTTTTGTGGTGGTAGTGGTGGTGTTTAAGAATGGGAGAAAATTGAAATGCTATGAAAATACACTGCCCTTTTCATTCTTATGAAATATACTTTCATCAAAGGTACTTAAAAAAAATGAGACAAAATCAGAATAAAATTCTGGGGCTTCCTTGCTTAATTGAAGAAAATTGCCCTTTCTTATAGAAGATTGCTTTCTAAAATTTCTTTACAGAGGAAAAAAAAGTTTGTAAAAAACCTGAGATTTGGGCTTTACATAACATGGGAAAAATACTGGGATGACCAAGTAGAGAACTACAATTCAGAAGAAGACACATTATTATAGAACCATAGCTATAAACTGCTGGATATTCTTTGTTAGGAGAGTAGGAAACCCACATACTCTTTGTTAGGAATGAGCAGTTAGGAACATGCAGTTAAAAATGTTTTTCTGAAACGTGAAGAACTCTGCACTAAATACAGACTAAATACAGTTTAAATTTGAAGCGAATGGAAAACCCTAACCTTCAAGTTAGAAAAAAAAGAAAAAGGAAAAGAAATATAAGGAAACAAGTCCTAAAACATCTCATGAGGGCAGAATATGCTTAATAGCTAAGTGATGTTGAAGAGGAAACAGGGAAACAGCGTGTGAAATAGTTGTATTTGGGAGGTAGACATGAAAAAATGGCTGAAGCACTGAACAAAACTGCCTCTTTGAGGCAATGAGAATAAGGCAGTGTCTCACTTATTTTAAAAAAGGAAAAACTGTAATAAGCCAATTATGTTATATCCAAATCCCATCACAGATTACAGCACATGTATTATTCACATTAGTTTTGAACTGTTCACTTTTGGCAAAGTCTACAGAAACTTAAGAGTCACATTTCACTAAAGTACAAGTCATTTAGTCCTATTTGGAATGGGAAATGTAGAAATTGTTTTCCAAAATATTCAATAATAAACAGCCAGCATACAAAACCTTTTCCCAAGAAACGAGCATGTGAACTATTTTAGCAAACAAACAAACAAATAAATAATCCACCATGGCAAGAAAACAGTACAGGTTCTGAGACCAAGAGATGATGAACTAGGAGATGATCCAAGAGCTATCCATATTGTATCACTGTTGAAGCGGAACAGTTGCGAACATGATAAGTGCCTGGCAGAGACTCTTGGGAATATGTGTAAGCTGCTCTGAGATTTCAAATGAAGAATTATATCTGTATAATGCACATCAATGGGCACTGCACTTCACAGAGTACAAGAAGATTGGTCCTTATCAAGAGGAGTTTACAAATGCTAATTCATCACAAGGGAATTTCAAAGAAGTGAAGGAAGCTAAAAACAGAAAATATGTACAAGACTGCTTTATTTCAGTAACTTGTACATAGGTTTCGTTAGGGCACAGCATGGGACCTGAGGATTGTTCCAAGTATTGCTGTGGACACTAAATAAGTGAAAGTGGTTGCCCTTCCCTTTTGTTCAGTTTGAGGAGTTTTTGACACTGGTTTATATACAGTGCATTCAGAAAGTATTCAGACCCCCTTCACTGTTTTCAATTTTGTTATGTTGCAGCCTGATACTACAATCGTTCAAATTAAATTTTTTTCTCATTAATCTACACTCAGTACCCCATAATGACAAAGTGAAAACAGAATTTTAGAAATGTCCTTAAATTTATTAAAAAGGAAAAACTGAAATATCACATTGGCATAAGTATTCAGACCCTTTACTCAGTACTTTGTTGAAGCACCTTTGGCATCAATTACAGCCTCGAGTCTTTTTCGGTACGACGCAACAAGCTTTGCACACCTGGATTGGGGGATTTTCTGCCATTCTTTTTTGCAAATCCTCTCAAGCTCAATCAGGTTGGATGGGGACCATTGGTGGACAGCCATTTTCAGGTTTCTCCAGAGATATTCAATAGGGTTCAAGTCAGGGCTCTGGCTGGGCCACTCTAGGACATTCACAGAGTTGTCCCTAAGCCATTCCTGTGTTGTCTTGGCTGTGTGCTTAGGATTGTTGTCATGTTGGAAGGTGAACCTTCAGCCCAGTCTGAGGTCCTGAGTACTGTGGAACAGGTTTTCATTGAGGATATCTCTGTCCTTTGCTCCATTCAGCTTTCCCTCAACCCTGACCAGTCTCCCAGTCCCTGCTGCTGAAAAACACCCCCACAGCATGATGCCTCCCACCACCATGCTTCTCTGTTGGGATGGTATTGGACAGGTGATGAGCGGTGCCTGGTTTCCTCCAGACATAATGTTTAGAATTGAGGCCAAACAGTTCAATCTTGGTTTCATCAGACCAGAGAATCTTGTTCCTCATAGCCTGAGAGTCCTTCAGGTGCTTTTTTGCAAACTCCAAGTGGGCTTTCATGTGTTTTGCACTGAGGAGAGGCTTCCATCTAGCCACTCTGCCATAAAGCCCAGATCAGTGGAGGGCTGCAGTGATGGTTGTCCTTCTGGAACTTTGTCCCATCTCCACACAGGATCTCTGGAGTTCAGTCAGAGTGACCATTGGGTTCTTGGTCACCACTCTTACTAAGGCTCTTCTCCCCCGATTGCTCAGTTTGGGCAGGTGACCAGCTCTTGGAAGAGTCCTGGTTGTGCCAAACATCTTCAATTTGAGAATTATGGAGGCCACTGTGCTCTTGGGAACCTTCAGTGCAGCAGAAATTTTTTTGTAGCCTTCCCCAGATCTGTGCCTTGCAATAATCCTGTCTCTGAGCTCTGCAGGCAGTTCCTCTGACCTAATGGCCTTTGCTCTGATACAGTATGCATTGTCAGCTGTGAGGCCTTCTATAGAGAAGTGTGTGCCTTTCCAAATCATGTCCAATCAATTTAATTTACCACAGGTGGACTCCAATCAAGGTGTAGAAATAACTCAGCAACAATCAAGAGAAATGGGAGGCACCTGAGCTAAATTTCAAGTGTTGTTGCAAAGGGTCTGAATACTTATGCCAATGTGATATTTCAGTTTTTCCTTTTTAATAAATTTACAGACATTTCTAAAATTCTGTTTTTACTCTGTCATTATGGGGTACTGAGTATAGATTAATGAGAAAAAAAATGAGTTTGAACGATTGTACTATCAGGCTGCAACATAACAAAATTGAAAAAAGTGAGGGGGGTCTGAATATTTTCCGAATGCACTGTATATGCCTTCCAATATGCATATATGATTCTTAATTTTATATACACAAATAAAACTGAAAATAAATTTTAAAAAGTTTACTGAATGTTAGTGCTAGTACTAACAACTGAGCGTTCTAGATGTGTACAAATCTTGCTGTTTCTAGACTAATAATTACAAGAATCAGGATATCGTTGTTTCAATACAAGAAGCATATACTTTTCCCTAAAACGATGCTGTCCTTTTGTACATCATTCTTCTTCTCTTGTTTTCTAGTTTACATATGTCTTACAGTGTTACCCACAAGTTCCCGAGTAAGGTAATCTTCCATTAGTGCTGTTAAACTCACCCTATATCAAGAAAATGTGATGGAATTATTTGGTTTCATAAGTGGTTTTTGTTATTGGATTAACATCCAATAGTGTACTATTTATGAGAAAAAGTCTGAAAAAATGCGGAAGCAAATTATTCAGACTTACCTAACAAATTTTATTTTTTTTAATTCAAAAAAGAGATGAAATGAAGAAAAAATGCAAGTCTAGATAAATATATGAATTACTTCTTGTTTCTTATCAATTTGCATTCAGAATTGCCCAGTGCAAAATGCATCGGACAACTGGAAAAAGTTTCATTCTTCCAGCTTTTATTGATATGGTTGCATCTGTATTAAGGGAGTCTAGTGCCAAAAAGCTTTTAAGTATCCTTGTGTCTAATTACACTGTTTTGTGCCAAATCACAGATAGAACAGAGATCTAAATGACTAACTAATTTAAAAGCTAAGAAACAATTTGCCATTTAGATAGAGATGATGGATAGTGTTGAGGATACTCATTTAATAACATGTTAGATCTGTTGATTGAGGGTAAAATAAATGAGAATGTGTTTTTCTGTAATGAAATTAGGGATGTGTAAAGCTATGGACCTTTTTGATATTACTGATAATTATATGAATGCAAATCTTTTAAAATTGTCTGTGGGGGAATATGTACTGATGGAGCAAGCTCTATCCCAGGTTATCATAAAGGACTTCAAGCTTCTGATATGTCAAAAATCACCTACTGGGGTTTGGACACAATGAGAGATTAATAAGCAAACACCTGCCTGAGAAGATTTCAACTCTGCACTGGAGAAGATTCTATGAATATCTATAAATATTGTAAATTATACAAAAAAACAGGCATGTAAAGACAAGGAATGTCTTTTGTTTTGTGAAGGTTTTATGAAGTGATGAGTGTCATACACTTCATTATGTTTTACATGAGTCAAAATGGCTGCCTCAAGGAAATGTTTTGTCACATGTTTCAAACTGAGAAATGAACTTTATCAGAATTTAACTGAGGAAAGGCACCATAGTGTACACATGCTTTATCAACAGTGGTTTCAATATGCAGTTAACATATTTAAGTGACATTTTGATAAGCTGAACATTCTAACTTGAAGGTGACAATAATAATATTCTCCAACACAGTGACAAATTAAAAGCATTTATCAAGAAAGCTGGACATTAGAAGAATAATATGGAAACAAGACAAATTTAGGTAGAGCTACTTTAAAACAATTTATGGACAGTAGTAATACACAAATGAGTGAAGATATGAACATTTGCATTTTAAGTTACCTTTCTACTCTGAAATTACACTTTTTTCACATGTGGAAACAGAAGAAAATGACTGGATAAGAGCCCACTTTATGCTGAACTGAGAGCTGGCACACTTGCTACTACTTACAAGAAGCAATGCATTGATGTTTCTTCTGCCGCTTTGAAAATAAAATTCCCAACAATTGTATCTCCCTGCATTTTGGAGCAGCATGAGTACAAAGTGAGAAAGTTATGAGCATTCTGATTCAATTTATAACATCTAATTTGTGTGAGTTTGAATTTTACAGTTGCTGCTATAAAGAAAAAATATTGATCCAAAATAAATGTGGAATGAGTAATGAGAATGAATGTTTCAATAATAAAACACAGATTACAAAAATAATACAAAACTAAACAAATTAATCTTTCCCACATTAAAAAAAAAGGTTTTAAATGTGATGGTTTTATTGTTTATGAAAAGGATTTTTTATATAGCTGCAAGATTCTACCACTGTTTTATTTTGCATAAGCTAAAATGAAATTACAAAAAGCAAGGGGTATGAGTATTTATCTCTTGCCCAACTCTAAATGCCAATGATGTCATTTGTTTTATTCATGAGGGTGAAGGGGTGACATGCAAAACAGTAAGCAACAAAGCAAGAGGTGTCCTCAGGGTATGGTTAAAAAAAAGTCAAGAGGGTGGCCATAATTGTGTGGTTGGAGTTTTGCCTGCAATAAACCTAGAAAATAGGTGGAGCTTCAACTGCACCATTATGGCCATCCTTTTGACTTTTTTGACCATACCCTGTGAATACCCCTGCAACAAAGACTTCTATTTCCAGATTTTGTGGGTCAGAGATAGGATCAACTGTGCAGAAAGAGCCCTGTTTTCTGATACCTAATGTGCCTGGCTTGTCATATTGTGCAAACATGCTCAAAGACTTCACCCAGTTTTATATAAAAATTTCTACTCAAAATTCTACTTTGAGAATAGCCACAGGGCATGTTGAAGGATATGCTGATGGAGTTGTATGTAGTGGTATAATTTGTACCTACTGCTAACCTGTAGGATAATATTACATGCATCAAACATACATCCTTCTCCTTCTAATATTCTGTGGTTCACCTTTAATGTGAAAACCATAAGTTTTCACTTCTGTTTTCAACTTACTGCAATTATTCTATACTTTCAGATTCAGATAAACTATTACCGCGAACAGTAGTTGAGGGAAACAACTTCAAACCTTGGCTTACCATCCTGACTTCTTTCTTTAAAACCTAAGTAACACAAAAAATCTATTTCTGGACAAGCTAAAAATTGAAATAAATATTTCCAATCTCCCTTTGTTAATTAATGCCAGAAAAAAAAAGATAAGCACTCAATTCAGAGATTAACCAGATTTTTGCACCAGTTATGATTTAGCATTATGTCTGAATGCACACTGTACACTGTCATTTGTGGAAAAGTAAACTTGAATCTGGTTTGTTTTACTTTAAACTGCTGAGTAAATAACAACCATACACCCCACCACCAGCAAAATATCTGCATAGATAAAATGTTAGGAAAGAGGAATCTAACTAGTTTTTTCCCTTACATGCCATGTATGAATGTTTTGTTACATGAGGTTTCAAATGTCTGAAGTATTACAGCCCAGTCACCATTTTATCACCTTATCAGATGAGTTCAAATCTGTGTGAAGCCAATAACTATTCTAACTCAGTTTATTCATAAGACAGATAGAACTTAAGCTCCCTGCCTGAAATTCTTCAATGAGTTAGGGTGTCTGTAAAATGAATAATGGAACATTATATGCCAATAATGGGACATTATATGTTGCAAACTTTGCACAAGGATATTATGGCATTTTCCAAATAACACTGCAGGGGGCAAAGCATTAAATGTTACTAGAGAGAATGACAGATGATGACTAAAAAGCACACTATTGAAGAGATGCTATTTTTAATACCTCCTGTGGTATAGGGGCTGAACTGTGGTCAACTTGGTAATCAATGTCCAAATGCATTGTCTAATGAGTCTTTTAGCATGATTGAAAACTAGAAAGAAAATGCTGTTTGGGAGAAAGCCAGAAAGCATAGCATCTCTATTACATTTTTAAACCAGCTAAATGCACATTGTAGAGAAAGGGAGGGATAACTTTAGCCTTAAATAATTTACAAGTTGTTAGTACAAAATGGCCTCTCTTTGCCTAGAATATTTTAAGGATTGCATTCATTCTCTTAAGAGCACAATTGCCAGAATATCTAAAGTGCTCAGTTCATGACAAAAAGGCTCATAAACAAATACCAAGATCCTTAGAAACATATACCTGTTCAATTCTATTTCTCCTGCCAGGTGTGATCTTTTGAGTTTAGATTAATACCTTGATTTTCTGATTGTTTACACTGAGCTTTTCAACTTTGCAAAGGGCAGTTAAAGATGTCAATACTGTGCTTATCCTCAGTATATCTGGAATACTAAAATAAAACTATAAAAATAAGCAGATAATGTACATAAGTAATTTTGAGCCAACTAAGTGTGATTAATTTTGTAATCACATTTAGTTGTATGATTACAGTTGTGATGCTATTCCCTCCCCAAAACAGGAGGTTGATATTTTGGATAAGTAGAACTCTTAATCAGTTCAGGTGGGGCAAGGGAATATTACCTCAGCAGGGAGGTACTGCATTAAAAACATGTTATATGTGAATATAGGAGCAACCTCTCTTTCTCCAGCTTCCATGCCTCTCTCTGGCATTTAAAATTAAAATAGTGAATTCTAGTGGTTTCTTCTTTAAAGTACTAAAAGAGACGTGAAGAGAGAAGGCAAGAAAAACACTACTACTACAGTTGTTTCTTTTTAGTATGAGCTATGTTCAAACTAAAGTAAGGGTTGGGTCCCTAAAGTGTTCTAAAGGCAGCACTGTTTTCAACAGCAAATACCATACAGCAAAAGTGGTCACACTCCTGGGTGGTAATGGTGCTCAGGAAGATATGAAGCAATTTGGCCAGTCATGTGATCCAGGCAGAAGGGGGTTAGATAGCCTAAAGTGATGCTGAAAAGGTACCCTAGTTTGTCACCTAAGTCCCTGGTTTGCCATGTAAGTCAGAGCTGGACTCTGTCTTACGAGTCTGCTGGCCCTGTTCTTTTCCCTCTGATGATTTCTGCAGTGGAAGTTGTTAGTTGGAAGGAGCCAACTTCAGTGAAGGGTGCCTGGTTGCTGTTTGTTCCTCTGTGGCCGCAGTAATGGTAATTATGGAAGTTGATATGCACTTACAGGACATTTTCTTTAAAATAACATGCAAAATAGGTCCTGTGTCAATATTCATAGCTGGCTGTTTCATCTTTGAGACAGTTCAGCAAAATAACCTCTTCAAATTAAAGATGTAATTTTTCTGAAGATTATGCTTTGCTGCTTCCCTCTCCTCAATCTGTAATTCCTAGATAACTTCTAGATTATGATCTGTTTGACTATATACACTTATATGCCAACAAGGGTTAAGTCTGTTAGAGTCCTACTCATTTCTGATCCACCAGGTAACTGTTACAAAAAACTGGGATAAATGTAATATAAGCATGAGACTTCAACCCCAGAATTATTTTCCAAACATCTGATACAGAGAAGCACCATTTAACCAAAATATGTCATTTTTATAATCGCAATGACAATGTAAAATCATTTCACTAATGAGAATAGGAAAGGAAAATAAATTCAGACCTCTTAGCATGAACTGAATAGAACAACTAAAACAATCACTTCATGATATCAGTGTTACCGTACTATCTTTTAACAATAGCCTCCTGAACTGCTATTCTTTCCTGTAGATTATGGTATATTTTCAGGAACTATTAAATGCATTTGTCACTTGTTCAAATGTCAAGGAACCACAGATCTCAGGGTACCTCCAACAGTCTGCACTGACAGAAGCATTATGTCCCACTGTAAAAGCACATTGGTGTGTTCCTCTGTTTAAAGTTATACATGCAGTTTTAACTCATCTGCTTCCCCATTCTCTCCAGGCCAGGAGGACAAATTGCCCACAGTGGCTCCTTTTCAGAAGCAGCACAGCACGTAAAGAATCATGACTGAGCAGAAACACAAGGAACAGGCACATAAAAATTCATCACTTTGGCCTCTTGACCTCCTACCACTGGGTTTGGCACACCCAGTCTCAAAAAGTAGCATCAGGGGAGGACTAAGCAGACCAGCTGAGTGAAATTACTGACCAAAAAAACCCCCCACTTTGGACACAGGAAAAGCCCACCAGATGCTTCATTGTCTTCGTGGAGAACTGGTACTGAAAAAAAAAAAAAAAAAGGGGGTGATCTACCACATGGCATATTGGGTGGAATAAGTAGTGTCATTGTTTCAGGCCAGCTCTGTCACTTTACTGACTGCAGTACAAAGAGGTGTAAAGCAAGATTTAATCCTGACTTTTTAGCTAGCAGATTAAAACCAATCATGCCAGATGTCCACAAGACTGTTTAACATACAGAAAGCTTTGCCCCCACCCCATCACTTTGTGAGGAGTCAGGGTTCTAAAACTTTCTTTTTTGCATTTACTTTCTGCAAAGGACAAAAGGTACTATAGTGGGTTTTAAGATGGGCTTTAATTTCTCCTCCTAAAAGCACTGGACCATCAGAACAAAGCATTAATGTATAAGGCCCAAATTAAGTTAATTACCAAAATGAAGATCGCCATGAAACAAAAGAGAATTAAGAGAAAGTAGGCTTAACAGCTTCCAACCACCTCTTTCCCTATAAGGGCAGGTCTATATTTTTCATGGTAAAATTTTATACTGTTCATTAGTGTTACACTAGTGTTTCACTCCAGCATGTGAATGGATAATGTATATATATCTATACATTCCTTTAAACACTTATATTCATACATTTGGAATCTCTATATCCAGCTGTGTTTGCCAGATGCATGCACATATAGACACATTCCATATTAGGGCAATGCCTTTATGATGGCGACAAAAGATCACCAAATAGCACACAAGACTCCAACTTAAGACTGCTGATCAAGTCAAATAGCAAATGAAGCCCAAAATATGAAAGGCAAAGGGGAAAAAGAAATAATATGGTTGATATGAAGATGTGAAAATTACATTCAGTTAGAGTTGTTAGATAATTTGGGGGATATGCTTGCAGACATCCAAATCAAACTCATCCAGATGCTCTGACAGCTCTCTTTTTCCACCAGGTGCTGGGATGAAGAACCAAATCATAATTGAACCTCTTTTTCTGAAAATATAAATGCCAGCCGTTACATGGATCTCTCTCCATCCTAAAGTAAAGCAAGTTCCTTAGTAAATGAAAGAACAAATGTAAAAAATGTGGAGATTTCCAATCTGGTTGGCATTTGTAAGTTGAAGAGCTTTATATCAGTAGAGAATTTTTTCCAGTAATTTCTATGTAAGCATACAGTATCTAAAATTGACAAGCATGATACAGTGTTCACTCTGTGTGTGTGTGTTGATCATCTGAGAATGGCATACAGGTAGTCCTTCCTTGCTGATTGCCTCATTTAACGACCGTTACAGTGTAAAAAAAATAGCTTTCTGAACAGTCCTTGTATTTACCACCGTCGCAGCATCCCACAGTCACGTGATCACCATTCAGGTGCTTTGTAACCGGCTTGTAACAAGCCAAGTTAATAGAGAAGGGAGAAGTAAAATTGTAAGTTGTGGTCATGTGATTTTTTGCTTAGTGACCACAGCGCTTCACTTAATGAGCAAAGGGGAAGTAAGGTCATAAGCCTGTTGCGGTCATGTGATTTTCTGCTTAGTGACCATAGCACTTAGCGACTGAGTGGCTGGTCCCAGTTGTGGTTGCTAAGTGAGGACTGCCTGTACTATTGTCAGCAGACTGTATCAGCAAAAGTGTTTGGCATAACACATCTCAATAAGCAAACTGAGCAATAAGCAGGGGATCAAAACCTAAAATGTTTGGAGTAGAATGTCCCAGAAAGTAAGGAAGGAATGCACATTGGGGTTTTAGTGGATGTTAAGGACTAGTGAAATAGAGAGTAAACAGCTGGGCTTATGTCAACCTTGCTTTTCCATTAAAATGAAGGAGGAAAATAAAGTAGATTCCATAGCTCTGGCACTGATCAACGGAAAATTGAGTTAGAGAGAAAATAAAATATAAGAAAACAATTGTTGGAAAAAGGAGAGAGATTTCCAGAATATTTTGGGTCAGTTGCTGGAGAAGGAAGTGAATGCCAGGAAAAAAAAGAAGATACTGAGGGAGAACAGATTCTGCTAACATCATGACACTAACAGGAAACAGTGAGCTTTGGAAACTGACAGTGCTCCGCCACAGTCCTGAGGAACAGGACAAAGGAAACTATACTGTAGTCAGACAACTGTGAGAAGAGAAGGCAGTCCCTATACTATTTGCCCCATTAAGAAGCCACCTGCTTTGCTTGTGTGACACAATATTCTCTCAAATAGGATGTAGACCAGGGAAAAGAATAGGGTTAACAATAATAGTTTGGCTTAGCAAAGATATGTATTGTAAAATACAGATATATGAAGGAAAAATATAGCCGTTACTAATTAGATATTGGCAGACTTCCAATCATTCCTATTTTCTGTCTCTACTTCACATGGTGTTTCTGTATCAGTAACTAACAAACATATTCAAACATCAACTGATCTTATTTGTTTCTTTGTTTTCTTGCTCAAAATATTTATTGAACTTTTTGAATTCTGACTCTATCTGCACAGTCCTTATTCCTATGTTGAATAATACGAAGTCCACAGTAGAGAAGATAAACCGGGTTTTTTTCCCCTGCGCGAAAAGATCAGCACCAAATACTGATTTTAAAGGGAAAAAAGAGGATTTTCTTTCCTGTAATATGAAAGGATGAGAAGGCAATTTAGAGCCTACATAATCTAACTCAGGAGTACACATGCAAAAGTATAGTTTTTTGGAATATTTACAAAGCTGGAGACTGAAAAAAAAAACACAATTCAAATGGAGCAGTCTTACTCTATTTAGACATTTGCTGATGAATGGAAAATTTAAATCACACAAAAAGCATGGCTAACTCTTGGCTATATGAAAAATGCCAGATCTGATAGTATTGCACTTTCACTGTACCACATCATAGTGAAATATGGCAATGTTGTATTAGGACTAAGGAGTGGTGATAAAGGCCACACATATTGAAAATCTTTCTAAGATTATTTAGTCAAGTCTTGGGACATTTGGAAGTTCAACTGATTTGTGAGTTTTAATTGCAAGGACTTAGTGAATTCAGGTTGGCTTTGTGCTAATTAGACAGCTTCCGTATAACAATATTACAAGATAGCTTTAGAATCTTGTAAGTACTTAGAATAAGTTTCTAAATGTGACATGGATAAATTCATAAGCATGTTGAACTGCAGTCTAGATTAATCCACTGGTTCAATTTTTAAGAGTGGGAATCGTTAAGACATCCCAATATAATGTAACATAGCAATAGTAATGAAGTGGTGCCAAGGTCAAGGGAAAATTCTTAATTTTTATGGGCCAGTCATGAGTAGAGAATGGCCATCTTTTCAGGCTCCTGATGCCATTGTCATACTTTGGGTCATTTCCAATTACATAAACTATTTTTATTTTATAGAGTTTGTGTAGAGTGATAGATATACATCTATCTATGGCTATATTTAGGGCTACCACATCAGGGCTGTAAAATCCAGACAATCTACTATATGCAGCAAAGATTTCGTCTGGATTTGGCAGCCCAATTATGGTAGTCCTATTATATTTCTAGCCTTAAATGAATGAATTCATGAACGTACAACACACACAGGCCAAGCTCTGTTACCCACAAGGCAAAATGTTCAGATGGTACCTTCCATCACAAAATCAGTTTTCAATTAACAAGCTCTTGGGGAGGAATAACAGCAGTGGCACTTCATGATAATCTTTTGGGGATGGTTCTAGGCATTTGCATCAGTAATAAGGCTATCAAATCTGGGTGACCACTAGATGGCAGCAAAGAGAGGGTTTTTGGATCTCTTTGCTCCATCTAGTGGTCACCTTAGTCAGTACACACTGAAGCTGACTGCCATGCAGACCCATAGCCTACTTCTACTTGCTGCTTTGTCCCCACTCATTGTGTTTCTCTAGGCAAATGCCTAGGTTTCTCTATAAGTGTGTATCAACCCAGCAACAAATCAGAACAGGCATGGCTGGTACTCCTGCCTTGACACACACACACACACACACACACACATATTGCATATATACCGAAACACTCACATACACATTATGGCCACATTTTTGGAAATGGTTTGCCACTGGCTTCTTTCTAGGACTGAGAGAAATTGACTAGCCCAAAGTCACCCAGCTGGCTTCCGTACTTAAAGCAGGATTAGAACTTGTGGTCTCCTCAGTTTCTAGTCCAATACCCAATGCTCTCCCTCTCTCAACATTAGACTTATTTAATAATTTCTAGAAATCCTGGCCATTAGGCTATGCAACCCTACAGTATGGTATTGAAATGGCTACTTTAAAATTTGTGACTGCTAAAGACCTTTACAGATGTTATACTAGTAGCACAAGAGCCATTATGCATGATTTCATTTTTTTCCCAATGGAAAATTCCCTAAAAGAATAGTTCTACCCTGCTTAGGTTTTATTCCTCAGTCAAGCTGGATCATTTATTAAGATATGTTGTTGTTGTTTAGTCGTTAAGTCGTGTCCGACTCTTTGTGACCCCATGAACCATATTGCGCCAGGCCTTCCTGTCCTTCACTGCCTCCCTGAGTTTGCTCAGTTTCATGCTCATTGCTTCAGTGATGGTATCTAACCATCTCATCCTCTGCCGTCCTCTTCTCCTTTTGCCTTCAATCTTTCCCAGCATCAGGGTCTTCTCCAAAGAGATCTCTCTTCGCATTAGGTGGCCAAAATATCTGAGCTTGAGCTTCATTATCGATCCTTCCAATGAGCATTTATATTAAGATATAAAACATGGTAAAAGCACTACCACTGTAATACTGATAGACATAATACTATACGTACAGTATATGGTATATGTATGCATGTGCAGTGTATAGTGTGTGGTGTGTGTATATATGCAAGAAAGGGGGTGGGCTGGGAATCACTTAACTTTCTGTAAACATTGCATGATGTATAATTATTAAGACTAATAAATAAACTGTGGAGGGGTTCTCTGAGCTTGGTTTTTTTCTTGCAAACCCCAAGGACTCTACAGTTCAACCCTGAGCTATATATATTTGCCTCTATTGGTAATAAATAAACATAATACTGCTTACTATGTATGTAACATAATGTAGCTTGATCCACAGAATCTATGCCTGTCTAGTTTTCATCCAAACAAAAAATATCTGTTTTTCCACTTGCAGAACACACACACACACACATACACAATTTCCTATACCCACAAATGTTGGTTCAGGCACCCTTGTGTTGTTCTTGTTTATCAAAAGATAGATCTCCTTACTGCTTTTTGAATGTGCAATAAGATAAGCCATTTCAAAAAAACTCAGATCTGCCAATTTCCTTTCCTTTTCCAGTGCTGGAGAACCTCCTCTAAAGGTGGTTTCCTTTAAGTTCAGCTCATGACTTCAGAAATACATTCCGAGAGTATTTGCCTGCTTGCTTGCAGCTTTTGGACATAGCTGTACAGAACTTTTCATAAAACCAGAATGAAACACAATATACAAACTTATATCATGTTTTGCAAATTAACAATTTCATGTGCATCCATTATGTCATGTCCATTAATATGTGTATAAGCTATTACAATCATATGCTCAATACCTGCATTTTGGAGAGAACTCTCAAGGTATTTGAACTGCGCAACTGTTTATGACTCCAGCTTGAAGAAAAAAATCCCCCAAGCAATGAATGCTGATCTGAACATGTAGCTCCCTAACAATTTCATCTTACTTCTTTCAAGAATAAGTCATAAAGGAGCCTGAAATATATATCAAGTTTTCTATACTAACAGCAATTCTATTTCAGCTCTGATTTGCAATATGAGGTCATTTTATTTTATTATTTTTAACATTATTACATTTATATCCTCTATTCCTAATGGGAACTCCAGTTGGTGCACGTGGGTGGGATTTATTTATTGTATTTCTATCCAGTTACAATAAAAAAAGACTCTCAGTGGCTTACACAGAATAAATAATAATATAGCTAAAACATTTATGGTACAATCTAAATATCCAACAGTTATAAGTAAGAACAATAACAACAAGAAACATTAAGCAAAAACCACAGCAATACCATAAAAGAAGAAAAACAAAAGATGGCAACACCAAATCAGGGAAGACTCTTTGAAACAGCTCAGTTTTCAG
Source organism: Python bivittatus (assembly GCF_059951505.1). Classification (NCBI taxonomy): domain Eukaryota; kingdom Metazoa; phylum Chordata; class Lepidosauria; order Squamata; family Pythonidae; genus Python; species Python bivittatus. The sequence goes on along the minus strand of NW_028277125.1, from coordinate 66,593,626 downwards.
AAGTTTTTTTAAAAAATAAACCAGCCTAATCTCCAGAGGGAGCCTATTTCATACTTTGGCTCCTTCAGCCTCCCAAATCTCATTTAAGTGAGGGATTTGTACTTCTCTCTCCTTAGTAGATCTAACTAGTCGGGCCGATACTGGCCACAGTAGATGGTCCTGCAGATATCCAGGTGCCAAACTTTATAGATCAAAACCAGCACCTTAAATTGGACCCAGAAACCAATCAATGCAGGGCCTGCAAAACCAGTGTTATATGCTCTGAACTGTGGGAGCCAGAAAATGTGTGAGCCACTGCATTTTGAACCAACCATGGTTTCCAGATACTTTTGAAGGGCAGCCCCAGATACAGGGCTTTACAGTAGTCTAACCAGGTAGTTATTTCCTTACTTTACCCTCATAAAAAAAGCCTTGGGAAGTAAGTTGGGTTGAGAGATATAGTATTTGGGTCAAAGTCATCCAATTCCATGTTCAAGTAAAAAAATGAGCCTGGGTCTCATCAGTTCCATTTGAGTACCTTAACCATTTCATTATGGTGGTTCTCAATAACAGATTTTAGCTTCATTTATTTGAATTTTATCTGCTATTCAAATGATGTATCACATTATTACTTTTCTGACAAAAAAGTAGCTTGAAATGTAAAGCATAGTGCCAGCTTTCCTGGTTGTGCTGCTCTTTCCTTATATTACAGGCTATAATTTTTCCTATTAGAGATGTTTCTGTTACAGATGCAACATTATTAAGCATCACTTGCCTCCCAGTCATAAAGATATCTCAAAAAAGTTCCTAAGTATTAGAGATTCAGGCAAGAAGTTAAGGAATCTATCTTTGCTAGAAACTTTCTTCAGTGTTTTAACTCATAATAACATATGCAGTACATAAACATAATACTATTCTTCCCTATTTCTATATTTCTCCAAGAAATGTTCTGGTGGGTGGGTGGGCTCCAAGATACTTTCTACCAATTTTTCATGCCCATCCCTCTAAATGTGACCCTGCTCCTGGGCTTTTATCTTTCTGACAACTTCACGCAAGCAAACATGCAGCTCCTCTGATAGCATGAAATTGGAAACAATGGTCTATGGAAACAAAAGCAGAATTGGAGAGTAAAGAAACAGCCGGAGCCTGATTTTTAGACATCGATGTTTGTAGGACCCAATCCCTGAACTGGCTGAAAGGAAAAAAAAAAGGGGGGGGTGGCCTTAAAGCCAAAGGTTGAAGCATACAGTATAAAAGATTAAGCAAAGCTAGGTGGGTTTTCAGCAGCTGAATCAAATGAAAGTAAGTTGCCATTGTGAATTTCAATCACACATTATCTTTCCTCATTCCAAAAACAGAAGAGAAAAACAAGCAAGCAAGCAAACAAAAAGCATATATGCACACTAAATTCCAAGACAGGGATTCCATCACTGTCTTCATGTATTTCCCAGGCCTGAAGTTCTCTGTCTGATATATATTATGAAATCAATTTCACTTCACTGGCTAACAGTTGCATCAAGTTTCACAAGGAGTGTCATTTACTGAAATTGCTCTGTTTAGTCCTGAAACAGGAACCAAAGCGATTCTGAAAAGGGGCTTAGAGCACCAGCAGAAAATGTTATGCTCAGCAAATCTCGATTGAAAAAAAGATTTAAGGCTGGGTCCGAATTATGGTTTCTTTTGCTTCTCATGTCCATTATTTGGGGCTGAACAAAAAAGGGGGGCTATGTGAAGACTCTACAAAATGCTACCATTATGAATTAAGCTGGAGGTTTTGTTCCACAAAAGGCAATATGCACCATTTACAAATGAAACAAAGTGGGGAACTGCCTTGCCATGTGAAGTTTCTGCTTTTGTGGTTAAACCTCTCTTCCTTTTTCCTGCATAGCCTGCTATCCAAAAAGCTGAGCACTATGCTTCAATGCACAAAATTCATGTATTCATTAAAGAAGGGGAAAATCCTTGAAAAATTAGTACAAAAGCAGATGCATAATTTAAACTCTGGTAATAGTAGCCCTCACTTGAACTCTTTCACATTTACATAGTTTAAAAAAAAACAGTTATAGAGCTTAAATGCTTAATAAATGCAACAATAACAACAGGAAAAGGACTTTTCTTTCTGATTACCAGAGTAAACAGCTGTTTTGTTTATGGAGCAATTCTCAAAGGAAATATAATTTGGAGAAAAAAAAGAGATATTTGCTACTATATGGAAAATGGAAATCTCCCTCCCAACCTCTCTTATCCTTTTCTAATCAAATCTATTCTAAAAATCCTTCCTATCTGCCACTTACATGCTAATTGTAATTAGTCTGGTCAGTGACAAATCTCTGTGTTTTTCCATAATCCTTAAGGCCATTGTATGAATTGGTTCCACAAAAGATATTACATTTCTTGAATGTATGTTTTCAGACATATCATACTTTCTTGTATTTTCATTTGTTTTTGAAAATGTTGATGAGTGATACTTGTACATCACAGCAAGGAATCTGGTAACTGTTGGATGGATTTGTTGCACTAAGCAGGTTTCATGAAAATCTTTTGCTTTGCTCCCTTCCTTTGAAGGAAAATTCATGGATACCCCCCCCCCATTTTATTCTCTAATTTTAAGATATGTATGCTACGTACAGGAATAATATATGTAAGTTACTTTATACAAGCATCTACCTAAACACTATGTTACCTGTTCATCAATTTAAAAAAAAGCTCAAATTGCAGAAAAACCTCAGAAAGTTCAGTGTCACGTGCTTACAAATTTCTAGTTTGGAGATGCGACAATTGCAATTTTAACACCTGAACCAGGAACCAGATAATCAAAGAAACCTGAATTGTTGCCAGAGCAGAATTCCTGTGAGCCTCAACCCACCCAGCCAATGTAAGAAATGGGAGCTTCACTTTAACAAAACAGAAAGGAAGGTGGAAATAGCTGTAAAAATTATGTTTAAATATTTAAAAAGCCATATAAAATAAGGTATTATTAATCCTGTATCAGTTATTTGTGAATGTCAACCACTGTAGTACAAAATGTGGCAATGCTGTGTGTCACAGAAGTTTCATCAGACTGACCTGGAGGATGTACAAACAGGAGAAAAAAGTTTTTTTTCTGTCAATGTAGTAATAATTTTAATAATAATTTATTAAATTTATATGCCACCCAATTCCCAGTAACTCTGGGCAGTTTACAATTGTTAAAACATTTAAAAATAGAGAGCAAGACAAGACAAAGGAACAATGATGGCAAAGAAACAAAACAAAACCCAGAAGGGAAGAGAAAGGAAAAAAGGGGCATAAAGCATCCTCTGCGAAGGCCTGGGTGAAGACCCAGGTCTTTAAGGCCCTTTGAAATACCAGTAGGGTGGGAGCCATTCGAATTTTGGGGGGAACTTCATTCCAGAAGGCAGGTGCTGCTCCAGAGAAGGCACACTTCCAGGGTCCTGATAGATGGCATTGTTTAACTGATGGAATCTGGAGCACACCAACCCTACCAGATTGAACCAATCAGGCAGATACTATGGGAGACAGGCAATCCCTCAAGTAACCAGGCCATATGCCATGTAAAGCTTTATAGGTAGTGACCAGCACCTTGAATTGCACCTGGAAGCAAAGTGGCAACCTGTGCAGCTTATAAAGCAGACGTGTTACATGGGCATACCGAGGCATGCCCATCACTGCCTGTGTCACTGCATTCTGGGCCAGCTGAAGCTTCTGGGTGGTCTTCAAGGGCAGCCCCACATAGAGCACATTGCAGTGGTCAAGTCATGAGATGACTAGAGCATGAGTGATTGTCTGAAGGGCTCCCTGATCTAGGAAAGGGCACAACTGGTGCACCAGATAAAGCTGTGTAAAAGCCTTCCTGGCCACAGCTGCCAACTGCTCAATGTGCAGGAGGTGTGAGTCCAGGAAGACCCCCAAATTGCATACCATCCTTGAGTGGGGAAGTGCAACCCTACCCAAGGTCAAAGTTGGAGTATCCACAGATCTGGGTGGTCCAAACATCCACAGCACTCAGTCTTGATAGGAATGAGTTGGAGATAGTTCCTCCTCATCCAAACCCACATAGACTGAAGACGCTGGGACAGAACCTTGACAGCTTCACTTGGCTGGGCCAGAGCCGAAAGATATAATTGGGTATCATCAATGGACTGATAATATTAAACCTCTAACAGGCAAATGACCTCACCCAGCAGTTTCATGTAGATATTGAAAAGGAGGCGAGAGAGAATAGAACTCTGTGGCATCCCACAAGTGAGGGGCCTGGGGACAATCTCTCCCCACCAACCAATGCTGACTGAACTGGCCCCAAAGAAAGGAAGAGAATCACCGTAAATTGGTGCCCCCAATCCCCAACCAAAGAAGCTGGCTCAGAAGTATACTGTGCTTGACAGTATCGAAAGCTGCTGAGAGATCAAGGTGCACAAGGATGGGTGCACCGCCACCATCCCTGCTCTGCCACAGGTCATCAACAAGCGCAACCAAAGCTGTCTCAGTACAAAATCCCAGCCTGAAATGGGTCTACATAATCCGTTTCCTCCAGGGTTCTCCTCAGCTGCAGACTGACCACCTTCTCAACAACCTTCCCCAAGAAGAGAAGGTTGGAGACTGGTTGATAGTTATCAAAAATTGTTGAGTCCAAGGACGGCCTCTTGAGGTGGGGATGTAACACCATTTCTTTCAAGGCTGGGGGCACCACCTCCTCCGTCAAAGAGGCTGACACTACTGCATGGACCCAACTGTGGGTCACCTCCCTGGCCACTTTCACAACCCAGGAGTGATCTGGGTCCAGTAAACAGGTGGCCGAGCTGACAGCAGAGAAAGTCCTGTCCACTTCCTCAGGAGTCACTGGCTCAAACTCATCCCAGATCACACCACCAGACCTTACCCCAGGCACCTCAGCCTGCTCTGCTCAGAGTCCAAGACAGAGTGAATCTGAGTGACTTTACCCACCAGATAGCCTGAATAATCTTCACAACAGCCTAGCAAATGCTCCGGGGGGCTCTCCATACCCAATAGGGAACAGTTCACCCTAAACAGGGCTGCTGGATGGCTATCAGCAGACGCAATAAGGGTGGAGAAATATTGATGTTTTGCCGCCCTTATTGCCATCACTAATATGGGCTCTTGCTCATGTCCAGTCAGAATCACTTCAAGTCTTCCTTCAACAGCACTCCAGGTGTCTCTTCTGGTGCTTCGTCTCCCAGAGCTGTTCAGTAAACCAAGGTGCACCCCAGGATTGGCACACAGGGAGAGGCCGCATAGGATACAGTTTAAGGCCCCAGCCACCCACTGATTCCAGACTGTGACTAGGGCCTCAGCTGAACTACCCAGAAGATCCTCAGGGAAAACCCCAAGCTCTCTCTGGAACTCCACTGGGTCCATCAATCACCCAGGGCAAGCTGATCGAATGGTCCCTGTCTCTCTGCAGGGAGGGGTGACACCAGTGAGCCAAAAGGCAACCAGGGAGTGATCTGTCCACGGCAACGGACTAATATTAATGTTCTCCACTGAGATCATGTCTCAACTGTCCTGAGACAAAAACCAGATCTAACGTGCAACCTCTGGTATGCATCAGGCCATCAATGACTTGGGACAGGTCCATGGTTGCCAAGGAGGCCACAAACTCCTGAGCTGCCCCAGGCCCAATATCACTAGGTGGCAAATTGAAATCCCCAAGAACCAGCAGCCTTGGGGACTCTACTGCCAATCCAGCAGTGGAATCCAACAGCTCAGGTAGGGATGCCGCTGGGCAGTAGGAAGGGTGGTACACCACCAGCAATCCCAACTGTTCCTTTGAGCCCAACTTCAGCCAGAGCACTTCACATCCAGTTATCTGTGGAGCAGGGCCCCTGAAAGCCTGTAATGACTCCTGGAGGACAACAGCTATCCCTCCCCCCTCCCCTGGGCTCTCGGCTGGTGCAAAACCCAAAACCTGGGTGGGCACATTTCCAAGAGGGGAAACCCCTGGGCCCAACCTGGTCTCGGTAAGACACGCCAGGTCCATACCCTCCTCTAAGATAAGATCATGGATGAGGGCAGCCTTGTTGCATACAGACTTAGCATTCAAAAGCAACAGCCAAAGTCCAGGGCCACCACTGATCCAGTTGCCTGACATAGAGGGTAGAAGCTGAGAGCTGGATAGCGAGACCGCTTTCAAACACAGAAGAAGCAGTAGAACCCCTGGTAAGAGATTATACTCAGAAAAGTTAAATCTGTGTTTTTTAAAGAAAGAATATAACTAAGAAAGGATCTGCTGTGATCCTACTGAAGTTCCATGAATATTCTAATGAATGTTTTAATCTTGGACAGGGATAAACCATTCAAGAAGAAGAGATCAACAATTAGGATGGTCAAAGTACGGGAAAGGATGACAGTATATATTATATACAGTGTATACTATGTACTGGTGTCCACATGCATAAATGTGTATGCTGTATTTTGGGCAATCCATCCACTATAAATAGGGACAGATGGACAATAAGCATGGATGCATGTAGGCCATTAATTTGTAACATACTACATGTGGCAAAGGAGTACAAAAGAAGAACCCAAGGCTCTTTTCTGCAGAGTCAATATGCTAGCATGAACTAGAAAACAGCTCCATGATCTGAATGCAATCAGTTTAGAGAAAAAGGGAAGACTAAATCTCCTGTGGTACTATTTTTGTCAAGCTACAGACTCATTTGCCAAAGGAGGCCAATGGAAGTGAATAAGGACCAGCACAAGACAAACAATGAGTGACAAAGAGAGAGTTTAGAGATTCCATTAGGATTTCTATGAAGTTTGGGACTTTTGTACAGCCTTCTGGCATCCTCCAGAGGTGTTGGCATAAATCCCACCCCCACTCCTCAAAATAAGGTCTACAGTAGATGATGTTGTAGTACAACAAATCTTTGTGAGTGCCAAGTTGGAGAAGGCTACCCTAAAAGAAGAGATCATAAAAGAAAATGCTAATTTTCAAGAACTGTTTTGATGTACTCCCTGGACTGTTGCAAGAGCACACACCCAACATCTATTACTAATTAAGAATAACACCAGACTTTATAGGTCAAAAATTGACTGACATCACTTTGTACAAGCAGTATTGAGACACACAAAGAATCTGTTGTGCTTTACAGCTTATGTTACATTGCAATGCAGTAAATGAAAAGCCACTATTATGAGGAGATGTTTATGTCAGTATCTGAAACAAATCTCCTTTTTCCTGGAATAGTATTGTCCTAAATGGTAAGTGTTGCTCTGATAAACAACATGTGATAAAAATCCTATAATCTCGGCTCATAGGATCCACTCTTTAACTAACAGCTTCAGTTTATTGTGCTAATTCCTTCCTAGTATATTTCTAAAAGCAATTTCACTTAGTTGTTAGGACTACTAGTCTTCTTCCCCCAAACGTATTGCTTACTTGTAATATTCTTATTCTATTCCTGCAGTTTATTTCTGGAAAGTATAAAATAGAAATAAGTTAGAGGAATACACAGAAGAAATTGACATACTTATCCCTAATATATCTAGATCAGTTTCCCAAATAAATTAAAAAAAACCAATTTAACACTGTAACCTTATGGAAAATTATGATTTACACATTTTAAGTCATCTAAACATCTAACAGAGACAAATTAAGTATCAAATCAAAAAGGATCAAATACCACCACCTTTATACAGAAAAGTAGTAAAGTAAGAATGTAAGTACTATAACCAACAATTACACACCACTACAATACAAAAATCTACAAAGAGAGAAAGCCTGGAACTCATAACAATAAAGAAGGGAAAAATAGCTAAAATTATAATTCTATGAAAGTTTTCTCTTTTGCCTTTTTCAAAAGTAGTTTTTTAAACCAAGTAACTATTGCAGAAGTTAATGAACTTGTTGACTGTGAATTCTGGGGACTGATGTTCAACATATCTGAAGGGCACCACGAGGAACACATGTTTAGGTTGAAACATGACTTTGGTATGACTGACCTTTCCAGTTGCTCAAAACCTGCATATTTTAAAAGCAAACAATCAGGCCTCAGGTTTAGCAAAATCTTGCTTCTCTTACCCTGTCTTGTTCAATACACTACCTTCACATAATAATTTGAAGAATTTGGAAGGCTGATATTTTCTCTCTGAGAAATGTACCTGGGGTGGGAGGAGCTGCAAATGGAGCTGGGAGGAGGACATGCTACTCTTTCCACTACACTTTCCTGCACACTCTTTCTCTGGCAGCAATAGCATTACCACTTACCTTTCAGTTGGCCAACTAACTGACTGCCCCATAGATACACGAATATCAAAACAATTCATGGTAAGGTGGCTACTGCATTTTCCTACACATTTCCTACACAGGCATGCATTTCTCAGAGCTTCACATGGCCTGGTTAGGAAGATGCAATAACCAGCTCACCATGCATTGCCTTGATAATCCTCTTATAATGATGCAGATAGGGCAGAAAGCTGTTGGGGAAAGCAATCTGCCATAAGTGCAATGAACAAGTAGCTCAAGGAGGAGGATCAGAAAAACTGACAATGGCTGCTAGGCCCCAGTTTGACACCTGTTCTGATCTGCCATCTAAGGAGCTCATTTGTTCTGTCTAAGAGTAAGGTCAACTTTACTTTAACAATATCTAATAAAGGTAATTTCCTACTGTTGTTAATTTTTAAAATTAGAATTAGAATTACAAAAATTAGAATAAGAAAATGAACACAAAACCTCTTTTTTACCAGCCTTTAAACCTAAGTATCTACATACCATCTCAATTTCCCCTTAAACCATGACAAAGTGCATATTTCTGTTTTCTATCAGGCCTGGCAACAACTCTCTTTCCCTTTCTCTCTCTCGCATTTTTGTTACTACTTTACATGCATCTTGATAAACATTTAGTCCAGCCTTCGCTAATCAGATTTCTCCAGATGCACTGGAACTGCATCTTTCAGGATTCCCAAGTGGTGGTTTGAAAAGATGCTGGCTGAGAACTTTGGAGCTGCAATCCCAGTGCATCTAGAAAACATCTATTTAGGGAAGGCTAATTTAACCCATTTAGAAGTGTGTAACCCTTGCTTTCAGAGCTACCTAATAAAGAATGGAATCCAACTTAAATAGCAGACTACCCAAAAGTTCTGTTCAGGTATTTAGCTAAACATGTAAAGAATGGGGTGCACATGAAGATCTGCTCCTGTTCTCTTTTATCTCCATGTGTTTGGCTAATGGTCTGAAATAGTAGTGTTAATGGCATTGGCTTCCATATAAATATTTTTCTCCAAACGGTCTAGAACTCCAAACGCAGGGTTCCAGATCAAGAGAACTACATTTGCACTGAACAAATATAAATGTACAGGAAGTCCTCGCTTAACAACCACAATTGGGACCGGAATTTAGGTTGCTAAGCGATGTGGTCATTAAGAGAATCATCACATGACTGGACCCAATTTTACCACCTTTTTTGCAGCGGTTATTAAGCAAATCACCATGGTTGTTAAGTGAATCATGCGGTTCCCCATTGATTTTGCTTGCCAGAAGCTGGCTGGAAAGGTCATAAATGGCAATCACGTGACCCTGGAATGCTGCAATCGTAAGTGCGAGCTGGTTGCCAAGCACCCGGATCGCGATCAAGTGACTGCAGGGGTGCTGTGATGGTTGTAACTTCGGGCATCGGTCATAAGTCACTTTTTTAGCATTGTTGTAACTTTGAACGGTCACTAAACAAATGGTAGTTAAGCAAGGACTACCTATAGTCTTCCTTCAGGGCACTAATTTTAGCCATTAACCATGTCAACCAATTTGAGGTCTGCTTCATAAGCTACTTGGGGAAAGAAGGTATCACAACAAGCAAAATAGATGTAATCTTTACCAATCTGGTGACTTGTACTTGCTCATTCACATTACACACTAAGTCATAATGTTGTCTAACAGAAATGTGCCATGTTATTGCCCCTTTCACACACTAATGATGGCTTTATAGGTTGTATGGGTGCAGAATACTTTTAGAGTTATCAGGTTGGCTATGAATCCTCAGAGCTATCTTTCCAACCCATCTGGGAGGTATAAGGATGGTGAAAATTGCCATACATATTGCATTATTTGGAGAATTGAAGAAAGAGAGAAAAAAAGTTCAACCACCACTAGTTCTATCTTTTGTTTATTAAACGTTATCCTTTTGCCATCGTCATTCAGAACTTGGTATACTGTTTTTCTTTCATTTTAGTTTTGAAGGAAGAGCCTATTTCTCTTCATGGTATTAGTAAGCTTCTACAGCCACATTGGCTTCTTCCATTGTCCCTCTGCTCCCCTCAGTGTCGAGATTGTTTTTAATAACTCCTTTAAGTATCTCCCACACATCTACCTTCTGCAGGAAAAAGTTGTCAGCAAAACAGCAAGATCAGCTTGGCAGAGTTTGTCTTGCATATGTGTCGGGTAAAGTTCTCAATTACAACATCATGCCTCTAAAATATCTACAATTTTGTTTGGAAAGCATCATCCATGTCTCCTTGGTTGAATAATGGGCACCAATGTCAGGGCACCAATGTCAGTCCTGTTTTTCTTCCTTGTTTCACTTATTTTAATTCAGGTTTTCTTAAAACCTATTCATCAAAGTTCATCCCCTTGGGTTTCTGTGCCAATGTATTTTTATCATACAACTGAACGACTCTTTTTGCTTCTGTATCTTCTGAATAAGTTCTACTCTTCAGTTGCTATATTCCAGTTATGAGAAGGTATCATAACAGTGAGAGGCAATTTGATGTAGTGGTTAAGGCATCAGGCTAGAAACTGGGAGACCATGGGTTCTAGTCCTGCCTAGGCACAAAGCCAGCTAGGTGACCTTCGGCCAGTCACTTTCTCTCAGCCCTAGGAAGGAGGCAATGACAAACCACTTCTGAAAAACCTTGCCAAAAAACTGCAGGGACTTGTCCAGGCAGTCTCCTAGAATTGGCACAACTGAACTGATAAAAAACAACAACAACAACAGTAGGCCTCTCTTATATCTATTAAATCACATTCGTCTTCCTGAAATACAAAGTTCAGTTCACCCTGTTTATGTCCTTTACTCTGAGCTTCAGTAGATAACTAACACTATGAACTTCAAAAGAGTCAATGCTCTTTATTTTTTCACTGAATGACTTAATAAGCCCCAATATTATTCTTCATTCACTTATTCTTCCAGTGTATTAGTTCTTGCTAAACACTGATAAAAACACAAATGGCTCATCTTGGCCTATCCATTTATTGCTTGTATTTTATCCAGTTCACCTTTTTCAACGGACAGGAAAACAAATCTCAATATAACTGTGTTGAATTCTGTAAAGTTTTACTTTCCAAATCTTGGGCTAGGGAGGAACAGCTACTTTGTAACAAGATGTGTTAACTGAGAATCCTCATTACACAGCTGACTACAGAACACACCAAGTGAACTTGAAATGTTTTCTTTTTTAAATCTCACATCATTAAAAGGCTAAGGCTGAAAAATAATTTTATCTGAAGTCTTGAATTATGATGATAAGTAACAGCATGATCTTTTGTCTCTACATTTTCTTCCCAAAAGGTATTCTGCCGATGAAGGCAGATAAAAATCCATAATTTTTCTTAATGGGAAAAGACCATTTGATAACTTACTGAATAGTGGAAATATGTAATTTTAGAAAAGGGAGTTATGTAACATTTATAGCAGATGTGGAACAACAGAAGATAGAATCAAGCAAGAATCAGCTAAGATTGATCTGGGAGGCATTGTAACAATCTTAAATATTTATGTACATTTGAAAACAGTGAGATTACCACTTTCACAATAAACACATCTCAAGTTTTTAATAACACAAGTATGAACTTTGGCATGTTTTAAATAGAATGATAATGATATATAAGCTGTTACTATATAAAATATTTACTGTTCCTTTCTGCTATTTAATCACCATGATGCATAGTAGAAATTTTGCACTTTCTGTACTGGTTTAAAAATTCCAAACATTTCTGAAATTCAAATCTAGAAATACTTTCAGTGTATCTTAATGAGCATCAACAATACAAGCCTGAACAATCTACTCCAAAATAAAACTTTTTATCTCTAAATTAAGTAAACATATTTAGTCTTCAAGAGTTTTAAGACAGGTCATTTTTCAATGCACATTTTCTTGAATCCAAGGAAAAGCCAATTCTGTTCCACAGGGGTTTTATTCAATATCATAACTACCTTACATACTATCACTAGCACAATTAGACTCAGATTAATATGATACTATAGTGATAATGTGCAGCCATCCCATTTATTCATTATGAGATTCAGATGTTATCACCACTCTAACTCTAGGGAATTGGTGACGACACTGAATGTTCTTTGTGATATTGGCTTTGCAAATTTAAACATATTCTCACTTGGCATATCACATATTGGAGTTAATGTATGGGTAATTTCTACAGTTTAAGCCTGATGCCTTCTGTCAGACATAAATTCAGTGAAATAACAGTATCATACAATTTTTTAATGGAGAAATTATTTCATAACAAAAGCAACATGCTGCTTCAATAAATCTTTTGAAGATGTCTTCATTACAATTGCAATGTAATGGAGATGTCCATATACAGAATACTGGTAGACCCCAGTTTAAGAACAAGTTCCATTCCCAAGGTCTGTCCTTAAGACAAAATTGTATGTAAGCTGGAACAGTATTATTGTATAATACTGTATAAGTAGTATTGTGTAATGAAATGGAACCATTGTGTATTTAACTTGAATCACTGTGTATTTAACTCAAATTTTGCTACAATAGGCTCCGTTCTTAACTATGGATCGTCTGTAAACTGGTTGTTCTTAACCTGGGGACTATCTGTATACGGGCAAGGCCTCTGAAAAAAATATTTTTATCCTGTGGAGGTCATTCTTCTCATGTTGAAACTGGTCCCCTTGCTTTCTGATTTTAAAAAGATTATCTAGATACATCTACTCAATATTTCTTTGAATGAGTATTTATGTTAGTTTTTATGCTTCTATGTTTTACCTACGCTCTTAAGAATAAATCTGTTTTCATGTATATACTTTCTCTGCTAACTACCTTCAGTAATTTTTGGGGAGTTAAAAGCTAAACTATAAAACAAATACTGATAGTTTTACAGTGAGAACAGCACAGAAATGGTTTAAATACATAAATAAAATAAATAAACCTTATATAAGTCAGATATAAACACTTCAAGATTCTGGTCAGAAACAGTTTATTTGCAAGAATACAGTGGGGCAAAAAAGTATTTAGCCACCAATTGTGCAAGTTCTCCCACTTAAAAAGATGAGAGAGGCCTGTAATTTTCATCATAGGTATACCTCAACTATGAGAGACAAAATGGGGGGAAAAATCCAGAAAATCACATTGTCTGATTTTTAAAGAATTTATTTGCAAATCATGGTGGAAAATAAGTATTTGGTCACCTACAAACAAGCAAGATGTCTGGCTCTCACAGACCTGTAACTACTTCTTTAAGAGGCTCCTCTGTCCTCCACTCGTTACCTGTAGTAATGGCACCTGTTTGACCTTGTTATCAGTATAAAAGACACCTTTCCACAACTTCAAACAGTCACACTCCAAACTCCACTATGGCCAAAACCAAAGAGCTGTCAAAGGCACCAGAAACAAAATTGTAGACCTGTACCAGGCTGGGAAGACTGAATCTGCAATAGGCAAGCAGCTTGGTGTGAAAAAATCAACTGTGGGAGCAATAATTAGAAAATGGAAGACATACAAGACCACTGATAATCTCTCTTGATCTGGGGCTCCATGCAAGTTCTCACCCTGTGAGGTCAAAATGATCACAAGAACTGTGAGCAAAAATCCCAGAACCACACGGGGGGACCTAGTGAATGACCTGCAGAGAGCTGGGACCAAAGTAACAAAGGCTACCATCAGTAACACACTACGCCACCAGGGACTCAAATCCTGCAGTGCCAGACGTGTCCCCCCTGCTTAAGCCAGTACATGTCTGGGCCCGTCTGAAGTTTGCTAGAGCGCATTTGGATGATCCAGAAGAGGATTGGGAGAATGTCATATAGTCAGATGAAACCAAAGTAGAACGTTTTGGTCTAAACTCAACTTGTCGTGTTTGGAGGAGAGAGAATGCTGAGTTGCATCCAAAGAACACCATACCTACTGTGAAGCATGGGGGTGGAAACATCATGCTTTGGGGCTGTTTTTCTGCAAAGGGACCAGGACGGCTGATCTGTGTAAAGGAAAGAATGAATGGGGCCATGTATCGTGAGATTTTGAGTGAACACCTCCTTCCATCAGCAAGGGCACTGAAGATGAAACGTGATCCCAAACACACCACCTGGGCAACGAAGGAGTGGCTTCGTAAGAAGCATTTCAAGGTCCTGGAGTGGCCTAGCCAGTCTCCAGATCTCAACCCCATGGAAAACCTTTGGAGGGAGTTGAAAGTCCGTGTTGCCCAGCGACAGCCCCAAAACATCACTGCTCTAGAGGAGATCTGCATGGAGGAATGGGCCAAAATACCAGCAACAGTGAAAACCTTGTGAAGGCTTACAGAAAACGTTTGACCTCTGTCATTGCCAACAAAGGATATATAACAAAGTATTGAGATGAACTTTTGATATTGACCAAATACTTATTTTCCACCATGACTTGCAAATAAATTCTTTAAAAATCAGACAATGTGATTTTCTGGATTTTTCCCCCCATTTTGTCTTGCATAGTTGAGGTATACCTATGATGAAAATTACAGGCCTCTCTCATCTTTTTAAGTGGGAGAACTTGCACAATTGATGGCTGACTAAATACTTTTTTGCCCCACTGTATATCATAAATACTATCAGACTTAAAATGCATTACAGATCAAGGTGTATAAATTCCTAGTGATGACCAGACAACAGAAATTCTTAGTTCTTGATCCTAAAATGTGATAGAGTTTGGAATGCAATTTACATATTTTGTTAAAGAGGAAAATATGTTTTTGGCTTTAATGAGTCCAATCTCCCTACCATTCTTGGACAAGGTCAGAAATCCATTTTAAGATCTACTTTTGCAAGCTCTATTTTCTTCCAGAGGATTACATTTTTAACAGTAAATGGTAATCAGTGTTAATCATAAAACAATCCAGGGGAAAGAGCTTCACTGCCATCTAGGTGATGAATGGCAGGTGTGGCGCAGCCAGCCAGTTCTACTCCGAACTCTGCCGTGACAAGCGCTGCTGGTACAGCTTTCACTCTTTGTCACCCAGTGCCAGCTGAGTCCCCCAGCTGCCAGTTGCTGCCACACAAGGCATAAAACATACACTTGGAACAATTGCAGCAGCACACAGCACATAAGATTGCATTATTAATTAGCTTAATGATGCTCAGCCCTATTAGAAACCATGCAGTAATTGTGCTTAATTTGTGTACACTTTTAATTATGGCTACAAATGATGCCAGGAGCTTATTAAGAGTATCATCTGATACTGTTTGGCGCTGTATCTACGGTTTGTATTCATTTGCATCTGAAGCTCAGGAAGAGCTGCATGTTACTTCCTGCTGGGAAAAGTGTTCCTTTTTAATTCCTAAATGGTGTCATCTTTCACACAGTGATGCCAAGCGAAACCCACATGCCTCCTGAGAAATGTGTCATCTTTTCCTGTAGCCACAAATTAAAAGCAGGTTTATAGCCACATGCTACCAGGCCCATCTAGCTGAAGAACAGAGCATCCAGGTCCATCCTCCTTTCCATGATAGAAACAATTGCATCATTTAATTTACTATTGCAAAGAGGGTATGGCTCATTGGCCTGTCATTATTTTGAAGATGGATTTAATTAACCTCCCTTGAATCTTGCCAGGAAGTGTGAGAGCATCAGTGTGGAACACTGGATGTGTCAAAAAAACAGCTGAAGAGATGGGTAATCGGTGTACTGGAGTCCAGCTTTATCTCCCTAAAAGGCCTGCTCATTTTTAATAATGAGGGAGGCAACAATAACAATCTACAAAGAAGAAAGGCAGGATTATATTAATATAATCTCACTTCCAATGCAGTTCAAAGATCTTAAGCAGCCAGGTAAAGACTTGTAGGGCATCAATAATTAAAAAGCTTTCCAATTCCTGTATTGTTCTTCATGCACGCAAGCACTTTGCCATCCACAAAAAATAAATCATTAGAATAAATACATTATTAAGTAAATATATAGTCCCCTGGAAAAGCAATCTGGATTAGAAGCTTGGCTATAATATGAAACTTATCACAACATCCACCACAGTAATTTATGCTGCATATTTAGCAGGTGTCTCAGATGGACAGATATCATTTGCCTTCATTAAGACAACCCTTCTTACCAGAGGTTACATGTATGAAGCTTAATTTGATAATTCTTTATTATTTGTTCATTAGGCACATGGTCATCTTGAAAAGTTAGTTTACTTCACACCATGGGATGAAGAAAAACCTTTAGCATAATCTGAAAAAGACTTATGATGGAAGCTCACATGCCATTTAAACTTCTTTACCACAAAATGCTACTAAACATACTGAAATAATAGGATTGATACCCTTAGTCTTTACTGACAATATATGTTTGGAATCATTATTCAGAAAAGTATCTACTGCAGTCAGTACCACTAGAAATGGATCTGTGGCTTCACACAGTTGGTAAATATAGGCCTGGACTTGTTATCCACAGTAGACTGTTTTGTATATCTGTAGTATTTTGGGTATGATATTCTAAGCAGTCAACCATGTGCAGAAGTGCTGAACCAGCTTCCAGCCACTCAATTTCCCAGCAAATCTGCAAATTCTGGCCAGCACTCTGCAGCATTTCTTTATATTTCTGGTGATTTTTGTTGATTTTCTAGTCATTGTCTAGGGTTCTGGAACTGATCCTCCAATTCCCGTAGGATGGACCCCTGCCTCACATGGCCATTGTGAATTCCTCACTATGGGAGAGGGAAATGCTGGCATTCTTGAAGAAGCCATTGGTATGCCACCTCTTCAAAAGCCCAACCATGACCTAGCTAAAGGGGATTATTACCCAATCTTCAATCTTCCATTTCAGAAAAGGTTATTGTGCGGATAGTGAGGCATTCAAGAGATTGAACTACCCACCCAACAAGATCAATAGACAAATCAATAGAGCCATATCAATTCCCAAGGAGAACCTATTAAAAGGCAGACCACAGAAATAGAACAACAGAATACCACTAGTTGTCATATACAGCTCATAGCTCAAAGCACTGAAACACCACATTAATAAGCCCATACTAGACAATGACACTCCACTTTCCCAAGCACAGGCTGGTAGACCCATATTTACATACAATCACCCAACTAGAAGGAGTTTCTTGCAATAATAATAATAATAATAATAGAATATAAAATATAAAATAAATAAAATATTTTATTAATGATAGTCTGGGGAAAAGATCCTCAGGAAATGTGAGGATTCTGCTACCTTGTTGCACAGGATATATTACTAATAGTCTTTTAGAACTCTTTTCAGAGAGTTTACCTTTGAGGTAAGATAGTTTTACCCAGTATTTGCTATAGGATACTCTAGTCAAACAGTGCTGATGAAATAAGCCAAACACTGAAAAAGATACTACTGTTGTAGCTGCTATGAAGCAATCCCATTTACAAGGTTAACAAGGCACACAGAGAGAATTATGAAATCAGAAGTGGGGATCTGTGGCCATTCAGATGTTAGTGGATTACAGCTTCCAGAAGGATGCTGAGAGTTGTACCTTAGCAACATTTAGAAGGTTACATCTTACATCCACAATGACATTCTCTTTCTTTCTAAAAATAAGAACTTGGATCCTTTCATAAAGATGGCCTCTCTTTGTGTCAGCAAGTTAGGAAGTGAGCTCTATTGTTTTCTACATTTTGGTCACAACTTGAGGTACACTCTCTCAGAGAGAGGACAGATGAAGAAGGATTTCTATTTTTTCCTAGAAAAAAGCATTACAGGAACTGGAAGGCAAATGACAAGTGTCATGAAATAGCTTCTGAGAATTAATGAAAAAGGCCCTTTTGCACAGAATATACCATTTTAATAGATGGTCTCATTTTCAACATCTTGAAGATAGATAGGATATCTTATTTAATATAAATGATATACAGTATTAATATAATATAATATAATATAATATAATATAATATAATATAATATAATATAATATAATATAATATAATATAATATAATATATAAATACATAATAAGAAAATATAGGATAAATAGGAAAGAAGTTATTTTGACTTGACTGAACGTAAGTACTGGTTAGGCCTCCATTAATTTACCATTGCTGCTGGAAGGAAGACACAGAGGAGAACTTGCTGGCATTAGTCTCCATGTGGCAGTGCCTTTTGTTTTATGTGAAAGCTTCTTTCAGTAGAGGTCAACTGAAGTAAGTTTTCTGTATTTACCACAATTAATCGTTCCATGAAGGCTAAACAAATCCCAGAAAATATTTCTGCTTTAGAAATGTGTAACAAATGGGTTTTTATGACACTAGTACTAGATTTCATCCAACATAATATATGTACCCTATGTGAAACCTTTTTAAGAAACAAATCAATTGTACATTGTCACTTTACCTTCAAAGCAGACACCAATATTGATTCTGTGTGGGTGTGTACATTATTCTAAAATAATAAAATTTCTCACTGAAAAACCCTTATAATCTTTAATGCAAGATAAGGAAATAATATCAACTGTAGCATAAGCTTGCACAGCAACTGCCAGAGTATAGATTAACAGTGCAATCCTTTGCATGCATGGGAGTAACCATCATTGACCACAACAAGACTCTTCTGACTATATATGCAAAATATAGGATTGCAGATGTATACACATTCAAATATAAAATAAGGAGCAAACAAAAGGGGAAGAGAGATTTCCCTTTTATTTTCTTTGTGGCCCTTCTATCCTCATTCCATTGCATGGAACCAATCTTACACGTACTGAGCCATCCAATCCACGATCCATTCCCAACAATGGAATGTTGTTCCACTAGGAAGATGCAAAGGCAATAATTTTCCTCTATGGTTTTCACCCAGTAGCTGGTCTTCAGAAATATATTTCCTTTAAATATGTAATTATATTCTATAACACTGTGAATAAAATAAACAAGTGTCTTTTAAAAAGCAAGGAAGAATTAAGGAATCTCATGTTGATGGTAAAAGTAGAGAGTGCTGATATATTAAAAAATTGCAGTCATGTGAATAGGGAATGTCAATCAAATGTAAATAGAGAAGCTGAAGCAGTAACAAACTTAGGCTCAAAAATTCACAGGAGTGAGGATTGTCACCAAAGAAATAAAATTATGTCTGGGTTTGGGAGGAAGCCTACGACAAATTTTATACAAATATGAAAGTGCAGTGGTATCACACAAAGCTACGTATTGACATGGTCATGGTTTTATAAATGGTAACATATGGCTGGACATCAGAAAGGCCGAACAAAGAAAAATTAATGCCAGCCCATTTTAGGGTTGGAGAAAATTACTGCAAATACTTTGGACTACAAGAAGAACACATTTTTCATAGTGAATTAAAATCAGACTGTTCACCCAAAGCAGTAATAATGAACCTAAAGCTAAGATATTCTGGATGCATAATTAAAAGATCAGAGTCATCGCAGAAGTCCCCGATCCTTGGAAAAAAAAAACGTAACTGAAAAAAGGGGCCAACAAAAGAGAAGGTGATTACATACTATCACCAATGACATGTCTATGAGCTTACAAGTACTCAAAGAAGCACTTGTAAGTTACTGATAGACAATCCTAGCAAAACAATATCCATTGTGTCATGAAGTGAAACAATAATCTTTTAAAATCTGTCCAGACTCTATTGCTTATGGATTTCAGTGGATAAACCACATTCTACTACTTCCAGAGAAACAAGTTATCTCTGTCTACTTTATTCATACCATGTATAACTTTTCAAACCTCTCATTGTATCTCACTGTTTGTCTTTATTATAAAATTTTAAAAGCACACCATATTTTAACTTTTTTTTTTTGGCAAGGAAGCTAATTGACTATCATTTCCTAATACATACTGAGGTCAAATCCACAGTGAAAGAAGCTCAGTGGCTGCGTTTGCACAATGTATTTAAACAAGATGAAGAGTAGACCAAATTCATCAACCAATATCTTTATTGAATAACGACTATAAATTGTTTACAATGATTTTGGCTGAAAGTTTGAAAATAATTTTATAGAACTTTATTCATGAAGATCAATGTGGGTTTTTACCTAAAAGAGAATTACGAGATAATATTAGAAATGTGTTGAATATCCTAGAATATTTGGAGCAACACAGTGAAAAACAAGCTGCATTGATCTTCTTAGATGCAGAAAAGGCTTTTGGTAATTTGAACTGGATTTTCTTGTTTAGATTTCTGGAAAATGTGAGCCTTGGAGACAATTTTATTAAATGGGTAAGATCGACTTACACCTCACAGAAACCACAAATAATTGTTATGGAGAATTAACAAAACCTTGTGAGATTCAAAAAGGGACAAGATAAGGATGCTTGCTGTCTCCACTCTTGTTCATTTTAGTTCTTGAGGTCCTGAATAGAGATATAAAACAAGGTGAGAGAATTGTGGGAGTAAAGATTAAAAAAGAAACTTATAAGTTAAGGGCATTTGCTGACGACCTGGTGGTAGTTTTGAACAATCTGTTAGAGGAAGCAGAAACATTAATGGAAAATTAAAAGGTTTTGGTATGCTAGCAGGTTTTAAGATTAATAATCAGAAGATGAAGATGTTAACAAAAATATGAAAATAGAAGATCAAATCAAACTGATGGAGAAAAATGGTTGTAAGATTGAGAAAAAAAAAATATGAATTGTACATCATTTCAACATGATTATGTTAATACATGGAATAAAATTAAGGACATGTTAAGATCGGAGAAATTAAAATTGCCACTGTTGGGGAGAATTTCTGTGATAAAAATGAATGTTTTAGCTAGAATTATGCTTTTGTTTCAGATAATACCTGTTTCGAAAACTGATGTACCATTCAAGCAATGGCAAAAAGATATATCTAAATTTGTATGGCAGGGGGGAAAACCATGAGTTAAATACAAAGTGTTAGAAAATGCAAAGGAAAGAGGAGGACTGGGTATACTGGATTTAAAATTGTATTTTGCAGCTTGTTGTTTGGTTTAGATGAAAGAATGGCTATTGCTGAGAAACAACAAAAAAAAACTTTTAGAGTTAGAAGAGCACAACCTGAGGTTTGGATGGCATGGATATTTATGGTATGATAAAGTAAATTTTAAAAAGCATTTTATTAGACGTGCCGTATTGAGGATATGGAATAGATATAAACCCAGGCTGTGCCCAAAAACATCTCTGGATCTCAGCACAAGAAGAAAAACAACAGGTAAAGACAAATGCTTAATGTCTAGGAATTACTGGATAATCACCAAAGGGAATATAAAATTAAATTAAGAGAGCAGCTAATGGCAGAAGGATATGGTTGTCAATGGTTTTCCCATTTATAGTTAACAGAAAGATTTAAAATGGATAAAAAGACTTATGGTATAGAGCAAAGTAAGACAGAATTTGAAGTGCAATTGTGTACAGATGATGAACACATGTAATTGCTAAAATATATAAACTTTTGTTGAAATTTGAAATAGAAAAAGAACAGATTAAAGAATGTATGATAAAGTGGGCTAAGAATTTTGGTTATAATATACAGATGGATCGATGGGAAAATATGTTGTCAAAAGGGTTGAAATTTACATTATGTTATGATCTTAAAGATAATGTTTATAAAATGATGTGTCATTGGTACATGACACCAGATAAATTATCTAGAATGTATAAAGGCATTTCAAATGTATGTTGGAAATGTGAACAACATGAAGGGACATTTTAATCATGTTTGGTGGATATGTAAAAAAGCTAAAAAAATTTGGATTCAAATACAGACATTGATACATAGGATTTTAAAGATTAATATTCAATTGAAGCCAGAACTTTTCCTCTGGGGAAAATGGATAAACAGTTAAAAAGTGTGATGGAATATTATTTCAATATATGATTACTGTGGCAATATTGTTGTATGCACAAAGATGGAAAGATCTGGCATTATCCACCATGGAGGAATAGCTGGTGAAATTGACAGAACTTGCTGAGATGGCCAAACTGACTTCTTTGATTATTGACATTCATCAATTACTGGAAACCCCTTATGGACTTTGTGACTTATGGTTTTGATGATTAGAAAGGTTATAGAAAGAAGGGAATTATGATTTAATCTTAGAGAGGTTTGACCAGAATTGTGTGTATAATTGCCAAGAGGAAAATCAGAAGCCATCTCTCTCTCTCTCCCCCTCTCTATGCATAATATTTTCTGTTATTTTATTTTTTCTATCTCCTTTTTCATCTCTTCTTTTCCTTTCCTTTCTTGTTCACATTTACTTTGCTATGTTTTTTCTTTGAATGTATTTCTTATTATTACATAATTTTTAAAACAAAAACTATTTTTAAAAAAGGAATAAACATAATTCATCCATTTGCACATTATGTTTGGTTAGTATAAACCTGAGTTATTTTTGTTGGTTTAGTATGCTGTGCAACTTAGCAAGTGGATTAATTCATAACCAGTTAAGCATTCTGCATGAACATACAGCTATTAAGAGTAATAATGTTCTCCACAAATAGGCAAATCATCCAGATATTTTGGCCTACAGTTCCCATAAGATCCAACCAGCACTAGCAGTGTTCAAGGACTGTGAGAATGTAGTCCAGTATACCTAGAGGGCATTAGATTTACTCTATATGGAATTCAATATTATTGAACGCTATTGTACACTATTTTAATGCTAGAGTTGGGGCTTCTTTACTCGATTTTGTCCGATTGGGAGTTATTCCTGAGGATTACCTCACTAATAACTTACCCTGGCGCTCCAGAGATTCCAAAGGAATATGGCAGGTTCACATTTGGTCTCTTTAATTTATAAGTGCAACCTTCATATCCTAGAGGGTAAAGATTCTGGCTTCATATACCCTTTCATATATCATTCAGGGAATTCCAGTAGTGTCCTAGATTACATCTGTGTCTCCCGAAACAAGTCCGGGCTCTTTTCAGACATTCAAACCCATGTGAGAGAGGACAGTGACCATCAGCTGATTACAGTCTGTTTTCTAGCCAGATCTGACACTAGACCATCTATGCCACATGATAAGAGGCTATTAGCAAATATTGAAATTAGGCAGAATAAAAGGCTTAGGTGGGCCAAGGTAGATACTAAGGCATTATCTACCTTTCTAAACTAAGAACAGGCCCAGTCTTGGAGAAATCTCTACCCCTACTCAATGCCCAGATAAGATCTTGATACAATACTCCTATCTGTCTACCTTGTTGAGGAAATTCCTAATTGATAAAGTTCCTATTAGAAATCATTACCAATCCAGTATAAACTGGTTTGATTCCGACTGTTTACATTCTAGAAAACATTTGAGGACGCCAATGTGACTGGCCCAGAGATATCCTAGCTTAAAAAATCATTCTAGAATGTTACAAATTAGGCGTGAATATAAGAAACTCATTATGTCTAAAAAAGCCCTTTATACTGCTAAATTATGGGCAGATTTGGAATTTTCAGCAAAAGGAACTAATTCTATTTTTTTCTGGAATTCCGTTGCGGGTCTCCTGAAGGAACACAAATTCCAACTTGATATTCCTACACCTGCTTTAGTTTGGGAGGATTTTTATACAAGCATGTTTACAGACTCAAATCAAAGCCTCCCACAAAAGCGACTAACTGATCCCACATATTTTGAAAACCTCCCTCCTTGGCCCCCTGTGTCAGTAGCTGGTTAAATCTATTATCCAATCCTTGAAACCTAATTAGGCGCCAGGAGAGGATTTTTTTTACCTCCAGAACTCTTTAAAACTCATATTGACTGGTGGGCCCCATTACTTGCAGGTCTGTTTTCCTACATAAATAATACAGGATTTATTCCAGTAGGGTGGGAAGTTGCAATTGTCATCCCTATACACAAAAAGGGAGACAGGTCCGACCCTCAAAATTACAGACCAATAAGTCTCATCGGAATTGTAGCGAAAATGTATGCTAAACACTTCTTAGGCAAAATAGAGGATTGGGTAATTAGGATAAACCTCCTTGCAGAGGAACAAACTGGTTTTAGACCAGATTGCTCCACATTAGATAACTGTTTTATCTTACATCACCTTATTACAAAACAACTGGCTAGAGGCAATAAACTGTTCACTGCTTTTATACATCTAACTGCAGCTTTTGACTCTGAAGGGCATTATTTTAATATATGATTTTATATTCTATATATATATTTCACATAATGTATAAACATACATGTAACAGTGCACTCTATCTTATTTATAAAGGGTTAACTTGCTTTGTAAAGAGCACAGTGTTTCTTTCCCCCCACCTTATCTCTTTGTTGAATGCCTGATTGTCTTCAAATAAGCAATTAGCTTGGTACAAGCTTGGTAAAAGTTGCAAAGAAAGAGGCCCTGCATTCCGAGAGAGATAAGGAGGTAGGCATTTCTTTGGTAACAGGAGAAGAGAGTTGAGCTAACTTTCTCTTTCTGAGATCCACCTTTTCCTCCCCTTAGACCATCCCAAAAATCCCTTGTATGGACATGAGGGGATGTATGATCTGATTACATTTGTAAACGTCTATAAAATCTCTGTTGTTTGCTTTGCAAGGTGTGGTTCTCCTCAACAGTTTGCCACTGTGTTGAATGAGCCATCCAGAATGTTTCTTGGCCAATAAAACGTATGTTAGCTAATAAAGCCTCGTCTCAAGTTCTATCTGGCTTTTGGAACTTGGGTAAACAAATAAACAAAGGCGTGTGCCTAACAACTCCATAAATAGAAATATCTTATGGAAGAAATTGATTAACTTAAATATGGAGCCCAGACTTTTATTTCTGGTAAAGGCCCTTTATTCAAATACCCACCTAAAAGTACGAACTGGTGTAAATGGCTCCTTAACTAAGAGCATCCCCACTCATAGAGGTGTTAGGCAGGGGTGTATCTTAGCCCCAATGCTTTTTAATCTTTACATTAATGATATGCCAGGGTCTCTGTGTACCCCAGACACACACATTAAAAATTCATGGTACATTTGTAAACGTTTTTTTATATGCGGATGACATGGTTCTAATGGCATACTCTCAAATAGGTCTGAAAAGACTCTTGAAAAAGTTAAATACTTACTGTGTTTCTAACTCTCTAACTATAAATAAATGTAAATCCAAAGTGATGGTTTTTAGCAAAAAGAGTGAAATACCATTGGCAGATAAAGGGGGAGCCAATAGAACAGGTGAATTCTTCTACCTATTTAGGAGTGGTTTTTACTGATATTGGAGCCTGGGAAAATCACTTTCGAAGGACAGCAGGGAGGGCTGAGGTCTGTGCCAAAAGCTTACTTAAACTGTATAATTATAAATATCCTGGCATGCTGACCCCTATACTGAAAGTATTTAGAGCAAAAATTGTCCCAATGATGACCTATGGCGCGGAAGTGTGGGGCCTTGCAAAATCTGCTGCACTTGAACATATCCAGACCCATTTTTTAAGAAATATATTGGGAGTTGTTAAGAACACGTCAGCCCCCGTGATCAGAGCGGAAACAGGTACCCATTCTATACAGAGCCAGTCAGTAATTAAGGTCTTTTCTTATTGGCAGAGAGTCCATTTAATGGATTATGATAGGCTTCCCAAATTATGCCTGTTGGAACAAATAAGTATGGACCTCTCCATATCCTGGCTAAAACATCTTACTAAAGTTATCTCACAATATGGGCTTTCCACTCAACAGGTACTTATAAATACCTCGCAGGCAAAGGATATTTTTAAACAGCGAGCCCCGGATATCAGTGCCCAAACGGACATGGAGGAACTGGTTAAAAATGGGTCATTAAAATGGTTAGCTAAGAATAAAATTACCTTTAATTCTGAAAAATACCTGTCGATGAGTATAACCCAAAACCTAAGAAAGGCCTACACTAGAGCTAGGTTTGAATTACTGGACTCCATGGTCAAATATGGTTGTTTCCATCACATGCCTTATGATGAGAGGCTGTGTGTATGTGGGGACCTAGCCATAGAAGACATTGCCCATGTTTTGTTTGACTGTAAACTTATGACTCACTCAGGCTTAATTATTTGTCCTCTCTGTTGGAAAGAACAGTCCATTGGGACTCCAAACACAGATTATCCTATTTTCTTTCGGGCACAAATATCTTTATTGTGAGTAGGACTGCCAAGTTTGTGGACAAGGCAGCTCAGTTGAGTGCCCAATATATAGAGCAGATTGGAGTATCAAGTAGGGGTGATGGTCTTATATGAATCTGGATTTATGATATTAGCGATATATTATTATATTATTTTATAATAGTATTATATTTAGTACTATTGCATTTTATTATTATAACATTTTATTGTATCATGGATTTTGTGTATTAGTTATTTGTTTTACCTTTGCTGATGTTCCTTATTCTTGTTGATATGGTTGTAAGACTAATCAATAAAGTTGAAAGTTGACTGTGAGAATGTAGTCCAGTATACCTAGAGGGCATTAGATTTACTCTATATGGAATTCAATATTATAGTATAAATCTATTTACAATTCCTCAGAGTTAATTCCAAATGAGGTTAAGTACACTTTCTCCAAGATAAGCAGTCAGAGCACTGATGGGTAACCTATGGTTTGTCAGTCACATGAAAGCCTTCAATACTTTTGTTGTGACCTGCCACAGGTATAATCACCCCCACCTCTTTATTTTCCTTCCTCCCACTTACTTATCACTGTTGTAGCTATTGCTCCTGCTATTAATTTTCTGCAAAACCTAGGAACTAGAACTGCCCACTCAGTTCAGAAATAAGAGCACAGGGCATTCTGACATCTCCTCTAAGAGGACTTTATAGTCCCTTCTCATTGCAGAAACAAAGTATTTTAGAAAATTGGCAGTGGTAAAGCATAAGGGGGAAGGTAGTTGGGGAAATGGCTGGGAGAGCTTTAACCCTCCCTCTCCATTGATACTGTTGCAGCTGAAATAGTTATAGAGTGTATGTGTGTGGGCACATACGTGCACTTTTGCAGATTAAGTCTGCAAATTTCAAACCAAACCATCTCAATATAGTCTATATTCAAGTCACCAGGAGCTGCATCAATTTTTTTATTGAGAAGGGTAATACGTATAGCATTGTTATCATGGAATAAATCTTACATACCACATAATACACAGTGTCATTTTGAATTAAGTACAAGAATGCTTTATTGCTAAAATATGTTGGGGCTTCTTCAAATCATCCTGTGGTAGAACCATAGAACTAGCAGCCCAATTTTATAGATCAAGTCAAATATCCAGCATCATATCTCAGCATCATATATTATTATGGTTTTTCTAACTCATCCTTGTTCTAGTTTGCCATGCTATAATCAAAGATATTAATGATATTCAGAAAGGGATTAGATCACTTAATCTTTGCTACAAAGCAAGACTGAATAATGCTTCCATTTGTAGATTAATGTAAAACATTTGACTACGAGGCTTAACAAATTATTTTATTGAATTACCTCCAAAATAAAATAGCATATTTACATAATAGTTCATTATGCTACCGCACATGGAAAAGACATCATAGTAACATTAATCTATCAAACTGCTGAAGGATAAATAGTATTGAATTGTTGACTGTATGAAGCATGATCCTGACCAGATTTAATCTAAAACTGTGGGAAATAGACCTTATCTACCTATCTATCTTTTCTTCAGAAATAATTTGTGCTGGCTCATCCATAATATAGACGGTACCTTCTTATATTCAGAGGCTCAGAAACATTATGGTCTGAAGTAGTTAGTTATGCAGTACAGAAGGTTAACAATGACAACAACAACAAAGTGTACAAATGAGAATGTCATCATAACTTCCTCAATATGAACTACAATTCTTATAATCCCCAACTGGCAGTATTTGGTATAAAGAATTGTCTCCTTTTTATTAAATATGCATTTATTTATTTTAATATTGTTTATTACTAATTGTTTACAACCTAAACAGGAACATATATAAAATCAAAGCACTAGAATTCATACATGAAGTTTACATAGAAAAGAACAACAGTTAGCACATTCAAACTAACCAAATAAAATGACATCTCCCTTCACATTTCAAGCTGTGAAACCAACCTAATCCCTCTGGACAATGCAGTCTACAAACCAACATGTACTTTTGATCATGGAGCTCAAGTGACACAAAGAGATAATGAGAAAGAATGTTGCTATCAAGTTCAGGTTGATGAATGAGCTGGAACTGCAATTTCCAGAATTCCTAGTTAGCATGGGTGTTCATACTGGCACTGAATTTTGAGAAACTGAAGTCCCAGTATATATAAAAAGCACTATTGGGGACCAGTGATGCAGAATTAGTTCATGATATGTTTTTTTCCTGAACTATAATACTTTCATAAGATAAGTTTGATACTTTGGTAGGCAGTTCATAATGAGAAATGGTACAGAAAAACTTGCAATATTTTAGCTAATATTGTAAAATAACAATAATTCAAGAAAGCCGATTTCTTATAATATTGATGTACCTGGGGCAGGGTAGATGGGATCACATAATGATTAATTTATTTATCATAGTATCTTCTTATTACTTATGGTGAAACAAACAGACAAAAAGAAAATGAATAGTGCTCTTCTCAACAAAGTTGAATGGAAACTAAAATTCAAACAGCAAGTTAAAACATGCCTCTGCCTTCCACTATAGGACAAAGCATTAAATTGAGCTTATAGGTTCCACTGGAAGATGATACAGAAATTCTTATTAGCAATTCCTAAGTGAGAAGACCTCTCTAATCTATGGAAAACTCCCTGTTTCCTACTTCACTGCATGAAGAACTATAGAAAGCAGACAACCCTTTATAGGTCAATCCCCCCCCCCCCCCCGCCAAGCTAATCAATCAAGGACATCTGCTCTAACAAATACAGGGGAAAGGGCACCTCTGCATGTTAAAAACACAAAATGACAGCCAGTCTTGGACACCAATGGGAAGGCAGCCTTACAAATTTAAACAGGGGTTGTGACCCTTCCACTAACACTTCCATACTTTTATGTCAATTATGGCAGAAAATAATGATTTATGGGACTAATTCTGCCACCAAATTTACTGTAGGAACCTATCTTGAGTAGGAAAATAGCTGCAGGGTTTGATTAACAAAATATAGCAAGATGCAGTCAAATATTAAAAACCTAGGTAGTCAAGAGCAAGCATGAAACACAGGTGGATTCAAGCTATGCTCTCTTTCTCTTCAGTAACAAAACTCTTTAACTTGCTGAAAAAGAGGTGTTGTGTTTAAGTGCATTTCAGCATGTGCTATTTCATTTAGTTTTCCACAAAAATGTTGATAATCTATGTCTACAGTATAAATGAAACAGGTTTGCCCAACTGGTGTCTACAAGTCATTTCTAAAAAGAATAGACAGCTAAAACCTACCCATAGTAAAGTTATGTTTCAAACATGAAATTAGGTAGCAAACCTTATAGCAAAGCCAAACCCAACTCAACCCATTAGAACATAAACACAGCCCTGCTAGATCAGGCCAAAGACCATCTTAGTCCAGCATTTTGTTTTTTCCAGTGCCCAAACAGATGCATCTGGAGTTTTTGCATGCAGCAGATGGAGATTTACACCTCTTCTACCATGGTTACCCTACAACTAGTATTTGGAGGCATGCTGCTCTCAAGCTGGAAATATCCTTAGGTTTTCAAGACCAATAGCCCTTAATAAAGCTATCCACCAAGAATTAGTGATAATTTTGTCCTGTGGTTATGAGGTCCATTGGTTGTGCACTATATGAGAAAGCACTTTCTTTTGTCTGTTTTAAATCTCATTCCAGTCAGCTTCACTAGGTGGCTCCTGGTCCAAAGGGAGAAAAATTTCTCCTTGCCAACTTTGTCCCATGCCATTTAACATTTTATACACCTTAATCATGCCCCTTCTAGTTGTTCTTTTATGCACTTTCTCCACCTCTATTATATACGTTTTCAAATGCATTGACCAGAACTTTCCACAGTACTCCAGAAGCTAGAGTACTGTGGATTTGTATAAGGGCATTACAATGTTGGCATTTTTATTTTCAATCCCTTTTCTAATGATCCCTAGCATGGAATCTGCCTTTTTCGCAGCTGCTACACACTGAATTAATATCTTGATTGAGCAATCCACTGTGATCCCCGATCTTTTCTTGGTTAGTTTCAGACAACTCAAATCCCACCAATATACTAGGGTTTTTTGCCCTAATGTGAATCACTTTACACTTACTTAAGTTGAACTGTATTTGTCATTTGAACTATTAGATCACCCAGGAAAAAACTACTCACAGTCCCTTCTAAGAAGTGAGGGGGACAGAAGCTAGATGCCACTGCTTCTCTGTGACAGTGACAATGCTTTGGAATGGACTCCTCACGAAGATCAGGCTGGCCCCCTCTCTGTTGCTTTTCAAGAAATGTTAAAAACATAACTATTTTGGAGAGCATGCACTGTGCCACCTTTTATTTTCTAATTCTTTTCATTTTCTTTTTCTTTTTGTTCTATTTTAGTTGGTTATATTGTGTACTTGTTTCTGGGATTTTATGACAGTTGTCAATTTAACCATTCTGTGGATATTTTAATTGTTTTCTGTACTATATACTGTTAACAAATGAACTGCTGAAAGTTGCTAGATTGGGGTGGAGTATAAAATGCAATGATAGAGAAATAGACCATTCAACCAGTTTAAAAAGCCATTCCTAGAGTTCTTTATAACCACCTTTGATTTTTTTTTTTTGACTTTCTTAATATTTCAGTACGGTATATTGCTAAAGTCAAAATCATTTGTCAACACATAAAGAACCACTGGCCCTAATACAAATTCTTGTGGGACTCCACTTCTTACTTCCTTTTATTTAAAAATTGCCTATTTATTCCTACTTTTTGCTTTCTGCTTTTTAACCAGTTAACAACCCATGAAAGAACCTACCCTCTTACCTACAACTACTACATTTACTCAGAACCTTTGATGAGGAACGTGCAAAGGCTTATGAAAATCTAAACATAAAATATAGATGGGATCATTTCCATCCACATGTCTGCTGACACTTAAAAAACCATCACTCTAACAAAAGTTTGGTGAGACAGGATTTCCCCTTGTAAAATCCATGCTGAATGCAAGATTTGTTCCCCTAGCTGTCTAATTAATTTTCTTTTATTATAATTTCTACTAAGTTGCTTGGAATAGACATTAAGCTAACTGGCTTTTAATTTCCCAGATCTCCCTTTTTAAAAATGGGTGTCATATTGATTACCTTCCACTCCTCTGGCACTGAGCCTGATCTGAGTGACAAATTACATATTTTTTTGCTAGGAGGTTACATTGTGGTGTTTCAAGATACTGAAGCATATTTTCTCATGTAAAATAATTTACTGCTGTTTCAATTACCCAAGAAAGTTTATAAAGGCTCAAGTATCTCTCCTAAACCTTTTGTAACAAACACAGGTGAAAGGAATTTATTTTGTTTCTCTGCTACATCTCTACCATCCCTTCCATTCTTTTGTCATCTAAGAATGCAATTGCTTTCACAGCTAGTTTTCTGCTGCGAATACATTTTAAAAACTTTTTATTCCAACAATAATATGAGAAGATCTGTTTTAGAGAGATCTGAATATGTCAAACAAACTGTAATCATGAGTCACTGATTTAAAACGA
This sequence comes from Python bivittatus, assembly GCF_059951505.1. NCBI lineage: Eukaryota > Metazoa > Chordata > Lepidosauria > Squamata > Pythonidae > Python > Python bivittatus. The sequence continues at coordinate 66,561,947 of NW_028277125.1, read as the reverse complement.
AACCCAACCAAGCCAAACCCTTATTCCCAGCCCTACACTAGCTAAGCAATAAATGCTGTGGAGAATAATTTTATAGGCCAGAAAACAACTCACATATTTTCAACTCTTGTATGTTCCAACCAGTTTAGCCAATGCTAAGGGCTGCTGGAGTTCAAATCTAAAACATCTGAAGGGTATCATATTGTCTATACCTTTCCTAGGACATCTCTTGAATGTGACCAGTTCCCTTCATTTTTCTTTCATTTTTAAAATATATATCTATAGATTTAAATGTTTCTCTAACACAATGTTTGAACTATATTTGTCTTCCTCCATTTAATGCCTACCAACTCTCAAAATACTAGCCGGCACTGGTAGGTCCTAAGTTGGAGAACCTGGGCTACATGTAGTACATCCCTTTCCCAGAATTACAGTGCTTACCTTTCACATTGCTTAAATCTACAAGCAACAGGTTATTTACTGTGGCAAAGGTATCTGGACTTTCATTATATAAGGATGGGTGACTTGCTACTAATATTAATGCTAGTATATTACAGAAAGTTTAAAAAAAACCAGACTATTCATGAAAAAGTTCCAGAAATCTTTTGCATGGGAATATTTCTATATTTATTACTTAAAAATAAAAGGGTTTTTTAAAGGATATAGAAATTAAAAGCAACTATAACTTTCAGGATCAGCAGCCTCCAAGAGATCTATGGCATATGTCCTGCAAAAGATTAATTATGAATTGAACACCAATCTACCAAATGTTGTTACTGTTATTCAAGATGTGTTTGAACTCTGCAGACTGCACCACAGCAGTGCAAATGGAATTCTGCCCTTCATTCATAAACAAGTACAAACAAAAAAAGTTGCTATGGCCCACTAGAACAAACACAGCTGGAACAGCCATGTCTTTTTAATTAGCTAATGATAAGCTAAAACATCCATCTACTTTATATGAACAGTGACAGAGTAGGTACCAATTAATCATGGATTACTGGATCCAGCCACTGATTAAGTATGCAAGAAAATAAAATAATAAAGTTATGTTTATTTTTTAGTCTGTTAATGGGGTTAGGATAAACTGGCAGTTTACCAGGAGGCTTTTCAACTCCAAGTAAACTTTGAAGGCTTATTGCTACAACAACTTAATAGTTACTACTAATGGGTTGCCAGATGTAAAGTGGTGCTTAAAAGTTTGTGAACCCTTTTCAATTTTTGAAGTATAATGTTTTTGACTCTTTTGTTTAATTGGGTTCTATCTGTCTAGTTTTAGGACGCGTGGAGGAATGATCATGTTTTAGGTCATATTTATCCAGAAATATTTTAAATTCAAAAGGGTTCACAAACTTTTAAGTACCACTGTATTTATTACAAAGGGTATTATTCTCCCTCTGCAAAGAAATGATTCTCATATCATTCTGCAATATAGTAATTCTTCACTATGAATGTTCTGTGAGATAATAAAAGATGGATTGCTTTAATTATTACTCAGCATTTTTCAAACTTTGTATGTTACTTTGGGTGGTGCCTTTAATTTTAGAAATGCTAAAATAAATAAATAAATAAATAAATAAATAAATGCTGTTCCCAGCAACCATCTTTTGGCAAACATTTGAATGCTCTCAAAGGGGTGCAGATCTTCTTCTTTGCAGTATAATTGCCTTTGAGCTACAACAGTTTTCAATGTTGTACAGGAAATGTGGATGAAATCAGAGATGTTGGAGAATTTAGTCTGGTCTACATTCTTGAGCAAATGAACTAAATGAACCAAATCAACAACTACCAGATAAATATGATGACTGAAGGAAGATTTGTTCTTCCCTGAAACTGAATGTAAACTCAAGAATTGTATTAATCCATAAATACAAAAGTGATTTATATTAATAAATAATGTGTACGCAAGAATGCCTCTACATGAAAGATATGCGGACACTCCCCAACTTTCAAAACTGTTCCAGAAAGTCTTGTGTAACCTGACTGCCCCCAAAATGTGTGATGGAAGTTCATATGAAATGAAAGGTGGGCTTTGTTCTTTTTCCTCCTCCTTTATTGTTTTCATTTTGTGCTCTAGAAAATAAAGGAAAGCTTCTGCCATGCGGGGGATGCTGCCTGCCTTAGAGTTTTGCTCTGCTGTATTCATCTCTGCACTGTACTATTTTGCACACCTTTTTATGCACCCTGAAAATTTTAAAAGTGATTTATGGGAATCTCTGTGTAAAATCAAGTTCTACATAAATGGGGAGCAACTGTGTTAAAAAAACAGTGTGTCTATATTAAAGAAGAGCCAGTTTGGTGCCGTAGTTAAGACATCAGGCTAGAAACTGGGAGACTGTGAGTTCTAGTCCTGCCTCAGGCATGAAGCCAGCTAGGTGACCTTGGGCCAGTCACTTTCTCTCAGCCCTAGGAAGCAGGCAAGGACAAACTACTTCTGAAATCTTGCCAGGAAAAGTGCATGGACTTGTCTAGGCAGTCACCAGGAGTCAAAACTGACTTGAAGGCACCAAAAATAAAAAAATACAGAACATGTATATGAAGATAAGTTTAAAAAATCATTTAAAAATCATTGTTAAATACTTCCCCCCCCCAAGCATGTCATGAATCACCAACAGATTGTCCATTTCTGTGTATGGCATTTCTCAACCATTCAAGCATAAATCCCCTATCTCTGCAGGCCTTTGACTCCAATCAATCAATCAATCAATCAATCAATCAATCAATCAATCAAATAATGGATTTACTGCAGATTCTATATATTATGTAGACCCGTAGCATTATAGCAAGAAGAAAGAATAACCATACTGAACCATACTGAAATAATCAAACTATGTAAATTATATAGTTTGATAGCTGTTTTCAAGTAGGTTAACTATGAAAAGATGTGGGTTTTTTTTAGCTAATTTAGTATCAATTTAAATTCCTGATTACTTTTAAAAAATTAAAGAATTTTGAATGGAATGTAGATGTAAACAAAGAATTTCCTACCTCCACCACTGACTTTGAATCCAGTCGAAAGTTGAAATCACCAAAGATAAAATATGAAACTCGTTCAAACCGCTGATCTATAATTCTGAAAAGACAAACAAAAAAATATTAAATGCAGTGTGTTCAGCTATATATCAAATAAAACAAAATCCAGAACTGTACCTGTGAAGAAATTACATATATATTGATTGGATATATTCTTATGCATCTGACCAAAAGCCACCAAGATGGACTAGGAATTCACAAAGTCTTTAGAACTGGTCTGGAAGATATCTGTATAATGTATACATTAGGGACTATCCTAGAACTACTATACTACCATGGATAGAAGAGGATGAGGACCAAATGCATATATTTTAAGGAAGGGACATGTTTGAATGCTTTTTTAGCTTCAGTGAATACATAAATGACAGATCATCATAAATAAGATTAATTTCTTTTGCTCTTTTGCTCCTTCATTCCCAATAAAAATCAGGCAGCTATTTATTTATCAGATTTATATAAAATTGATCTAAAAAAACTTTTAGAAGATAGTCCACCTTTTTCACTAACAGTGAACTTGCAATAGCATTCAAGTATAATTGCATCAAAATATATTTGAATGAATAATGGGAGTCCTCTATCATTATGAGCTCAACAAGCTGCCTTGTTCTTGCTTTCTGAAATAGTGGATTTATTCAAATCCATCCTCTTACGGAGCTTTCATACAATCTAGTTCCACACAGTGAACTGTGCTTATCAGCAATGCCATTTTTCTGGTTGCTATTTTTCTGATCACCTTCAAAAAAATTACACAAAATCATTTAGCACTAGACTTTGGAATCTCACAATTGATGAAAAGCCCAAAGAAAAATGAGTTTCTTACTTGTGATGAACATAATTGTTTTGGTGAAATTAATAATGAAATGTACATGTAGAAACTGCAGTGAAATTTTGTAGCATAAAATGCTTCTCTTTCAGGTTCTTGTCAGTCAGGGCATCTTCTAGGTACTTCATTCCATTTATCTTTCTGCAATAGTCATACAATATTAGAGGGCCATGGAATACATGGCGTCATTGGCATTTCCTTCATATGCTAACTTTGGGACTTTTTCAATCCCCTCTTGTGTGTGCAGTTGGTGCAGTTAAGATTACATGAGGATCCTTATTTGTTGCTCGACTTGGGAAATAAAAAGGAATATTATCATTAACAATGCTTTCAAAAAATAAATCTTTACTATTAGTATAATTATTCAGTACAATTCTTCAATTTTAAGTCTAAAATGTCAAATGTCCTGAATATATATTCCTAAGAAATGAACTTTAAATATAAATGGGTAAATATTACATATCATTTTTTTTAGCCTTGCAATGTATGATTCTTTAATTTTGGCTTAAAAACAACTGTCTATAACAATTTTATTTGTTGGAATTTGAATAGCAAAAGGAATCCAACCAAAATCAGTGTTTATGGGAATATTATGTGCTGCAAAGGTACAAAATAATGACATTAGATAGAAATCTGGAACGAGTTTATGAATTCATCAAAGCATTTGCATTAAGCAGTGTTCTGGAGGAAGGTGGGGAATCAGAAGCCTTGCGCAATCTCAAAAAAGATGAATGGATTGGAATAAGCAAGAAGGAGACCTGCACTCCTTTAAATTTAACAATAAATCTCTATAGCTCATCAGATATTTGCAATATTCCCCCCACCCCCGAACAAGATGAGGGCTTTGTAAGTTGTTTTATTGTAATCCTGTATTACAATTTCTTTTGAACATGCCATGAATCAAAATTTCCTATAAAAAGTTGTGATTACTCACCCAGTGGAGTGATAAATTTCAATAGAATAAGAAAGAATGTAGCCAAGTCATGTCACCAGCATTAATTTTATGTTTCTCAGTGGGAGGATCTACTGCTGTTTCATACTGTTATTATCTGATGCTTGTATCACATTATCAAAAATACTGTAATCTATCTGCAAGACTTACAACTCAGTTTTACAGCGCTGCCAAACATATGATCAGGTTAAATTATTTTAGCAGTAGAATGAGTACAGAGCTGGTAGCTTTCACAGAATACAGCCACACACATATACCCACATTCATCTAAGATGATTTGTGCTGATCATAGAGCTGATATCTATCAATATATAAGCACACACAAATTTTCATCTAAGCTGATTATATATCATATAATCCATAAATCCACCCATCCCCACACACCTAAATGAGATTCAATTACTTGGTATCTCTAATAATAAAAGACTTATTGGTACCAAGACATGGATATTCCTGCACGAAATTTAGACAAAATAAACAATACTACAGGGCCAGAGCTCCGGTATAAGGAAGGGTAAAGGTAAAGAAGAAAAAGGAAATAAGTCATTGTGGAAGGCACCTTATCACCACAGAGACACTGCAAACAAGGGAGGTGATCAATGACTTACCCATAAACTCCCAAAGAAATAACAGTATTAGTCCACTGCAGCAAAATATAACAACAGAAAGTGATGTGCATCTAGGATTAATTAAACAATCACAACTTACAGTATCTGCTGTAAGCTTTTTAAGGTCATCAGAGGCAAGAAATAAATTCATGCCTTATTCATGTCTTTAAAAAATAGAGATATCAACCATGTGAGCAGTTCCAGTAAATCCATGTGAAGGCTTTCAACTACAGTGTTAGTACTGTATGTGTGAATATCCTGTTGACATTTCTATATTTTGATCAACTTCAGCAAATGGTGAACTTATTGGGACTATTCACATATTGAGTATTTCCACTTACTGAATACCTGAATACAGTTTCAGCAATACAGCTCAGAGAAAAGATTCTAAAGCAAATTGCAAAGATTTTCAATTATTCAATTATTAAAACCACCAAAATTGACAATTTTCCATAAATTGCTTGAATTATGCAGCATCCAAAACATCAGATGTCCCATTTATAAGGTTGTTTTGGACAGAAAAATGATGTTGTGTAATACTGCCATATTCACTGTATCTGCTACAACACAACCAGTGATTATGCTGTAGCAACTAAGAAGAGCTCAGTGTAAAATGCTGTAGATAAATGATGTTGTTTTTCACATGTTCTGATAAGATTTAAATAGCAAATAATAATAATTTCTGTTTGTCTGAGTACTGATACATATAAGGCAAAAATGGTATTATCTCAAACAATTACTAGTTTTTTGTAGTCTAGAAACTGATTTTACACTGACAGGCCATAATATTACTCAATTTTGTATTTATCTTTTGGACCACCATTTGCTTCCTGATAAGTTCAAAGAGTCCATTTCCACAAATTTTCTTGTTTGGCTGAATCAAATATGGAAGCTGAATGATTAATCTCAGTTAAAGAAGTCTGCCTTGCACAACATTAGTACTGCAAGTATTTATGTTCCATTTATTTCTTGAAGATACACCATTTTTTTGGCAGTATTGAACGACAAGATTTATATTTCCCGCCTGAAGAGAATCATTCATTTCTAATGATTTGTATTCATAAGTTGCTATGGGAAATAAAGTTTAAAAGGCAAACCCTGAACTTTTGAGATCCTGTATCTATTTTAATTCAAAATTGTATAAGGGAGGTCATGTCAGCCCTTCGAGGTAGACCAGACTAGGAAACCAAGGTTCTGAATGCTAATACTACTTTTATTATAAGGTTACAGTAACAGAATCTTGCAAGTCTGAATGTGCTTCCCCCTTCCTCCCTTTATCTTCGTGAGAACTAGGGAGGGTCCTGTCTGAGTCGCTTTCTCAAATTACATTTCTGCCCCAGACTCAGATTTCTTTTGTCTTAGTTGTGGTTCTTCCTCCTGTCCCTCAAGGTTCTTCCTTCTGTCCATTACAGATAAAGATTTAGCAAGTTCATCTTTCCTAAGTTTGCTCCTTAATTTAGGAAAGAGGACTACTAATTTCCAATCCTTAAAGCACCCAACTGCTTCAATAATCATTCTCAAAGAAGGAAATACTCAGCCCAAACATACCCAGAGCTAAATCTGATTGAAATAATTCAATATATGAGGCCTCAAGGAAACTGAGCTTTCTTCCCCAAGAACTCAAGCGAAACACAAGTTTTGAGAAAATAGCAAGTGTCTGTACCATCAATTCTCTTTTGCATTTTGGAATCACATTGACTTTAAATCCTGGTATTACTATAAAGTTGAGTAAGGTTGGGTTAACAAGGTCAGTAATAGAGGTCACCCTAAATTGCCCTGAACCCAAAACATCCTGTTCTGACCTCACAGAAGTGCTGTGATTTCAAAACAGGCCATTTTGCACTTCTCTAGTAAATATTTTTTAAATATTTTGCACACCTCTAGTATTTAGGGCTTGTTTGGTTGTTTTTATATAGCCACTCAATTCAAAACAACTTGGGGGTGAGGTGGGGGGAATACAACAATTTTAAAAACCAAGATAAAACAACTGCCAGAAAACAAAACAAATAACAATAAAACATTTATTAAAATATCGCTCCGAGTTTAACTCAGTCAATGCCCTGGCTCAATTCTTGTGGGAACAGCCACATCTTTGCTGCCTTTCAAAAGGGTTGGGGGCTGTCTGGATTTTGGCGCATAAGGTGTTCCACTGGTCAGTGACGGAGAAGGCAGGCTTCCTGAGTCCCATCAGATGGCATTGCTTGATAGAAGGAATCTGAAGCATGCCAACTCTGTCCAATTTGTTGGGATGGGCAGGAATTAATAGGAGACAAATAACCTGCTAATAATCCAGTAATCCAAACAGGAAATGATTAAGGTATTAGTGACAGTGAGCAGAGTGCCTGCTTCAGGAATGGATGCAACTGATGCACAAGATAAATTTATGCAGAAGTCCTCTTGGCTGCAGCTGTCATCTGCTCCTCAAGCAGAAGCCAAGAATCCAGGACAATCCTCAAAATGTGCATCAGTTCTGCCTGAGGGTAGAATCTCTAAAATCTATGTCACTTGGTCTTACTAGAGTTAAGTATAAGTCTGTTCCTCGTTATCTAGATTCTCACAGCCTCGAGACACTGATAAAGAACCTTGAAGGCATCACTTTGTTGATCAGAGGTGGAGATGCAGAACTAAGTATCATCAGCATACTGAAGATATCTCATCCTATGCTAACAGATGATTTCACTCAGCAGTTTCCTCCAGCAGTCCTTGTGTTACGATGGCAATTGAGACTGGAATTGCAGTCCTGGTTCCTGTCATTAAAGAAGGACCATGCAGGTCATTAAGTGAGGACCTCACAGCTTCCCCGTTGACTTTAGTTGTGGAAAACTGGCAGGGAATGTCAGAAAGCACAATCACACGATTGCGGGGATGCTGTGACAGCCGGAACTCCAATGACCTGTTGTAAGTCCCCCTCGTTCAGCACTGTTGCAAGTTTGAACAGTCTCTAAATAAGTGGTTGTAGCCCAAAGACCACCTGTAGATGTTAAATATGAGAAACCCCATAAAGCAAGGGCCTAGGGCTCAATCTCTGCCCTCTGTCCAACCCCAAACCCAACTGGAACCAGCCCTGGAAGAAGGAGGAGAACCACTGCAACACTATGTCTCCCACTCCTTTCCTCCTAAGTGTATCCAAAAGAATTGACAGGATTGAAAGCTATAGAGAGATCAAGGAGGGCAGAATTACCACTGCCATCCCAAGTCATCCATAGGTCATCCACTAGCATGATGAATGTCATCTCAGTATTATAACCAGGCCTAAATCTTGACTGAAGGGGGACAAAATAATCTGTTTCTTCCAGGGCCCTATGAAGCTGCAGCTTGACACCTTCTCCATAACCCTTCTTCAAAAGAGGAAGTTGGAGACTGGATGAAAATTATCCAGTATTGTTGGGTCCAGGGTTGGTTTCTTGAACGGGGGTGTACCAGTGCATCCTTCAGTACAGACAGACTACTCAATCACTCATGGATGAATTAACCACTGCCTGGACCCAACCACACATCACTTCCTAGCCAGCCTGAACCAGCCACAAGGGATATAGATCTAATGTACAATTCCAAGGGCTCTGTCTACTTCTACAGGACTAATAGATACCATTTCTCCCAAAAAACCCAGTCAGGCTGTGCCTCAGTTAACCTGATAGAATCTGCACTGTCAGAGTCCAACTCCAAGTGCATCTAAGCAACTTTATCTGTCAGATGACTTGAATACTCCCCAGAGCAGCTTCCAGATGGTCCTCCAGGACTTTTTCCAAAGTTTCTTAAACTATCTCTGATACACATCCAGATTTTCATGAGCATTTTCATATATATGAATACAGAGACATATATGTTCACATCCATCTCTAGTTTAAGCACTAGAGCATGTTACCTCTGGACTGGCTTCCAGAAGAGCCTGAAACACTTGAGAGAAAGGTGTACAGGGAGGAAAGCTCTAGACCTAAAGTTAGACTGACTGACTGAACTATATGGATGTGTTTTCCCTTCCTTCCCTCTTAATACTCCAGGGAGCTAGGGCAGAACCATTTTGAGTTTTTCCCTAAAATTATAAAGACTTAAAGCATGTTTGTGTACATATTGTTGTAACTATCTCTGCATGGTTTTACCAAGGACATCTCTGCTACTCTCTATATAGATGAACCTACATATGAAAATAGGAAAAAAGAGTAATCTTAAATGTGCACTCACCAAACCTATACAGATTAGAGTTTGATATTTGTGCCCTTTCTTGCCATGATTAGTAACTTCTTGTGGTCTAGCAAAAATCTAATGTGTGTCCTACTCTCTTGCTGCTGATGCCCATGATTATTCATGTTTTCTACTCTTTGTGTGTTCAGAATTAAATGTAATAATTTATTTTGGTATTTTAAATAAGCTAACTAACTAGTGCTGTTTCCTGCAAAAATTGCCCTTGGTTTCCAGAGCAAAATGCACTCTCTCTTTACATTTAATCAAGTAAGGAATATGCTATTCTCTAATGTGCATAATTTCTTCTGCTTTTTTCCCCTCTTCCTCTCTCCATCATGCATATGGGATTTCTGTCTTCTTAAAACAGATTAGTTACCAGATGCAGGCTGAAAAAATCCTGATGAGTTAAAGGTTTCTGCATCACTTGGCTCTCATGTAGTAGTCCTCTGGAATGCAGCCCAGAAATGATAGCCCTAGCTTCCAAGCCCCTAACTTAGGGACATGACTAGTTAACCAGTTAGCCCTGTGGTTAAGATGTCCCATATGAAACATCGGGAGAGGAGACTCCTTGGTCTGGGCTGCAGTGGGCATGGGGCAGGCTGGCAAGACTCTGGGCAAACAGAAACCCAGGGAGGAAAAAGAGGTGCATGAGGAGAATGAAGCCCTGCTTAGGGGCCCTCATTTTCTACAACTTTTTCAAAGTGCCCTAATAACTTTTCACGTATACTTTTACATTAAAGATATTTATAATCAGAAAATTGTGCTTGAAAAAAAATATTATAAAACAAAATTCAAGTTCATTTATCTCTTGGATGATATATCAACAGCATCAGTGAACAGTGCTTGCTCTGTAAACCATAGTAAAAAAATCAAGAATAGAAAGATTGGGCAGGAGACTGACTGCTATTACTTCAATGCAGGCTATTGTTTCCAACATTTATCAATTCTTCAAGGTTAATTTTAACAGGAAAAATTCCCTTTAAATTAAATATTGGGTTTGATGACAGCCCTCTTTAAAATACTTGAAAATATGTGAAGAAGTTTGCTTATTTAACAGGAAAAGCATCATGAATATGTATTTACAAATGCTCTGTAATGTATTTGGACAAACATGTTAGACTTGGCCTATGGTACTTACAGCAAATTATATGACTATTTCAAAATAAATATACTGTATCCAATGGAACGTTCTTTCCTAGACAATATGTTTAGCACCTGAACCCTGAACTATGAATTTAATATAACTTTGAATTATTCATTTTCAAAAATTATAAGGTACTTTTGAGGTATTTCTTCATATTTAAAGTGAAAATTTAAAATAATTAAAGCATATTCCATAGATGAAATTCAGAACTGCAACAAACTGGCTAAGAGGGGGATGTTTTTTTTCCCCCAGGGCCTCAATTATTATTATTTTGTTTAATATTCTCTACTTCACTCAGGGTTCAAAGTGATTAATAAGACAAGAGCTATATAACTGACTTTGTACTTTTGCTATTTATTCTCTTATTTATTGCTAGTAAGATGGTGTAGAGATGAGGATATAGTATGGAGGGGAGAGTAGTTACTGTAGTAGTTATTTTGTGAATGTGGGTGTGCATGCATGTTGGGGGCTGGTGAACATGATTCAATGTGACAAGAGGAACATGATCTAGCTAAACCATTTCTCAAGGCACTTTGTAAGAAGGATCAGCTGCATTATTCCTTTAATAGCCATGTCTAATGCAATAGGCCAGTGGTTTTTGTCCCAAGCCAAGGTATCAGCTGCAGGTCAGAAGGTAACATTCTGTTTACAAGATTATTTCCTAAAGCACTTATCTTGCCTTCGGTGTGAAAAGTTGACTTTTCTGTTTGTAAGGGGGCCAAAAGAATTGAAGGAATGGGAAAAATTAGCTACACTGAGCTGGAGCTGAATAGAATTAAGTGGGAGGTCTGAGAAAGGCCCAGTGTGGTGCTCAGCGGTCACGTCATCACAGTTCATTCAGGCAAACAGTAACAGTGTCACCAACATTCCCACACAAAGACAAAGTTCTTTACACAGTCTATAAACATGCTTCCCTTGGACGATTCATCCTGATTTGACACCACTGAAAGGACAGTTCTTCACCCACTTCTCCCCCTCCCTCTTTCTCTTTTGTGAACAGCAGAACAAAATCTCAACCCTGGTCCAACGATATGAATGAAGAAAACAAGGAAGAACATTTTAGTATTTCTAGGGAAGAAACAATTTAGAAGACAAAATAATTTTATACATAAGAACTCTTTTTTTGTGTACTTTGAAAAACTAATATTAGATGTAATCTTGTTTATTTTCCTATATTTTTTTCCTTATTGGCATGTATGTGCCTTGAATGCTAATAAAAGCAGATTATTTGACACTAATAATGAAAGAAATTAGTAAGGACACAGGACAAATTGGAGCAAAAACTGAATATGAAATCCAACAATGTTAAGATACGGTGCTAAGTTTACCATTTGCGTTGAGTAGATTTTTAAAAATCTCTTCAAAACAGAGTTAAATACATATTTTAAGCATTTTGAAGATCATTTTGTGCTCTTTAATTGGCAGAGTTTAGTAAAGCAGCTTGCTGAGTTTATTAAGGCAGTTGATATAAAACAAACTTGATGTCTATATAGTTGTCCTTGTAGTATGGCTTGAAGATATAGAACATATATTTTTTTAAAAGCAAACAATAGAAATAATTTTAAAACATTAAATATTGTTGCACCAAATGCCAACCAAGCACCAGTATAAATTGACTGCATTGTTATGGTGTTCATTTTTGTGCAGAAGGACTTGCTCTACTTAAAAATTAATCTAAACATTGAATGGATTTTTGACACTTTGAAAAACTAATATTAGATATAACCTTGTTTATTTTTCTATATTTTTTCTTTACTGGCATGTATGTGCCTTGAATGCTAATGAAAGCAGACTATTTGACTCTAATAATGAAAGAAATTAGTAAGGGCACAGGACATTTGAATATAATAAAAATAATGTTGCATGCAAGAAGAACTGCCATTCATATCATATATCTGTAATAGGCTGTTAAGAAACAGTTTTACTAAATAGAAACAATAGGGGTATTTTCATTTGCATAGGATGTTGAATCCCCACAGGCCACAGCATCAAGAAAGGGGCCCAGAAAAGTTTTGAAACAAGGTCATAGAAAGGTGACTGTATAGAAGATTGATCTATCTATCTATCTATCTATCTATCTATCTATCTATCTATCTATCTATCTATCTATCTATCTGATTTATATAGCCGCCCATCTCACACAAAGCAATATCTGATTTACACAAAACATTTGGCTATAAAGAAGGACAGTACTTTCACTGACAAATAGATAAAGGGGTAATGGAATATTATATTACTGATTATATTAGATTCTTCAATGGTTACAGGAATCTCTTGGGAAGTTCCACCATTTTTTAAGTTTTGGGCACTACAAAGCTGCACTGTTATGATGGGACAACTATGAACACCCTTCCCTCTAGCCCAAGCTTTGCTTGCCAAAAAATGGAGAAAGCTTTCATTTTGTGAATACACTTAGAATTGAAAAAATTTCAAAACAATTTTGAAAATTTGTAGTTTATGTCAGACTGCTCTGAAGCTAAAGGAACCTGCAAAATCAGTGGGGATATGGTATATAGTCTATTCAAATCAGAAAAAGCAATATTAATAGAGTATATAACAACTGAGATTATACTGAATCAACACCAATTAAGGCAAACCACATATCTTTACTACTTGAAGAGAGGAAGAGGAATTAGTGTTAGCTCCTAAAGCTCAGCATAAAGGAGTTGAAATGAAAGTTGTTGATATCACAGGCAGTTCTCATTTAGTGACACAATTGGGACCAGCAGCTCACTCATTAAGTGGAGTGGTCGCTAAGTGGGAAATCATGTGACCATGACTGTGCTTTCCCTTTCCTCATTCCCATGCCTTTTGGAATGCTCACTCCAGAGCTGGGATAATTAGCAAGAAGGGAATTAATGTTTGTATTTACATTCACTGGACAGGAAGGGATTACAAGACAGTAAGCAGGCACACAATGGGGAATACACATCAAAAGGAATGTGGTAGTGCTGGCAGCCCCAAGGTGCTTGGGCCTGGGAGCCATGAGCACGTTATGCAAACAGCCCAGTGTATTCCCCATTGTGTGCCTGCTTGCTGTCTTGTAATCCCTTCCTCTCCAATCTCTCTACTGTGTAAGGGCAGGGGGGGGGGAGAGAAACAACACATCAGGCACAGGACAATGCATATTGACTGTAATGATGATCATGTGACTGAGGGACGCTGCAAAGGTTGTAAATGCAGGCATTGGTTGTAAAGTTATTTTTTCAGCACCATCATAACTTCCAATGGTCACTGAATGAGGCCGTCGCTAAGTGAAGACTACCTGTATAAAAGCATTAATGTGATTAAATTTATAAAACAGTATCATTTTTCAGATGCAACCATTTCTCTGGTGACACTTAAAAATGATATGGTAGAACTGGAAACACTGCAGAAAAAAACCCCAGCAAAATGAAAGAACAACAATAACAGCAAAATAAGGAATTGTCTTACTATTGTATCCCAATAGTAGCCAGCCACTAAGAGAAACAGGAGGCTGGATTAGATTAAAGACTCTTCTGATGCTCCTTAATTTTAGAATATTCTCGTAACAACTAATACCATTTGTCCCTTTTGAACAATTCCACTTGTTGCTAAATCTGCCCTCCATAACTTATCTTGAGACAGTTTCGAAACAATTTTTGCTTTAGGGAAAAAATAAATGGTGTCAGCTGAAGACTAACCAAAAATGGTCTAATGTAAGTGCTTTCACCAGCATGCTTGAAATGTTGTAATGCTGACACTAAAAAGCTTAACTTTATCATATTCTTGAACCTTTTTGCTTTTTGATATAATAGCCAAAACCTATTAATAACACAAAAACATTTCAAAATGTCAGGCAGCAAACAACAAGATAAAAGGTGTTGTCAAGAGTCTTAGGTAATCATTTTATTACTTAGGGCATTTGCCAGGATCATTTAACTAATATGTGAGTTCACTTTTAATTTCATTATAGAGCCCCATGAACAACACCAAAAAAGCAATATTTTCAAAATCAATTATCATGTCAGCAGATATTAAGATGGCAAGAAAGACCACATCAATAATATATATTTAATTTAAGGAAAGGATTACAAGAGCTATAAAAATCAATTTTTAGAGCTGGAAAAATGGTTCTCTTTAGTCAGAACGGTTTTTCCCCTCTATTGACAAAACCATGATCTTATCTGACACTGACATTTAACTAATGCAACGTTAGATACGTATAATGATATAAGTACTTGTCAATTCTGCTACGATAAAGCACTACTCCTATTGTAATGGGCAAAGCTGCTATAAATGTGAATTGTTTCCCCGTAATAGAATTCTTGTACTACAGCACACAGGCTTCAGATCAAAATCTACAGTTCATAAGTTTGCAAGAAGCACTAGATTTAAAAGAAAAAATCTGTATAACAGACAAGCAGCTATATCCAGTAACTGGATAGGCTAGATCTGGAACCTTTGGATTGTGTGGTTCTTTATTATCCATAACTCTAATAATTTGCAATGTGGTGAAATCAATGCTGAATCTCCAGTTCTAGATGAACTTATGGGAAAAAAAGCAATAATTTTCAATTTTATAAATTTGGCAAAAAAGGTTTTCTATTTTAAAGAGATAGGACAGTAATCCCCATTCTTCGTAGAGCCCCACTACATTTGAGTAAAATTGTGTTTTCATTCTTATTCTTGTCATTCTAATAGACCTCCTTTAAGCGTGGTGACTTTAGGCCAGTCACCTCATAGGGTTATTTTTCTGGGAAAAACCGGAGGAGGGAACATTATGTATGCTGCCTTGAGTTGTACTGAAAAGAAAAAGAATAACAACAAAAAAAAGCAGCATGTAAATCTAATAAATAAAAAGCAGCAAGCAACAGCTCATATTTGGGCTTTTGTATGATTGATATGTCTGCAACCATGTGGTCATGTGGAGTATACACATACAAGCAGATGCTTTCATATTACATTTTCTTTGTAAACAATTGTGTTTAACATGTGGATGTTAAAAATGAGAGAAAGCAATGTTGAGGTTAAAGCTAAATATGTGTTCCAGCTCCTATTTCAGTACAGGAAGGACTCTGACATAAGAAATGTCTGAATAGGCCTTGACTTCTGGGGGAGGTTATGGAGAACTGAAGTCGGGTCTGCAACGACTGCGACAAAGACCAAGGAACTGGTAAGTAGACCAGTCCCTTGGAACCTCTCCAGATAAGGAGAGGAGGAAATACTGCCCACATTTGCTTTGGACAGTTGCTCCTTGCAATACAGTGGTTTTCCACAGGGTTAAGCACCGGGAGACGACAGGATCAGTCATCTTGTTCGCAAACCTCACTTTCTAAAATTGCCTATTAACCATCTTAAAACTATTAGACAACTTCGGAAAAGTCTTCATCGGGTGAGTTTATTATCTTCAGCTCTGAACAAAAGAAAAATTAAGTATAAGCTTAAGAACCTAAATTTGAAATAAACAGCAAAAAGCTAAATAAGAATTTGATTTAAGAAAGTTATAAATGGATTAAGGCTCCAAATAAATTTGGAATATTGACTTTTACTATAAGGTTTTGGAATTAACTATAAAAAATAAACAATTTCTCATGGGAAACAGACCTATTTTGGCTGTCCTGGCTATTGCAAATCATAACAAAAGATAAGTGATGATTTTAGAAACTGGACACTAGAGGGGACTAAAGATTTTAAGCAGAAGAAAAAAAAATTCAAGCCTGATGTCAATTAATACATACTGGAATTTACAAACTGATACAAAACGTTATAACATCAAAAATATTAAAGGAGATCTTTGAAGAATGGAGAGAGAAGTTAGTAACTACAGTATCAACGCTGCCAGTAGTGATGCCTGCTTCTATGGATAGACTATGTCTAAAAGATGTTAATGAAGGAATGACAGATGTGGAACAAATTTTATCTGACAAGACAGAGAAAGTATAGAATGTGGAACTACAAATGACAGGCCAAGAGAATGATTTGGAAAAGGACACTTTACTGGGTATACAAAAGAAACTGGCTGAAGTTTAAAAATTTTTGCTTATAAAAATAAGGGATGGGATATAGGATGAAAAGATATCCATTTAATCTTTTAGGGGGTGAAGTGTTATTAAATTTATTTATACTTCTTGTGTTTTTCTTCTTTTTCTTTTTGCCTGAACCTTTTATTCTTTCTTTCCATTCTCTTTTCTTTCTTTAAGTTTAGTTTGTATTAGTTTTTACTATTGTAATTAAAATTCTTTATAAAAATATTAAAAAAACAAAGAAATGTTTGAATAGGCCTTGACCTGTAGCAACTTCCAAAAGTATACCGTTTGATAGCTATCAATATGGGTTATACTGCAGAAAATCTGTTTGGTGTAAAATAGTCCCAGAAATTCCATGTTCATGGAAGAAAATATAATAATGCCATTAAAAATCCTCCTGCACATGAAGGAGCGCCTACCTCCAAAAATGGTTTAATTCATTTCCCTTCTCCCTCCAAAAAAGGTTGCTTACAAATTATTGATTGCAATCATCAGATATCAGTGACTAGTGAGTTTACATTCTAATCTGTAAGCATGTATGTGTACTGCCAATTTGGTGTAGTGGTTAAGGAGCCAGGCCTGAAATCAGAAGACTGAATTTCAGTCCTGCCATAGGCATGAAGCCAAGCTAAATGACTTTTGGCCGTTGATTCTCTCTTAACCTTAGGAAGAAGGCAATGGCAAACTATTTCTGAAAACTGCAGGGGACAGTTGCTAGGAGTCAAAAGTGACTTGAAGGTACAATTTTTATATTTTCTAGTTTCTGTACTTTAAGAAATATGTAAACATTTTAACTTGTTACTATTACATGTATTTGCAATTTACTTGTATAACTCTTATTGTGGTGCACAAATTTGTACCTGGTTTAGGAAAAGCTGCACAAGACAGTATTTTCCACACAAGGCATGCCAGTAATTAGAGGGAACATTGGTTGAGAGTCTGGGAGTCATAATCCATCTTCTTTTATAACACAGACACAAACGCAACCACATTCATACACAATTTTAGTATAAGATCACACGTTTACTCATAAAAATAAGAGAGTTAGGTCCAGTGATCGATCTCTCTCTCTCTCTCTCTCTCAATGTTCACAGTAGTTGTAGATTTAGTTGGTTGAAAATTAAAATGTACTCAATTATCTTTTATAATCCCTATCAAAAGCAACAGTGTTCTATTGTTGGAAAAATATACATTTAAATAACAAGAGTAAACTAGTGTTTACAAATACTCAAAGTCCTCAGATCTTTCCAGTGGCCTGGATCATTCACACAAGGTTTGCCTCTGCCTAGAAACGAAGTGGCTTTTCTTCAGCTCATTCACTTGCTAGTTCTGGGAAAAGCCCAAAGAGAAACCTTTATAGTGGAGGGGTCTTTGAGAAGATGTGACAGTTGATTGATGAGCATCTATAAAATGACAAAGCATTGCTCTGTGCAGGCTGTGCATCACATTGCCTCACCCTGGGAAAACTAATTGCTTTGAATTGTTAATAGTAACATTATTTTTCTGGCAATCATTTCTTTTGAATACTCAAAATGAGCATGAAACAGCTCCTTTGACTGAACATAAAAGTTAAATGTCCCAATGTTGATCAAATTAACTTCAGCTATGTGACAATGGACTATATTTGTGAGAAAATAATGAGGGTCACAAAAGGGGGCTTTATGCCAAGATTTCACAGTTGTAATGTAAAAAAAAAATGTTTCTGTTCAACTAGGCCAAGCTGTGTTTTGAAGAGACAAGAGACCTCTGTCATGTTTGTGGGGGTGGGAATAGGGAGAATAGCTGGATAAATTTTGATTTTAGAACTGGCATAATAAGCACAGCTCTGCCTAATTATTCCTCCTCCATACTATTACTGTAATTTTCATGGAAGATTCTATTATTCAATTCCTTATTTTATTTTAAAAATTTATTGTGTTTCTCCCCCTCTCTGAATATAGATCCACTTCATAAGTAGTATCTATGCAACTTTAGTTAGAAAGTGATTGTTCTATTTCCAAAGGCACAAGATTTATCAATTAAGTATTTATTAGAAACATTAAATATGGTGTTTGCAACACAAATGGTTTCCATGGGAAACTATTGGCCTCGAAGCAATTCTTGTTTTAAATCACTAAAATGGCTCTAAATCTGACAAAAGGTTATCCTTAAAAAATCTGCATGCCTTTAATGAACAGCTAAGAAAACAATGTCATAACAACTTTAATAATAATCAAAGGATGCTATAGATTTGCTTCACTTTTCCTCTGATAATTTTTATTATTTTCAATACTGTTTTATTTAACTACAGTGCTCCAGAACTATATACTTCTTTTGGGTATGCAATTCTTTTTCTTTATACTTAAACTCATTAAAAAAAAAACCCTCAATTTACTTCTTTTTCCCAAATAATTAAGACAGAACACAGTCTATGATGGTCAGTTCAATCTTGCATAAGCAGACATAATTAACTGGGGTTCACGCTGGCCAAGATGCATCCAGCAGACGGAACTATTTCACTTAGTCTCACAGCAACTTAAATCAAATGTGAAAAGATGTTTCAGTTTCATTCAGTGGGGGTTTAGCTCATTAAACTCTTTTCCTTTTTAGTATTGTTCCTGAAACTTGAACTGCATTGCCGTTAAATGCTCTTTAGCAGTTTAAAGGCTACGGAGGAAAAGACCTATCAGCCTTTGGTTTTAACAGCACTAAATCTGCATCATTAGGGCATGCAGATAAGGGGATTTAAAGGCCCAGCTTGAAACTTCTCTCTTCTGTCTTTATCTGACACTGCATAGCTCCTGCAGCTCAGCTGGAAATGTAGATCTATGAATCTTTAAAGGGAGATTAAAAGGCAAGAAAAGAACTACTTTCTTTCCTATAGATGCTCTTACTTTCCCCTTTCCTACTGTCTGAAGGAGTGATGATAGACAATAGTCCAAGATGGTTCCCAAAACCCTCTGAATGGGGGCACTGTTGGTGGTAGCATTCATTCAAAGTGAGCTTCAGTGTATTGTTCTTCCCGATCAGCAGATCAGAATAGAGTTTGCTGGTGGCTGCCAAAAGGTTAGCAGTCCTGATGAAAGGGGTTTCCCATTATTCACTGCTCTTACAGAACTCCCCTTTTGTGCTGGGCAGCCCACCATTTCACTACGGAGGTCCGGATCTGCGGCTGGCTGCTTTCTCAAAATGAGTGATCTATGTGAATGCAAACCCATAGTGATAGTGCCACCTAAAACTGAAGATTTTCTTTTCTGAAAGGGAGGAAAGCCAAGTCTGGTTTTGGCAGTGTCACATTGCAATGATATACTGCCATGACATATTTGACCTACAATTAGTACTATTGCAAGTGGACAGTTTCCTTACTTTTGCCAAGACATTTGTGGAAGCATTCCAAAGCCCAACAACATTAAAAGAAAAAACACAGCAAATCACAGTAATACACAAATGTTCCCTTGGAACACCACAACATAATCAAGAGATAGAAATAAATCCCACATCAAAAAATAATTCATTCCCCTTGAAGTGTATTAATGAATGCACATAACTGCATGCTATTTGATAGAGTGAGTGGGATAATGGGTCAATTATTTCTATTAGACCACCTACTAGCTGCTAGTTGCTAGGATCACTAGAAAGAATGCTGGCCCAGGTAGGGCTTAATCTTATACAGCAAAGAGTATCCACAAGAAAAGTAGACCCTCACAATCATGTTACCCAGATTAGTTATGCCTGAATTCTGAAGAGACACCAAATATTTTTCCCAGCACATTTAGCACACACTGGTAAACTACAGGGACTACTGGCCCACACAGACAATAAGGATGAAGTCAGACTACTTTTACCTTAGAATAATTAAAACAAACAAAAAAACCTTATTGAAGCATAGCTTCTAAGATGGGGAGTGTGGGGAAAAGACCATTTGTGAACTTTGAATAACAGAGTAGCTGAAGCACACCAATTAAACCACAAACTAATATTCTAAAATCCACATTTCTTCTCCCAAATTTTCTGCATTCTGAGTGTACTGTAGAACAATAGATATGAAAAAGCATGGAAAGTTGGCTGGAAGTAAAATATTGAATTTCTATTTAGCGTTAAGCTACCTAGAAAGAGAGTGAGGTTTAGAATACAACATTATTGGCCATTTTCAGCCTATATTATTCTATAAGCTCTTGAATTTTGCTAAATCTCTGTGCTTTCAATTATCAAATTTAGCCTATGATTAGTACTCTTTAGCAAGTCAAAAATCCAAATTCAGTTTAACTGTACAAAATGGGAATAGTCAAGGACAGAATAGTGGTGACATTAAAACAGTAAGGAGCAAAAAATGCTGTGTCTATTAGAACTGAAGCACAGAACATACTATGTTTTATAATGTTATATTATAAAAAATGAAATTTTGCACAAGTTGAGCTCTACTTCTGGTAACCACATGGACATGTTCATGTAATTTATTGTATCAATATGGAATTGATTTGCCATTCTTTCTTCCAGGATGTTTCTTTGAGTTCTCAGTTTATCTTACAACCCTGGTATTTCCTGGTGATCTCCTGTCTAAGTACTAACCATGCCTAATCCTATTTAGCTTCTTTGAGATTAGCCAAGCTTGGCTAGGGCCTGCTGAGGACCTTTCTGATTATAAACATATCTGAATTCTACAGCCATCAACCCCTAATGAGTCCTACATAAGTAATAGGATATCATATAAACTGGGGATTATGGTTATTGTAATCCCAACTCATTTGGAGGACACAGTTTGGGGAAAGCTGTTATACTTGTCAGTAATTAGAACATTGCAAGTGTGCCTTTTATACCTGGTATACCCTCACTTACTGACTTAGGACTGGATCACTAGACTGACTATCGTTTTCTTTTCTTTCTTTTTTTAAAATGATTTTTGCTAATTTATGCTTTGAGTTCTTAAGGGATATGGGTACATTTTTTAAAAGTCACAACAACTTTTCATATTGGAAATATAATATAGGGCAATACAAGGAGCCAAGAGAGTCTATTACTTACCTGTCAAGTACGTAACCAAGGGCCTTATGCCTTATTCCTGAGTAAACGGATGGGCTTGTTTCCCAAGCAACTAAATTGGAAGCATCATGGAAAAGATGAATGTTTACCAAGTCAAAGGCACTGTGACAAAAGGAAAAAAAAGACTGACTCAGAATACATATAAGAACATCAGCAAGACAGAAAGTACTACATTACAATCAGAATCATCGCAGGTGAGGATTTTTAAAAAAATGTCTATAAAAATGCTAGGTGATTTTAGACCAGAGGTCTCCAACATTTTGGGGCAGGGTCATATTTTGAGAACATGTTGTAGGCCCTCTTAAAAAGTAGGAAGCTTCTCAATTCACAACAAAGTAGATATTGAGACATAATGAGTACAACAAATCAATTTACCAAGATGCTACCTGTCACATCCTAAATCTCTGCTTTCCATAAGATGTTCTGTACTGCCTCATCTTCATCTTTGTTCTTCTTGGACCAGATAGGCAAATTTCCTAACACTTGGCTGTCCCATTATTTTTATTTTTAAAGATTATTAAAGATAGCTTATAGGACCTGTAAGGAGGTTGGAAGTACTTTGCTTTACAGTTTCCTTTTTCTTTTCTTAATTTAAAGAATTTTTGAAAGATATCAAAGTTATAAAAAGCAATGTGGGGCAGAGAACCTGTCAGTGCCAGGCAAGAAATCCACAGGTGTCTTGGTGCCACATTGGGGACTTCCAATACTGCCACAGAGAATTATAGCATGTGCCTTCACAAGTTGGTTGAAAACAAAAATATGAAATACATAATGAAGATCTTTTAAAAAATCAATATACTACATACATTGTAAAAGCAGCAAGTAAAATAAAACAGCATAGCGCAGTAATAATAGTCAAATACAAACTAGAACAAATCAGTCTCTAGGAAACTCACAAAGCAGAACCTAGTACCCCTGCTGTGGGGAGGTAATTCCAAAGAAGTGGAATTACGGAGAAAAGATCCTGTTGTACTCATCTCACAGTTCTTACTTGTGGACTAGATAGCAAAACTTAGAAGCTAGTTGTAAAATTTGTGAGGTTTCTGTAGGTGCAGTAGTCCTTCAGAAAACCTAGTCCCAACCCATTTAGGATTTCAAAGCACATATTAGCATATTAAACTCATTTGGAAACAAACAGTACACAATAAAGGTAATATGACATAAATGCCTAGCTTCTACAATGGTTTTGACTGCTTCAGTACCATCTTTAACGATATTATAGCAATCAGGCGCACTCTTTATTATAGGTACCATGGTAAGCTGAATCCAGAAAAACTCTCAAGCCTTGTATTTGTCTGCTCTGAAGGAAAGCAACCTCTTCCACACAGTATTGTACACTTCCATCCAGATCAGCTTTTAATTCCCTCTCTCCCAGAACTTCCTTCTTGTTAAGATTAAGCTTCTGCTTATTCTTCCTCCTGCCCCCAAACACCTGTTCGGTATTTTCACTGGACCCTTGAATTGGAGAATAGAAAAGAGAAGTAGAGCTGTGTGTCATCCACATATTAGTGATATTCCAGATGAAGTCCAGCAGTGTCAAGTAGATGTTAAAAACCATGAGGAACAAGCTAGAACTTTGAGGCCAGTAGCAATGCAGTGGAACAAAAAAACATCAGGACCATCTTCTGAGACCTTTCCGACAGAAAGGACTAGAACCATAAAAACACAGTGCCTCCAAGGCCTGACCCAGAGATTTTGTTCCTAAAAATACCGTTGGTAAGGATATCAAAATATTTATCCCATCCATTTTCTGATATAAGCATCCACAAAGGTGACCAATAAAATTTCTGCATGAAACTCAGCCAAAAAAACCAAAAACAAAACCCTGTTTGGAATAAATCAGCTTCCTCTAGAAACTGAATTCAGTTTTGTTATCATATAGCTATTCCATCTATTTTATATATTATATACTTAATATTATGGCTTCTTAAATGTGATCAAATATTAAATTCCATTTAGGAATAAATCAAAGTATTTATGCATCTATTGAGAAAACCAAAAATAATTTTCCTTGGTTCTTTTTTTTTTTTTAAATGTAGTTAAATTTCAATTGGACAGAACAGGTGTAAATTAATGTGAGATAACTTAGGAATATGGCAAGGGATTTAATTATTATCTAGAATCTGCTTCTAAAGTTTTACTTGAAAAAAACCTTCAAAAGATATCAGGAGTATGATATATCTAAATTATGTACTGCATTTCTGGAATTATATGCAACATTTAGAATTGTTTCAGAAATTTAAATCTACATATTTTCTGTCTAATATAATATAATATAATATAATATAATATAATATAATATAATATAATCTTATAATGTAATTCAAATACCAATTATATCTCTTTGCCTCAATTTTTCCCAGAAGGTAAATGTTTCCAAAATTTGGAAGTATTAAGAAAATAAAACACTGGTTTGTATCTAGAGAACAATGTGGCAAGTTAGGCATTGAATATTGAAGTCCTACTGATTTCCATGTGTCTACTAGTCTGAATAAATCAGGTTGATTTGTTATCTTAAAGTAAGTAAATTAAGTTTTATTGTTGTAACCATAGGTTATAACAGTGTAACATAACATAAAATATAATAAAACAAAATTAAAATAAAGTAACAAAGTGTTAGATACAAAAAACTCAAAATAAAGACAGTTAAAAAATTATTTTAGAATTTAAATGATGGCAAGAGAGCCAGTTTGGTGTAGTGGTTAAGGGATCAGGCTAAAAACGAGGAGACTGTGAGTTCTAGTCCCGACTTAGGCACAAAGCCAGCTGGGTGACCTTGGGCCAGTCCCTCCCTCTCAGCCCTCGGAAGCAGGCAATGGGACACCACTTCTGAAATTTTGCCAAGAAAACTGCAGACTGGTGACTCAAAGGCACCAAGAGAAAGGGGGGGAGAGAGAGAGAGATGGCAAAGCAAAAGTAGCAACTTAACTACTAACAGTTGGAAACACATCTGCAAGAAGATAATTCATCCATCTGAGGTCTGAATGCTTGAATTCACCCAACATCAATAATTTGGCCCTAATCTCATTGTAAACAGGACAGTGGAGAACATAGTGAATAATGTCCTCTACTTAACTGGCACCACAGGGGCAGAGATGCTGTTCAACAGGGCTCATACAAACTCACCCTTTAAGATATGCCAAAAACATGGTCTGTAAGGAAAGAGGTGTAAAAGCCTTTCTCAGTGGAGCACTTGTAATAACCAGATACTGAGAGAGGCTTCTATTTTTTTATGGTGATGAAAATGTTGATGTCTTTACTATAGTAGCAACTTTATTTGCATCCCTTTCCACAGGTCTAGCTCTAATATTTTCTCTAGTCCAAGGGCTAAGTTCCCCCAAAGGGGATAGGCAACAAAAGTTTTGCCTATTGCTTCCCAGCTGCATAATGGAGAAAAGAAAGTGAATCAAGGTGGGACCTTGAAAGCTTTCTAATTTCTTAAAGTAGAAAATGCTATCTGTTCTACTACAAAAGTGGAAGAAATGATCTGATAAAACAAAAAGCAAATTCAAATGTTGTTCATAAAATTTTGGGAAAAAAAGGTGGGAATTATAAATGAGAGAACGAAACTTAAATGTGTGTGATTATTCCACTGTCTATTGCAGAGATTGAGATAATTATTTTATATATATATAAAGCATGCATTGGCTAAAGATAACTAGTCAAAATAAAACCCTATGATTTACCTGGAAATTATATACAAATTATATATAAATCAAGTATTTATATTATGCCATTTAGAGGGTTGGTTTCCTTTCAATAATGAAAAATGCCTAAACATTGGTTCACTATTCAGATGGAATATGCACAAGCTGTTCCAAAACTTATGTCTTTCACAGTAACTAAGCATTCAATACAAAACATGTTCAAATATGTTGCAGCATTGTTGGGAGGAAAAAAAAACCCTTCATGTTACGTACCAGTCAGTAATACACCATCTTGTTCGTATGAATCCTTTTCTGGACCACTTGCACTGAAAAGTAGTATAAAGCTCAGTATCAATATATTAAAATATAGAAAACAGAAAGAGATGAATCTACTGGTAAGTTTTACAAAAATTGTGTTTTCATGGAGAACACTAGAGTAAACAACATGAGGCTTAATATAGTAAAATCAGGATTATAAGCCTCCTCTGGAGAAGGCTGTAATGCTGGGAAAGGTGAAAGGAATAGAGAAGAAGAGGACAATCAACAGCAAGGTGGATGGATTCACTTACAGGAGTGATGACTGCACTTTTGGAAGACCTGAAGGACAGATCATCATGGAGAAAATCCATCTATATGGTCACTAAGAGTTGACAATGAGTTGATGGTACATAATTAATTTTCTGGGTAATTATGTGGTCTCCAAACTTCTTCCCTGCCTTCCCTCCACCCCCCCCCCCTCAATATCCCCTGGTATCTGATTCATAGCCTGGAAAATAAATGTATACAGTACTTAGCCTCTTCCCCAAATGGGAAGAAACATATTCAGCCTTATGTTCTGTTAAGAACATAATGAGATAAAACTAGCCAAAGTACTCATTTACAGAAATAAAGGGTTAAATAGCTACTGATGAACTTTGGAAGTATTTCCCATAAAGTCATTTTCCCTGATCAAATATATTTCTGGTCTCAGAGCCCATCTGAATACGAATGTAGGAGTATAAACAGAATAACTATTTATGGGGAAGATTTGGTCCACATATACAAGGTTAAACACTATCAACTGTCCTTTGCAAAACCTTTCCCAGCATTTAGACTTATTTGAGAGTCTGACTAGGGAAAGAAAAAGATGGGTAGGAACTTGTATGAAAAGCTCTTCATCTACTGATTTCTCTACTGTAAATATCAGTTGAAGAAACAGAACAGTTGAAAATATTTCATAGTACACTTTTTAAATTTTCAATCCCTTGAAAATTAAAAAAAACAAACTCAGCCATACAGCTTTAGAAGAAAATTGCAAAGAGTTCAGTAGGATTTACTCCTGATCAACCATATATATGATCAAACTAGGTCATCTGTTTGCTTTCAAATGAGAATTAGCATAGTTGCTCCACCTATCAGATTTTTCCTCTTCAAAAATCAATGGGTTATACTCATAACTAGTGTATTCTGTGCAAATGAGCACGTTAAGACAATTACCCTAATAGTAATTTGATATTTTTGTTTAACCACCTAAACTATTTTAATTGCTCAGAAAAAAAGTTATTTTTATAATTCACAGGGAAATTATGAAGAAACTGATATCTTTGTATGTGTCACTCACTGTCACACTGCATTGGTGCAACTTATAAATAAATGTTTTCCCTTGTAAAATGTCCTAAATTATACAGATATATGGAAAATAGAAATGAGCTAAGCCAATTGCTTTCCATAGGACTGAACTAGCAAAGATATCTATAGTGTGGCATTCCATATATCAAGACGAGCAATTTTCCATCTCATGAACAAATCAACTCCTGACAAGCCATGTTTCAACTGGCACAGAAAAGATTTCCAAGTTTATGAAAAGCAATCACGAATTTATTGGAGTGATTTTGTAACAAAGACGTCAATTACAGCAAGTTTTATTTTGTATTGGCTTCAACCTAATTAAAATGACAATATATTAAAACATATATAAAATAATAATAGCTAAGGCCTGAATCCAGAACAATGCAAGCTGAATTCTGTTTTCACAATGAAGTCTGACTGCTTCTTCCTTCCTGATAGAATTGTGTCCTTGTAAACCATTTCCTTGACTATCAAGATGCCTGCTAGCACAGGTTTTAGCCCTGTGTTCTCCAGAGGGGATGACGTGGTAGAAACCCTTTCATGAACAGTTCAGCTGTCATTAAAAAAATATATTTTGGCCAAACAAAAGAACAACCTCAGTTAATCTACTCCAGAAGCTTCTTGAGAATGAAAGGCTTTAAATGAATATTTTGTTGACTATTAAAAGCCTGGTATAGTTCTAAATGTATCTCTGCAGTAATATAAGACAGTCTGCATTTGTGACAAAAGTTTTGAGGATGAGGCATCTTCTTTGCTTTTGCTGTTACTAGTCATGGTCATTTTATAATGTTTAGCTACTCTCACCTGGACTACACTAAAAATGCAGTAAGTACATTTAAAAATGAATCAACTAAATATGTGATATGTTTGCTTTTAAGATGAAATTCTTTTCTGTTCATTTTTGATCAGCTTTTAACAGGCAACTCCAAGGCTGGGTCTGCTCTCTAATGAATTATCAAGCATACTTGAAGGCCAATAAGTAAATACAGATGTTCTTTGATGATCCTGGGCTGGCCATATGTTATGTATCAACAAAATGCTTTCCAGTTCTATTCATGGAAAAAAAGGGAAAGTTATAGAATTTTCCACCCCAGAAGGGACTTTGACCACTCCCACTCCAAAGATGTCCCATCTGTTGTAACACTGGATGGTGAAAAGAACTGCTAATGTCTGTACATGTCTGTCTATGCCAGTTGGGGTTTGTTTCAAACCTGAAACAAATGGCTTATCAGAAAGTGGCAAATTAATATACAGACTGGTCAAGAAATACGCATACACAGGCAAAGTCTTTGGCACTTGATATTATTATGAAAAAAGGGTGCCCCAAACAGGCAATTATTCATTTCATATAAAGGTAAGACAAATTGATAAAGTATAAAAGGATCATTACAGTCAAACCATTTCCTTTTTTCACATACTACCACCATAGTTTTCTTTACTCTTTTCAAACATCTTTGACTGGATTATTATCACATGATACTGCTGTTAATGTGACTGAATAAACAAACACAGGCTTCTATTCTTTTTTTTAAAAAAAACAGATCACAAAATTATTTAGTCATAAACTGAATCATACTTACATAACATTTAGTTAAAATAACATCAAAGTTGAATCCTTTCAACTGTAAAGACTTATCCTTACTTGATATTTTACAATTGTACAAAAAGAAAATACAATATTGCTATTTTTGTCTCCAGTGCCAACAATTGGAAATGAAAATGTAATTGATTCATTGTTTCAGTTTTGAAATGGATTACACTTAATATTAATTCTGCATGTCATCTAACTGATTCAATTAAGGTAGAAATGCTAGTCTCTTTTAAAATGTAATTATCTTCCCCTTTCCCAAAGACAGGGTAATTTTTCCCAAAAAGGCCAAATCTCCCAACAAGCCATTTAGTCAAAATGTTATTAATACAGAGTATTTTTAGCAGCACTGATAATGGACCTGCAAAATAACTTGCAAGCTACTAATCTAGAGCAGAGGAATTTCTGCCCACAGAAGGAACCCCATCCAATATGGCCAGTAATGAAAGATGGAAGGAGTTATAATTTGGCAGCTTCTACAAGAACACAGTTTCTGATTAGAATACACAGTTATTCTAGAAATAAGGCACTTCTCATCAAGGCACTTCTCATCAAGGCAATTCTTACCAATGCAATTTTGTAAGGTATTACTTTGAATTCTAGTGGTTGCCCTGACAAAATTCACCATAGTTTTTAAGGTGGTTCTATTAAAATGATAATGAATGATTTGTAAAAACAGCAACAGTATTGTTTTTGGAAAAGCAAAATGAATTCAAATTTAATTTTGAATTCATTTTTAAAAATTACAGTTTGAAAGTGTAAAACTAAAAACCTCACTCTGAAGGTTTAGGATTTACAAGATGAACTAGAATTTTGGATTATAACTTTCATAAAATTCAGCCAGTTTATGGACAAATGTAAGACATTATAGGAGATAGTCCAAAACATTGTAGCTAACTCTGTCTTAAACCATTTTGCTGGGGTTGGCAAATTTTTCAGCAGGACATCATATGCTACTGTACAATGCTATGGATGCATATAAAACAAATAAATAATCATTTTTCACAAAAGGCTGAAATTTCACAAGATTGCCAAATCTGGAATTTCAGCATTCTGACCCACAAAATTTCATGTTTCTTTATTCTTACTTACAATGAAAATCTCATGTGATCTTGAGATTTTTAAAGTAATGTTTAAAGTATTTTTTTTTTTTGAACAAGTATGTCTAGAAGCAGGGAGACCCAGGTTCTAGTTTTCCCTCAGCCATGGAAGCTCACAGGATGACTACAGGCTGAACCTTCCTCACAGGTTTGTTGTGAGGAAAAATAGGAGAGAGTGTTATATATGCTGCTTAGAGCTCCTGAAGGAAAGGGGAGGGATATAAATCTAATAAACATTTTTGTGATTCTTTGATATGAGAAGTTACAGGTAGTCCCCAGGTTAAGAATGCCTGGTTTAAGGATGACACATAGTTAAGAACGGAGCCTACTGTAGCAAAATTTGAGTTAAATACACAATGATTCGAGTTAAATACACAATGGTTTGAATTAATTACACAATACTACTTATGTAATATTATAAATAATACTGTTCTGGCTTACATACAAATTCGACTTAAGGACAGACCTTGGGAATGGAACTCATTCTTAAACTGGGGACTACCTATATACGATCAACCCAGGTACTACATTGCTGATCTCTGCATTATGCTTTCTCTTTCTGGATCTGGTACTCATTTAGTATTTTATTTCCAATGACAACAAACTCTGTGGAAGGCAGGAAGGACAACAGACTCTAATAGGAAAAGAAACTTTTGATTCAGGGGTGGAATGAGAACTAACAAGAGAGTCCCTGTTTAAATTAATACTTGAAATAATTAGATAATTCTTTCCTCATTCGAAGAATAGCCCTAACAAACACAGTAATAGGGACTTAAATGATTGAAACTACTATGTTGGGCAACTGCCTTTAAGTATTCACGTTACACAATTGTATAGGTATGTAGCTTTGAACTATATGCTTACTGTAGATAGCTGCGAAGAAACGGCATCACTATAGTATTCAAACAGCAACACATTCTCTAATCAAAATCCTCAGTACTATTATTTGTTCTGACTAGATGCTTCCAAATAGTGATTTTTCTCAGGAAATCAGAACCATCTTGCAAGTAAGCATTAAATATCAAAATACTAAAAGATTATCTGTTACCATCAATAATGTGTTATCTAGATTTTAGAATATAGCATCTTTTTGCCACAAGAAATGAGTTCAGCATCTTTCACCTTATACAATATTAAGTCTCTCTCCAGTTTTCCTGTTAATAAGATTCCTTTAGCTAGGAGACAGATTGTGAATACAGGCAGTTCCATCTACTAAAAGACAACATAAATCATCATTGAGAAAGGAGAGACTGCAGTAAGGTTATCACCATACAGCCTTCTCCATGAAAGGTTTGCATTAAAGCATTAGTGAAATTAATTCATCTTTCACAAGAGCTTTGAGCAGTATCGGTGATCTATGATAACAACCAATTTCTCACTATGGAAGGGGGGAAAAATTACTCAGTCCTGATAGACTACTCAAATCTGCTTTTTAAAAATGACCTAACATTATCTGGAGTGTTACTCCCAGAGGCATCATTTGAGACTCATGCACAGCCAAGAGAAGCAATAAATCAGCACAGAAAGTTTTGTTACTTTTATATGCAGTGGGCTGTAATTATTTTGAATTGCATTATGCCTCAATCATTGTAATTAATTTTAGATCACACTTAAGCAGCAGTAATAAAAAGAAATCAGTCTTAAACTAAGGGCAATGCACCCCCTAAAAGAACATAAATGGTACATTAAAAGATGGTGTCAACATATAGTAATGTGAAGTTGAAAGTCATTTTTTTTCAAGTAAGAATGTAAAATGTCCACAGTTTGCATAAATTCTGACCATCGTTCTTTAATGTAGCAGTCCCATACAAAATGGAAGTTAGTCCTACTGAAACCTGTATTGATTGGCCACAAATATTTTAAACAACTAGATTTATTAATAGACTTCTTATGTATATATTTGAATTAATCTGGATGAAGTGTTTGATAATGGAAACACACACACACACACACACACAAACCCTGCATCAGAAAGCCAGATAAGTCACCATCATGCCAAATATCCTTCTCAATTGATTAACCATATTTGGCTGGCTTGGCTGAATCATAATTCAGTGACACATACTCTTATTATAGCTAGATTAGATTACTGTAACATGCTTTGAACTGACAGAGTCAGAAATATCTGGGTTCAGAATGTGACAGCCAAAAGGTCTGAGCACATCACATAAATTTTGTGCCAGTTACAACAGTTGCTTATTTTAAAATAGTTTTAAAGTTTAAAACACAGTTTAAAGTGATGGTTTGACCTTCAAGGATCCTGACATTTTAAAACTAGGTCATTTGGAGATTATACTCAATATGAGCCTGGCCAAGCTTTAAAAGCAGCTCCAGTCCCTTTGCATTTTGACTCAGTGATAAGAGATGACTGAACAAGACCAGAGAGGATCTTGTGGAATTCTCTCCATCAAAAATAATGTGTGGCATCATCATTGTTTTTTAAGAGAACATTTAGAACGTTTTCATTTTGATTTGATTTTTATGAATGACTATAAATGAGTAATTTTAAGGGCACATAGCACATATTAAGTTTTATGTATTATTATATTGTTGTACTTTTTAGGGAGAAAAAGTTATCCCCCAAAGAGGCTCAAAAAGCTTTTAGTAAATAAAAGGAAAGGGAAAAAAATCACGGGTAGGACTATACTTTACTTTAGATCCAGAATTCAAGAATGATTCCAATTAAATGAATAAAGCAACTAAAATTACAATCACACCCTTGATTTTCAAAAATTACTATTTGTCTATATTTACCTCAGGGAAATAATCCTGTGGGAACTTTTCTTTTTCCAGCATAGGTGTACTTTCTAACGTATCTGAATAGATCTCTTTCCCCGTAACTTTTTTGTACTTCTTAGCTGAGAAGAAATAAGACAGATTTAGAACGTTACCAGGTTTTAATATGCCCAGTAGAAGAAAAATAAATATAGGGCTTTATGAAACTGGTAAGTAATAACAAACATCCAGCAAACAAATTAAGTTTCCCTGTTCCATAGAAATTCAGTTAAAACCTGTGCTGAAAAAAGTAATCAAAATGAAATAATTCTTTTTTTTTTTTTTGCATTTCATATTATCAGAGATACATGCTGTTAGATTAATAACATATTTCTACAAAACTATACACAAGATGCACAAATTCTTCAGTGGACAATAGTTCCATTTTGCTAGACTAATATTCATATTAATGTATCATGTGTTTTCATGCTTCCCCATCATGCCTGAATTAGCTTCAGGCATTCTTTTGTTCATAGAATTAGTGGATATAAACAAAGGTTCAAATTTATTTTTTAATATGGAATTCTTCATGTATAAACTTCCATGTTCTACAGTAATTCCATATATCAAGCTGTCAGATTCCACTGGACTCTCATTCTTCTTGAGTATTTGTATATTCTGTTTTTCAGAGAATTAACTCAAGGATGTTGCTTCTCTAGATGCTGTCCTTTCTATTCTCCAAGTTTAGCTACTGATGTATAAAACTTTGTTGATCACATTCTCATGACTGATCTGTTAGCATAAGGGAGGAATGAATAAGGAAGAATTGGGGATGGGGAACTTAAACTTAACGGTATTTTAAAATTTATGTATGCAGGGAAAGGATTTTTCACATTTTGAAGAATAAAATATATCCAGCCAATTATATTCATACCCTTTTCTTTGCAAAAGGCCAAAGTATGGTCTATAGGCATGTCATGCATTAACGTTGAAGTTATTATGTAGAGAGAAGATTGCCTTGAAATATTACGTCTACTAGCTTAAGCTGCAGGGAAGAAAGGCAGAATTGACTGATTAAATTTACAATATTTGTATGCCACCCACTCTGTGAGACTCTAGGTGACTCACAATAGTAAAATATCAAAAACCCACATCCTATAATTAAAATAAAAATTATTACTCATAAATCCATAAAAATCACAATCACAAAAGATCTACCCATGGAACTCCTGAAGAACTCTACCTTTCATTGGTGGGGACTTTACTAGATCTTATTATTTTGTACTTCAAGGCCTTAACTGGGAGAGGAATCTCTTAAAGTTAGGCAGAAAAATCTTGCACTGCTCCTGCAAAGTCCCTGAGTAGTACACACTGTAAAACATACCCTAATGCCTGATGGATCCATTTTGATGAGGACAAGGAGAAATGAAGGATTTAACCCAAAATAAATTGCAGTCAAATGAAGATTGAAGTTGGTGATGGAAGTAATCAAGAAAAAAATCCAGAATGAAGCTAAAACTCAGGTGTATTTATCAGATGTGTCCACAATTAAAAATAATCCATATTGTTGCTTAGCAATAGTCAAATTTTTACATTTGGAAAAAAATGAGTGGACAAATTAATCTCTCATTAAAAAGGACCCATATCACACCTGCAATTTACATTACTTTATTCAGAAATAAAACATGTTTTGAGATCTCTTTGACATTTTACTTGATTATCATTAAAAAAAGATAAATGGAAGGCTATATAGCAGTTATGCTTTGAAATGCCATACTTACAGAACTGCTATTCTTTAATGAAGCTAGCTTTCATCCATCCCCCCCCCCTCGGCAAAATAAGAAGAGGGGTAATTCATCTTGGATAAGAACAAGAATAATGAAACTGAACAATTGAGACAATTAGTTCACCTACAATTTCAATGATGTCTCCAATAAATGTGGCACAAAAGTATAGAATGAATGTGACCTGTCACAAGAAGCTAAAAGAAATTTAGGAGATTTTTATACTGAAATTAGAGCAGTCATTTATCAAACCCCAAATGGTTTTTAAAACAATCAAAGTTGTTCCAAATATTGGAAAAAGCTTTACTTAAGCTGTCATACTAATGTAACAAAGATGTGATTATACAGTGTACATATAAAAAGAAAAATGAAATACAAGTTTTATTAACATTTGCCTCTCTGATGTCAAGAGCCAGTAGATTGTCATGGTCAGAACTGGACTGGGGCAAGTGCCAGAGAGATCATGACTCAGTCTTGATATACACTGGCAACACTGGACACAGCCTGTAAACTCTAATATCTAAAGGAACTCAGGAAAAAGCCTGTCCTATCACCTACTGACTGATCTATTTAATGCAGTTGCCAAAGATTAAACTTGGAAATTTCTGCATGTCCCACCAAGTAACAGTCCTTTCCTTAAAGCACCATCTCCTTTGGTCAGTTCTCTATCAACTTCATAGGAATAAAATTATTGGAGAAGGAAAAACCATACATATACTTGGAGGTTCTCAGAGAAAGTACACAATAAATTACCGTGAAAGAATCAAATGCAAATGTTTCCACCAGAATTATTCATTCTATGATAGATCAGATATACAGTTATTTGAGTTTTAATAATATTGCCACTGCCACTTATAATCCTTTTTCTTGTGACTATAGTAAGTCAATGAACCTTCCTTCATCAAATATTTAGCATACAAATAATGCTCCAGTAGAGGCAAAATATATTTTGCTTTTCTGTATCTACTGTATTTTAGGTGATCATTATAAAATATAGACTTCTTTAATTTAAAGATGTAAAATGTGAATGCAACCAACATATATAATTGCATATTATATTTAGTCAACTCAAGATGCTAGCATACCTAATACCCCTGCCTCCTATTTTCCCCACAACAACAGCCCTGTGAGGCGGGATGGGCTGAGAGTGACTGGCTCAAAGGCACTCAGCTGGCTTTTATGCCTAAAGGAGGCCTAGAACTTACAGTCTCCTGGTTTCTAGGCCAGCACCTTAACCACTGCATCTCTGTCACTCACTCACACACAACTCACCACACCAAAAATAGACAACCTTTGAGAACTAATATGCCTACAGACACTCCTTTACCACTTGACATGCCACAGCTTGACTTTATATTTGTAAAAAATTTAATATGAAAAAAAAAAACCAGCTAGCATGCTGTAAAATAAAGTGCCAGCCAGCATCTTTACATATAGGAATGTTTTTGGTCTCACACAGATTCCATAAAAGTTCTATAGAAAAAAATACTGTGTAACTGTACCTAATGATGATACAGTTTGGAAGTGTCCCCATCTGCCTCCCAAAGGGCAAAGGAAAGTGGCTACTGGAGAACATACTAGGGGTTCAAAAGTGGTGGCTAGGGACAAACTCATTGCACTGCTTTCTTGTAAATAGGCAGGTTTTGTGGCTTATTCTGCCCAGCATGGTGAAAGCTATTTTCCTGGTAGCTATTTTGTGGGAATGCTACTTTTATTCATTAGATTTGTAGCCCTCTTTCCACCAACAGCTCAGGCCCCTCCTCTAACTTTTTCCACAATGGCCACCTTAAGAGACGATGATGGTCCAAAGTTATCCAATGAGCTTCCATAGCTGATGACTGACATAAATCTAACACCTTCAATGCTGTATCACACTGGCCTATGATATGATCTCAACACTCCAAATGTGTCTACTGTGAAGATACACTGAGCAGAAGACCAGGACTGGATAGAGCTATCAAGCATACATAAGTGGCAGACTCATATTTGTTACTCTCAGTGTATGAAAGCAGTCTTAAAAACCTAAGGAGAATAATCCTTCTAATATGAGAAATGAATAATATAACCCTTGAAACATTTTTTTAGTCAAGAGCACCACTGAATTCAATGGGAGTTTATTTGCATATTTATAGAATTGAAGCCTTCTTGTCTTTCTTACCTTTAAAGTCAAATTGGTAAATATTTTTCAAGGATTCATGTAGAAAGTAAAAGCTGCCCAGTGCCTGTGGAAAACAAAAACAAATTCAGCAACATATAAAAAAACAAAATCCCATACACCAACAAAAGACTGGAATATATCAACAAATTCTTGAGGTATGGCGAACTGCAGGGGCTTCTGGGGGAAGTGTGGTGAACTTAAGATGGCTCTGCGAAAGTGGAGCTGACAACAGCAGCAAAGACCAAGGAACTGGTGAGCAGACGGTTAGAGTAGATAAGGAGAGGAGATCATGTGCTTCGGACAGCTGCTCCTCACAAGGAGACTGCAAGACAGCAGTTTTCCGCGGGTTTGAGCGCTGTAAGATGGTGGGATCAGCCATCTTGTCTGCAACTGCAGTGGACACTTTTAAAGGACATTAAGTTCGCAAACCTCACTTTCTAATCACTTTCGGAAATTGCCTAATAATTATTCTAAAGCTATTAGAGATCTTCGGAACAGGTTTGAAAAGACTTCATCGGGTAAGTTTACCTTCAACACTGAACAAAAGAAAAATTACAAGCTTAAGAACTTAAAGAATTTGAAATAAACAACAAAAAGCTAAATAAGATTTTGATCTAAGAAAGTTATAAATGGATTAAGGGTCCAGCTAAATTTGGAATATTGCCTTTTACTATAAGATTTTGGAATTAACTATAAAAAATAAACAATTTCTCATGGGAAACAGACCTATTTTGGTTATCCTGAAAACTGCAAGTCATAAAAAAGGATAAGTGATCGTTTTAGAAACTGGACACTAGAGAGGAATAAAGATTTTAAGCAGAAGAAAAAAAATGCAAGCCTGATGTCAATTAATACATACTGGGATTTACAAAAGGATACAAAATGTTGTAACATCGAAAATATTAAAGGAGAACTTTGTACAATGGAGCCAGAAGTTAGTAACTACAATATCAACACTATCAGTAGTGATGTCTGCTTCTATGGATAGACTATGTCTAAAAGATGTTAATGAAGGAATGACAGATGTGGAACAAATTTTATCTGATAAGACAGAGAAAGGACAGAATGTGGAACTATAAACGACAGGCCAAGAGAATGATTTGGAAAAGGACACTTCACTGGATATACAAAAGAAACTGGCTGAAGTTTTAAAAATTAAAAGGGAAATACAAAGGAGAAATCAAGACAATGACCTGGACAATGTTTTCTTACTGGATCTACAAAAGAGGCTTGTTAAAGCCTTGAAGAAATCTGTGTGATGGGAAAAGAAGAATTGAAAAGAAATCAAATCCTATGACAATATTTGATTGAATTAAAGATTAAGACTGTTAGAAGTAAAAGGAAGAAATATAAAGTTGGTTTATTTGATCAAGGTTAAAAAAAGACTTTTTTATTTTTTTTGCAATGTTCTGGCAACCCTTTACAGACTTTTTGCTGACACCAGTATCGAAAAGTTGATGTTCTATGGATTGCTTATAGATAAGGGATGGGATACGGGATGAAGAGATATCTGTTTAACCTTACAGGAGGTGAAGAGTTATTAAATGTGTTTATACTTGTTGTGATGAAGGTTGGAAGTCACTTCTTTATATATTTATTTTCTTTTTCTTTATTATATTCTCTTTTCTTTTTCTTTCTTTTTTTCCCTGCACTTTTTATTCTTTCTTTCCATTCTCCTTTCTTTCTCTAAGTTTAGTTTGTGTTAGTTGTTACTACTGTAATTAAAATTCTTAATAAAATTATATTTTAAAAAATAGAATGAACAAATTCTTTATGGCAATTGGTGTTTGAATATAGTATTATATTTCAAAATGCATTTCTTAATATACACATTCATCTGATGACATAAATATGAGAGGTCCTTAAAAGGAACCCAGAAAGACCATTGTTGAGATTCTTATTCTGTTGCCATTTTTGTGGCACCTTAATTGCTGAGCTCTAAGCAAACTGTGTAGTTGCAGAATACAAAAGCACGATTACAGGATTTTTCTTTATGCGAATGTGTGGTAGGATTAAATATATTATTTCTGCAAGAATAAGCCCTTCCATAATATTGCTATTTAAAGAATTATTATTATGATTCTTAAAAAGGTAAAAATCAGTGTATCATTGGAATATTAGCAGGAGTTAGTTCCTGCTTTTTATTAATTGCAAATAAAAATTATATTAGATTTCAGCCTTTTTATCTTATACAATATTTATTTCTTAAAAAAAAAAACAACCTCAATCTGTCCTTCCAGAAAATAGCTATTCTTGGAGTTACCTTTATAAATAACTGCTACTTTTTTGTACTTTCCTCCTGAGTGGATAAATGCATAATAACAATATAAGAACAATAAAACAATAATAGTAACCGAAGCAAGCTGCCTGGGTCACAAGAAAGTATAGTCATCAATTAAAAATGTGTGACAGTGTTTTTTGTTGGGTGAACTAATATGTCAAGAAGACGAGCAGGACCTCATGTTTGTGTTTTTGACAAATCAGCAAATATTCCATCCCAAGATATGCAGCTTTTCATACATAATGCAGCAATCAGTCAGCCAAAACTCGGCTCTGCCAGAAGGGTGTCCCTGTCTTCTCACTACTGAGTTGTTTTTTTAGTAGAATAGTCAAAAAATAAACCATTCCTTTCATTAAAAGTATTAATCTCTTCCCCTGTTATCACTTATACCCTGTGGAAAAACTTGCGATGTGTGCCTACACATATTTATAGGCAGAGATTTTATATCCCCACCACTACCCAAGTAATTTATAAATCATAAATAGGTTCAAATGTTCAGTTCCTGGCATCCCAATACTTCATCAATTGAAGACATTTTTCTGTCTATTGTAAAGGACAAAGGTCACCTTCCCTTGTCTGTGAGCAAAATCACCCAAACTAGTAGTTGAATTTTCCTTGAAACTGAAAGCAGCCATTTAGAAAATACAGAGGGCAGGATCAATAATACATAAGGTCTGTTCTTCCAAACTGCTTCTGCATTCTGGAATTCACTGCCAAAGGCACAGCGGTAGAGCTGAGCTGTCTAGTTGAAGATTTGCAAACCTTCTGCCAAATATAGACCCAAATCACTTTATTGTCTAAAGTGCAACCCAAAAAACAGCTCCCTCATCCCAGTACTGACATATACCACCTACATTTCCTCCTCATTTAATGCCCCCTGAAGCAAGTTGCTTTTCCCAATGCATGGCAAAACCTGATTTGTTTCTACTCATCAGAATACTAGGTTTTTAAATAAACAGAGGCAGATAAACTATTTTTTTTCCTGGTTTGTGAACATTAATAAAACAACAACAGAAAAAAGAACTGTTGGACAGACTGAACAATTAATGCAGATTAAACTGCCTGGTTACATAAAAATATCTCAGGTGAATACAAAAAGATTGTAAAGTGGCAAATAAATTGTAAAGTGTAGATATTGGGCATTGAAGAAACCAGAGCACCAGCCTCTTATTTTTAAATTAGATAATCTGCTTCTAATAAGGAAACTGAGTTTTATTCAGGAATTACTAGTAGTGGTCTTAATAGCCCCAGTGGTCACACCTGTAACGTCACACTATAACAGTTATCCACATATAATCGCTTAAGTGCTATTGAGTCAAGTTTGATTCCAGGTGATCTTTAAGACAAATGCATGCCATTTTTATTTTGTAATAATACGTAGCCTTCCAAGGATATTCTGACAGTTTCTTTGATCCAATACATCCACCATTGTCTTCTGCTTCTTCTATTTTCCTTGGTCTAGCCAAGCATAATCATCTCTTCACATCACATACTCAAAGCATGCAAGGTTCTGTTTGCTGATGATTACCTCATGGGAATTGTCAGCTTGTATTTGGCCCAGAATTGACTGATTGCTTCTTCTAATGGTCTCTGGTACTTTTAGTAACCATCTCCAAATTTGTTGTTTGAGGAGGTGGTTTGCTTTTTGCTAATATCTATTTTCTTCTTTTTGCTAATATTCAGCTTTGACAATGAAACATTATCAGTGAAAAGATAATTGCTGAACTGTTCTGATTATGGGTGTACATGAAATGGAAAATACACTTTGTTTGAAACTCAGAGAGACCACTGTGTCCTGCTCTCATGAGAATGTATCTGAACTCTCATTTAGCTGACAACTTAATTTGTACCATTCAGTGTTTCTCATAGTCCAAAATGCAAAATCAAGGTGATTAGTTACATCACAGTAGAAGTACAAATCAAAATCCTTTCAGTCAAAATGGATATTGGTTGCAGGGAATTATGAGATGTCAGAAATGCTAAGGAAACAGTAAGGAATGATGAGGTAGAAAGAGTTGTGGTTCTCAGCTGCTGATACCTAATGAACTTATCTTCAAATGAGGGATTTTACATGAAACTCTGGGTCTCTTTGGATCAGGTTGCATCCATGCTTGGTTGAGCACCAGAGGATTTTAGAATTTAAGTTATTTGTGAAGTGCATAGTTACTCCCATTAAAATGAAGAGGGCAATTATGCTATGCATTGCATGAGAGGACTGATTAAAAGGACAAAAGTGACATATACAGAATGACACAAGTCATTTGAGGAAGAACACATTATATTCTAGATGTTCTCTGAAACCATTTTGGGTTGGTCATCGTTCATCAGAAACAATACCTAGAATGTTTTGGTTGTTCTGAGTTTTAGATGAAGCAACATCCCAAAATATCTTGGATTGATTTTACATAGCCAGTGGGGCAAAGCTGATGTGCAACAAAGCCTCTCTTCCTTACTCTTCTCAGTAGCTCCCACCACAGCACACCCCCAATGTTTCTAGTGCTTTTCCTTCCCTCCCTGCAGTCCCATTGATACTCCAGAGTGGCATATCCCACTAGCTCATTTCCTTCCCTCCCACTGCTCAGCTGCAACTACTGCTGATGTCCTGGCCCATATGCCTGCCATTTACTGTGACTGATTCAGCAGCAAGGAACAAGCTCCCCAAATATTATGGACTCTCTGATTTTGAGGCTAAAGTGGAGAACTAGGTAGACTCAAGCCTGGAGTTTCAGAGTCACAGCTGTCAGCCACCTAAGAATGATTCAGACCCAGCACAGAGAACTGCTGTTTCAGAGAACAAGGTGTTTGATTCTGAATTTGGGAGACTGCCAATCCCTAAAATAAACCCATGGCTAAGGAGGCTGAGTAGTGAAGATCAGCATGTTTCTTTGAGAAAAAGGGCATCAATTCCTCTAATCAGGCAAGGTTCCAACTTTAAGAGCATCCCTGCAGGTTCTCTCCCATTGCTGGAAGCAAGTCTCTATCACTGGCCTGTGTTTCTCTGGCTTCTCACTTTGGTTACTCCCGATTCCTTGCCCTGCAAATG
Organism: Python bivittatus; assembly: GCF_059951505.1. NCBI lineage: Eukaryota > Metazoa > Chordata > Lepidosauria > Squamata > Pythonidae > Python > Python bivittatus. Next base: position 66,520,293 of record NW_028277125.1, on the reverse strand, counting down.
GATTTTGGTTTACTACCCCTGGAGTAGATATTGCAGACTTCAAAAATTCAAACTACCAGGCTACAACAAGATCTACTCTCAGCTACATTTAAGCCACAGCTACAAGTTACAGGCAAAAGATACAGTACTTTCTCTAATTTACAGCTTGCAGCTCAGCATTATCTGTTAATCTATGACCATGTTTATACAACTCTTGGAAAAGTTGTCTCCTACTTGTTGAAACTCTTCCTAAGGGAGATCGCAGGGTCACATATCCCACTGGCTCACTCACCCCGATTTTCCCAGTGTCTTTCGTTCCCTCAGAGACCACTGCTGATGCCCTTGGCTTTCCCCTACTCTTATCCCCCTCGTCGAACCACATCTCCCCATTCTGTCTTTTCTGACTGTATCTAGACCAAATGTATGTTTTGCTTTGGTCATGAACCACTCAAAAGCAGGTGTTCCATTCACAGAATATTTTGCACATCCCTAATTCTTATCTTAGTTGGCACTGAAATGCCCCTTTCTTTCACATTCTTGTCTAAGTTTCATATTGCCTTCCTCCCTGAGATTAAGCTTTTTATTTATCCAGCATAATGTCCATCTTTATCTGCTTTTTGCCCAAGAAAACGAACCGATCTACCACTTCAATTTCTTTGTCATCAAGCATAAGTCTACTAAGCTTTATTGTTTGAAATTAGATTTGTCTTCAATATTAATCCAGATTTTTCACTTTTCATTTTTACATTCATGTTGAACTTTACTAAATCTTATTTTCAATTGATAAAGTGGTAATGCCTCTCTATCTCAAATTGGTAGTGCTTTGATTTCCCCTTTTGACTGCAGTTGTTATATCTTCCAATCTTTAATTCTTATAATGTATTTGAGGTTTAAGTTAAACAGATAATGGAACAATATGCACCATTGTCATTTCCTTCTGAATCACCTTTTCTCCAAATTCATTTCTTTCAGTAGCTTCTCTCATGTCTGATCTTGTCCCTTTTAACCTTACTAGCAATGATGACCCTATAGAGGCTCCAAATCATGCCAGTATAGCTCTTCAAGAGGCTTTTATGCATAAAAAATATATGGATTGATCTCTTCAACACAGATTGTATTTGCTAATGCTTTTTCTGATGCAACATCACAAGCACAATATTGGAAAGTGTGTTAAAGCTTAATCACCATGCTACACTGTTAAAGGACTAATATTCAATACTATAGATATTTGCTAAAATATAAAGAAACAATAAAGTTGACATGGTATCAAATAACATACAACTAAGGAGGAGTTTATTTGGAATGTAATCAATTTGAATAGCTAGGCAATGTACCTATCAACATTGCATGGAAAGAACAATATTTGGAAATGCTTTTTGTCAGCAAAGGTATCTGTAACAATGAACCTAAGCATCTGGTTCAGTCCATCAAGCCACTATTGCACCTGAATTTTGTGGGCTCTTTAAGAGGTTCTTAAAGTTCTTGCCTCTGATATTCTGAGCCATTTTGCTTTTTCTTGTTTCTTGGGTAAGTCTGATATGTTAGCTTCACCCTTGTTTTTTTGACATTAGACCTAGAGGAAAATTTTCTAAACGTTACAGAATGGTTGAAGGTTATCAAATTTTTGTTTTTTCAAGTTAATTTCAGTGAACCGGTCTTATTATTTATAAGCCTCTTCATTTATCAAATACATGCTGCCACAATTTCTTTGTGGCATAGTAGTATGAATGCTATTGGAGTACTCAACTCCCTGCAAATGCCCATCAGTGAAGGAAATAGGTCTGTGTACATTTTTATTTATTTATTTTGGGGGGCTGTCTTCAAATCAGTGTTGACTCCTGGCAGAATTTCACAAATGATTTGCCATTACCTTCTTCCTAGAACTGAGAGAAAATGAATGGCCCAAGATCACCCAGCAACTTCATGCCCAAGGCAGTTCAAGAACTTATGGTCTCCCAGTTTCTAGCCTGGTGCCTTAACTACTACGCCAGACTGTCTGTCTTGTGTACATATTCTCAATGAAATTAATTTGCACAACATTTCATGAACAGAGAGGGATATTTCTATTATGCTAAGATACATATTTCAAATAAAATGCCATATATTGTACATCAATCTATAAACTGCTTCTGAGCAGTATTGAAATGCTTTGTTAATCCAAAGCACCTTTGTCAAATAAACTACTATTCAGTTTATTGTTCATTTCAACTCAAAATCAATTTTCAGTCACATTCTGATTCAATGAAATATGAAATATGAAAAATATATAAAAACCCTAATAATTCTGATATTGTCTAAATATAAAACCATTACTCTTTTAAAAAAAAAATTCAGATTCTATAAACCACAATGTATATTTAATTGTTAATCAGATGCTGTATTTCACTTGTGAAACTTAACAAATACAAGGAAGTACTTAAAACATTTAAATAATTATCACACAGAATAAATATTCTGCTTACTACTCACTGAATGTGTTAAAGCTAATACTGTAATTATGAAATGTGCTTTAAATACATGTAAAATAAATTGCCAATGACAACTTGGAAAATGTAATTCATGAAGTCATAAAATCCATAATTAGCTCTAATGAATATTTAAAGTCAAAGTTCAACCTAACTTTTTCAATGATGAATCCACTGCATCGATATAACTCAAGCAATACATTTGTCACTGCAAATGACAGCATCTGAATATTAATTAGAATAGGTCCCTGCTGACAGGAAGTCCTTATCTCTTGCCAGTCCTTTTGACTATAGTGCATGTCACCAGTATGTTTGTCTGATATTATTGATTACCTGCCTGTTTGGCCAAAAACAATTAAAAGGATTTCTTTTTTTACATATTTATAAACCTGACTGTCGAGAGCACTTATTTTTCTATTAGAAAACTACAGTGAATTAGCTGCCATATTTCAGTCCAAAGGGCAGCAGCAAATAAGGAGTTGCAATCACTCTAGACAGCATGACAACATTTTTATATAAAAGCACTCTTTTGTTACTTAGTGGGGTTTTTTTTTAAATAGTTCATTGGGCTCTTTTGTACTGAAATATAATGGATAGTTGTTATTAGACATAATCATTAAAAAAAACTTTAGACTGGTTTTTTGTATTCTTAATGGCCTAATGTAGATGTAAATGAAACAAATTAAGTTTTCACTTATATCTAGAAGTATATGAAGACATATTTTAATATTCTCCAGTTCAACAAGTTCAAGTGACATAATAGTCTTATACGAGTGGTAGATATTTTTGAAATGCAAACTAAATTAGACCATCTCCTATCAACTGATCAATATGATATTGAGGTAACTTCAGGTACTAGAGGTCAAGAACAGAGAAAAGATCCAAAAGAAAGTCAAAGAAGAAATTATGGTTCTTAATAATCTCATTTTATCAATTAAAGTGTCTTTGGTTCCCTGGATAGTAGTGAATGTCTATTCTAAGTGGAAAAACTGGATACACAAATCAACTCATTAAAAAATAATCTATCACTTTTAGCTGCAGACAAATTAGGTGTCCACCAATTTATCATTCCTTGCATTAGCCTTATCAGCCAAAGTACATAGCATTAACATGCTATTGTGTTTTGTTTTCACATCAGGCCTTGTCTATCTGATATGCAGGCATCTGGAACGTTAAAAAAAAGAATCTAATTATTTGTATTATTAACTCTTTAACAACACGTGTGATCCCAAGACCTGGCATCCAAGCAAATTAGTTGTCAATATACAAGTTCTGTGCCATCTAAAAGTTAAATCTATGATGCAGATATTAAAGCATGAATGAGTGTCAGGATAGGGGACCAAAGTCCATTTGACTTTATTGTTCTCTTCAATATTTACTACAAGTTTTCTGAAGATGCTATGTTTTCCAAGTATCTATGCCTTCCAAAAAGGCTGCAAATTCTGAGAGATCAATATAAATTCCACTCTCCACACAAAGCATTTCTTAAGCACCTGAATCTGGTAACTGCAACAAGGCAATCTGTTAACTGGTTTCTCACTGGTCTCCTTCTATTCCACAAAACATATTGTACAGAAATAGGTACCTTAAAATCAGGAACAGAATTATTCATTTCTGATGTTTTGTACCATCCTTGTCAATGGTCTTTTTGATACAATTGCATATGTGTTATTTTACATCTGAGCAAGTAATCCAAAAAGTTATTGTCAATAATGCATTCTTATTTACTCTTGTGAGCACATCTAATATCAAAATATGGTATCAATTATTTTAATTGATATGTAGAAACACAAATCAAATTATAAATAAGCACATGCATTTGGATTCTGTTCCCACAGTATACACATAGCAGGATCTCACTGATTGCAAATGATTTATAGAGAAGAGTTATTTCTCCCAACACCTCTTTCCAAACTAAAATTGGAAGCATGTTACCTTTAAAAATATGAAATCTAAGAGACTGGCATACTGTCAGATAGTTGTGGTTCAACATTTACATAATATACAGCACAATCTTATATATTTTACTCAGAAGTAAGTCTGAATAAGTTCAATGAGGCTTACTCTTAAATAAATGAGTTCCTCTAGAATTAAAATCTTGCCATTTATTTGTTCATGCAGAACATATTTTGCCAGTTTTAAAACAATTAGGGTTCCTGAATTCAGATTGTATTTAGATCCTTAAAGCTCTTCTGTATGAAGTAGCCAAGATGCTGCTTTCTTCTTTAGAGGGCTCTTTTGTAAATGATCCTGCTGATGACTGAAATAGTTAGTGGCTTTTCAATGAGGGTACTGAGAGGTACCAACTTTTTTTCATGTCAGCACTAGGTTAAAAACCACCTTTAAAAAAAAGGAAGACTTTTTAACAAGTTTTTAAAAAGCTTATGCGGCTCTGTGACTCTGCCCCACTAAAGAAATTGAAATGTTACTTCATTTTCTGATTATATTTCACAATAAATTAAAACAGTTCAGATAGATATTCCAAAAGTTACTATTTCTTTAAAACTGAACTTGTGTCTATGGTCCAATAGATAATAAAAATAGATGGACTTCTATCTAACCCAAACATAAGAAAGTGGGTGGGTAGCCAGTGTCAGGTTTCTAGTTAAGTTCTGAATATAAAAAAAAAAATTAAAAAAAGATTTATCTATTTATAATATGTAACTTAATTCCATGTTTTTTAGAAAAATATTTGGGGTGAGGTAGGGAAAGTCTGTTCTGCCATTTGTTACAGAATAGACTTTTAAGAGGTATGAAACTACCATAACCTTTAGTATTCTTCCATTAAAAACTTCATCTGAAATTAAACCACACCTCCTTTGCTTCCTTATCTTTAAACACTAATTAAACTGCAACCCAGCCTTGGATCAATTTAATATTTCATAGATTTCTTCTTCCATAATAGACTCAGTAAGAGCAAATTCAATTTGTTGGAAAGACATTATTGCCCATTTCATTTAGTATCATCCTGGTCAGCTCTCAATCTGAAGGGTAGCATGTGGTAAGAATGGGTATTTAGCATGTCAGAATCATTGAATGTTGCTCTGTATTTCTAGCTTTTTTTGTAAACTAACTTGGAATAAGGGATGATTGATTTACAAAGTAACAAATTTCAAATTTTATATTCTAAGACTAAACACGAAATAATTGGACAGAGCTATCCCCTTGCCTGACCCAGTACAATCAAGCTTGTTTCAAGGTTGACTGCCTGCATGAGAAATATGTGCATAATTTCATTTTGTCTTCCATCCAATGTTCAATGTTAGAAGTTAATTAAATTGCTTGTCTATTGTATTCATCCACTTACAAAGTTAATGATATTCTGTCCTGAATTAAGGAGAATTTTATAAAGCTTGCACTATGGAACCTGGCATGCTGTACATAGAGGAGCTGAACTCTGTCATAGCTTTGGGTTGCAGTTCTTCTAATTAGGAAACAAAATGAATGTTTCTGTGTCTGCCAAAGTACAGGACAAGCCATTCCGGCAGTGAGGCAAAATGCTTTGACATTAGCAACTTAATAATATCTTGTGTTTGGCTACAATAAATTCTTCAGAATTAATAAACTTGTTAAAGTTTTTAAATCACCATAACAAAGATAAACAAGAGTGTAACAAGACAGCCTTTTAAGAGAGCACAAAGGTGTGTACCAAAGAACCAATTATTTCAAGGACATCAGCCTGAAGCAAATTATCAAAATGTGCTCTTTGTCACACAATAATTAAAATGGACATACAAGATTTATTGCTTTTTCTTTCCAATCCTTGAATCAAAATCTGATTACTAATTATTGTCCTCAATGTTCTGTTGAAAATGGCAACTTGGGATATAGGGGACATAGGATACTGGTGGTCCAAGGAACACATTTGGACAATTTTTCACGATGCATTTAATCATAGACTACAGGTAGTCATTAATTTACGACCACAATAGGGGCTGGAAAATTCATCATTAAGCAATGCAGTCATTAAGTGAGGCATCACGTGACCACACTCGATTTTACAACCTTTTTTGCCATGGTTGTTAAGCAAATCACCATGGTCGTTAAGCGAGACATCATGTGGCCACAATTTGCAACCTTCCCTGCTGGCTTCTCCATTGACTTCACTTGTCAGAAGCTGGCTGAGAAAGTTGCAAATGGCAATCACGTTACTGGAGGATGCTGCAACCATCGTAAATGCATGACAGTTGCTAAGTGCCTGAATCACAATCATGTGACCATGCGGACACTGCAATGGTTGCAAATGCAAGGACCAGTTGTAAGTCACTTGTTTCAGCGCTGTCATAATGGTTGCTAAACAAATGGTTGTAAGTTGAGGGCTACCTGAACACATTTATCAAGGCTCAGGGCTAATCAAAGTAGTTTGACACTGCACAAAGGGTAGGCTAATAAAGTGAGGTTATAAATTACTAGCCAAGTTACCAAAGACTTGGAAAGTAGTCATCTGGGAGGAAAAGGTGGAATATGTATATTGTTCCTTGTTTCTCATTCTCCAGGAACCTGTATCCCCATATGCTAGCTTGGTAAATCTTGCCCTAAATGTTCTATTGAAAATAGCAAGCAAAGAATGCTAGATATAAGATTCAAACAACGGTAGGATGTGGAAAAGTGAAGAACTGAGTTTATTTAGAAACATTAGGTTTGAATCCAAGAAACATGCAATTATTCTGCCTGTTCTACAGTTGTGCTTAAAGTTTGTGAACCCTTTTGAATTTTCAATATTTCTGCATAAATATGCCGAAAACATGATCTGTTCTCCACATAAGCGCTAAAACTAGATAGAGACAAGCCAATTAAATAAATGAGTAAAAACATTATACGTATTTATTTATTTATTGAGGAAAATTATCCAAAGCTACAAACCTAAAGATGTATGTTGAATGGTACTGGTTTTGCTTGATTACTTTAATTATTGCGCATTTCAATATTACATTTTATTCTTCATTTTTTTCATCTACCTATGCAACATTTATGTTATATGGACAGCCATATAGTACTAGTAATACAAACATACCAAAAAAGTTCATTTTTTTTAAAGAACACAAACCCACCATCATATTATATTCCATCTATAAGAAAAAAGCTATTGTAGTGATTTAAGATATATCACAATATACAGTGGGGCAAAAAAGTATTTAGTCAGCCACCAATTGTGCAAGTTCTCCCACTTAAAAAGATGAGAGAGGCCTGTAATTTTCATCATAGGTATACCTCAACTATGAGAGACAAAATGGGGGGAAAAATCCAGAAAATCACATTGTCTGATTTTTAAAGAATTTATTTGCAAATCATGGTGGAAAATAAATATTTGGTCAATATCAAAAGTTCATCTCAATACTTTGTTATATATCCTTTGTTGGCAATGACAGAGGTCAAACGTTTTCTGTAAGTCTTCACAAGGTTTTCACACACTGTTGCTGGTATTTTGGCCCATTCCTCCATGCAGATCTCCTCTAGAGCAGTGATGTTTTGGGGCTGTCGCTGGGCAACACGGACTTTCAACTCCCTCCAAAGGTTTTCCATGGGGTTGAGATCTGGAGACTGGCTAGGCCACTCCAGGACCTTGAAATGCTTCTTACGAAGCCACTCCTTCGTTGCCCGGGCAGTGTGTTTGGGATCATTGTCATGCTGAAAGACCCAGCCATGTTTCATCTTCAATGCCCTTGCTGATGGAAGGAGGTGTTCACTCAAAATCTCACGATACATGGCTCCATTCATTCTTTCCTTTACATGGATCAGCCGTCCTGGTCCCTTTGCAGAAAAACAGCCCCAAAGCATGATGTTTCCACCCCCATGCTTCACAGTAGGTATGGTGTTCTTTGGATGCAACTCAGCATTCTCTCTCCTCCAAACACAAGGAGTTGCATTTAGACCAAAACGTTCTACTTTGGTTTCATCTGACCATATGACATTCTCCCAATCCTCTTCTGGATCATCCAAATGCGCTCTAGCAAACTTCAGACAGGCCCGGACATGTACTGGCTTAAGCAGGGGGACACATCTGGCACTGCAGGATTTGAGTCCCTGGTGGAGTAGTGTGTTACTGATGGTAGCCTTTGTTACTTTGGTCCCAGCTCTCTGCAGGTCATTCACTAGGTCCCCCCGTGTGGTTCTGGGATTTTTGCTCACAGTTCTTGTGATCATTTTGACCCCACGGGGTGAGATCTTGCATGGAGCCCCAGATCAAGGGAGATTATCAGTGGTCTTGTATGTCTTCCATTTTCTAATTATTGCTCCCACAGTTGATTTCTTCACACCAAGCTGCTTGCCTATTGCAGATTCAGCCTTCCCAGCCTGGTGCAGGTCTACAATTTTGTTTCTGGTGTCCTTCGACAGCTCTTTGGTCTTGGCCATAGTGGAGTTTGGAGTGTGACTGTTTGATGTTGTGGACAGGTGTCTTTTATACTGATAACAAGGTCAAACAGGTGCCATTACTACAGGTAACGAGTAGAGGACAGAGGAGCCTCTTAAAGAAGTAGTTACAGGTCTGTGAGAGCCAGACATCTTGCTTGTTTGTAGGTGACCAAATACTTATTTTCCACCATGATTTGCAAATAAATTCTTTAAAAATCAGACAATGTGATTTTCTGGATTTTTTTCCCCATTTTGTCTCTCATAGTTGAGGTATACCTATGATGAAAATTACAGGCCTCTCTCATCTTTTTAAGTGGGAGAACTTGCACAATTGGTGGCTGACTAAATATTTTTTGCCCCACTGTACTTCAAATAAGAAATGAAAATCTTAAGGGAAAAAACCCCTCTTGCCTTTTTTTTAAACCACATAATTCTAACATACTATTGAAGTGGTCACTGGTATTTTATTTTAATGCTTGGCTTATGGAAAATGTATTTCAAAAACACTCTCACAGCATAGCCTTATCATATATTTGAAAATTTATCCAAGAAATTAATGAGTTAAAATTGATGCTATGACTATTCTTATAATTAGCATCAAGATGGAATTATATTATTAAACTGATTTTTAATAATTTTAACATTAATGCAACTAACTACTATGAAAACATGTATTTGATATTATATCTTGAAACCTCCTTTCTTCCTTACTGAATTGTTGCTCCATTCATTTATCAGCTATACTATGAGATAAATTACTCAGAAAAAGAATGACTGATTTGAGGTCAGCCAGTAAGCTACATATTTGAGTAGACATTTAAATTATTAGTTTCCTAATCTCACTAGTGCACTATACTGCAGGCTTCTCCAACTCTCATTATGTGTTTATAATCCAAAACAACTAAGTATATCAAGTTGGAAAGGTATCATATTGGATTAGTAGAATTCACTGGCTATTTATGTATTTTGATGTTTGTAGGAACTAGTAGCTACCAGCATCCAGGTTCTTCAGGTCTTTAGATCATTACTTTTACAGTAATTGCATAATCTTCAAGATGACATAAATAAGTTATAGAGGTTCCTGTAGTCTCAGTGACTGATGGTCCTTAGAGACAAATTTGCTTCTAGTTCAGCTTTCTGATTAAACTGATGGTCATTTATTGCATAATTCTGGAAACGCTGGCTACGTTTGAGTTCTGTCCTTCCTCTCCCATTCACATTATTGAACAGTAGGCTCTTTCTGTCTCTAGCCCAGTTCACTGTTGTTGAGGTAGCTGTGAATGTTGATGCAGCACCATTCTTTTCTGTGTCACAATTCACTTTGCAAGTTTGAAACTGATGTGGGGTCTGCACTGCAGCTCTCCCTACAGTACTCATTATGCTGGAAAGACACATGCTGCTCTAGAACTTCTACATCAACATCATATTTTAAGAAGAGCTCAGCTGCCCATTTTATATAGCAAGGCGATAGGGAGTAGTCGGAGAATTCTGGTCAGTATCTTCCCACTGCAGAAACATTTGTGTGTAAATGATCATATTTTTAATCCTCCTCTAAACTAACATCCTATTTCCTAATATGCTAATTTACTAAATGCAGACAATATTTTTACATTTGTGAGCATTTAAAAGCATACTCTACCTCCAGCTATCAGTTAGTCATCTTTATTTCAGTTGCAGACCAATATAAAACATTTCAGGAGTAAGAATTTAAGGTATAGAAATAATATGCTAATAACAAAAGTTATAGAGATTACTAACAGAAAAATCTGTAACACTGAAGTCTAACTATTAGAAGTTCACTTACTTTAACATTAAAACTATACAGACTAAGATACGGCAATACATATAAAAACCAAAACAGAGCAGCATAAAATAAATGACTAAAAATGGTCAGCATATCAAACAATTAGGCTGTATAGCACCACCTTCTCATAGATTTCATGTCATAAGAACTCCACTGGCACCATAAGCAGACTATATGAAATTTTAAGGTATGAAATAGCAGATTAGGGTAATAAGGGTTACTTACACAAAACTAAAAACGTTTAAGATCTAATTATAAATATAATACTTATTACTGATATTAAGACTATACTGTAGATTAGTGTTTCTCAACCTTGGTGACTTTAAGATGAGTGGACTTCAACTCCCCCAGCCAGCAGAGCCATTCCCCCCATTCCCCAGAGCTGGCTGGGGAATTTTGGGGGTTGAAGTCCATCCATATTAAAGTTGCCAAGTTTGAGAAACACTGCTATAGAGACTATGGTATGGCAATTCAATGCAGATGATAAAACATAGTAGCATAACATGAACACTACAAAGCAAAAAGAGCAAAAGTAGATATCAGATCCAACAATCTAGACGATAAGGAATAACAAAGCAAGAATATGTATTACTAACATTAAACTGCAGATTCAGTTTTAATTGTATCAAAGATCAAAGATGTGGAAAAGAAGAATAATGCATAAATAGGCACAAATAGCAAGCACTGAAATTGGTGGGGGGAAAGGAGTTGGAGCCTTCAGTTGTAGTCTGAAGTAGTACAATGTAACAAGTATTAATTAATCAGAAATAATTTTATATTTCAATGGTTTAATCTTTTAAGTTTTCTTGGGAACTGTTTTTTAAAAAGTATATGCTGTTACATCATTGATTAGCCCCTATGTTAGTAATACATACTATCAATATACTAAAGCCAAAATCATTTTAGTTCCTGGGTATAGTTTTAATTTTCAAAAGCCTAGAATCATAAAAACTAACATACCACAATACAAGTTCTGATTTATCTCTACTTATATTTTAATGAAAATGACAAGCAATATGTTTGCAATTAAAATTACATTTTCAAACAAGGATGTATTTTATAAACGATAATTTGGATAAACATGCCACTAATAAAAATTAATTTAGTGAAGTGCTTCCAATCAGACTTTCAATTATGAAAAATGAAGCTATATTATAATGCACTGCATAAATGCAAATCAATAATATTTCATGTTGATTAGATCATGTAGTAAATTTGCATCATCATTAAAAGCGCATTAATTTTTTAAAAAATCTTTCTGAGCATTTAACTCACACTTTCGGTTATTATCCTGTTTACTCAGAAACACATCCAATATTTCATGCACACTAGTCAATTCAGTCAATCTAAGATGCATTTGCAAAGAGAAAAAACCTTTATTGCTGTTATAGAATTCAGCAAATTTAAACTCTCTAAATCAACAGGCAAAATGACCTCTCCCACATAGTGGGAATCACGAAGTATTTAACATAGCACAAAAAAATTAACAGTACTGCTTGAATTATCCATAATAAAGTTTAACCATGACTGAAGACTAATCAGTGCTAATAAATAACAAACCAAACCCACACCTGATACACATTGTTAAATCACTGACTTCATGAATAAAATTAGTAACAGAATTCTTAAAATGAGGCATTTTTAACACAAGTCTGAACTATGACTACCAAAACATTACAAATGTGTCAAATGTTTATCAGAATTTACAACTAGTAGCCAAAGTAAGATGTAAGATAGTTAACTGGGTTATATTAAGATGAATACTTTCTAGTTTTGTCTAGCAACTCCTTAAGCCTTTTTAAAATGCTTCTTACTTTTTGCAGAATAGACTATACAGGATTCGGTCCGTTATAATTTTAGCACTAAAAGTATAAGAGGTGGCATGGTGTACTGGTGTTTACGCAATGACTAGCAAAACAAATTCTAGAAGCAGGTACTTAGTAAAAAAAAGTTATAACGATCTGAAGAAAATTCTTGTGCAATAGTTTGTGCAAGCATTTGTATAAATGAAATTAAAATATTTAATCTAAGATTTGTGCAGAAATGAAAAACAGATTTTGTAAATTGGTAGAACCTCTGTTTAGTCAAATCACTCCACTGGCTCCAACTCACAGTTTTTCAGGGGGGAAAAAATAACTGATTACTTATTTGTAGCTATGATTCTTCAAGGGGTGTGATTTCATACATGCATATTCTTTGCTGTATACAGGCATGTTCCAGATTTAATATACTCAGTTCTGAATGCTGACCATAGATTCAAGACATCCCATGAAAACTACCTCAAACAGGTAGTGTTACATAAATTCACATACTGTATGTTACTAGAAAAATCATAATTACAGATAAGTAACCAATCTACACTGGGATTGGTCTCTGTGACTAGCACTAGTGTTCCTGGAAGTAGGACAGGAAGTTAGGAGAACACTGCTACACCAAGCCATATCTTTTCTTGACTAGAGTTATAGTCCTATAGGAAGGTATGACCTCAAGGAGTGGTAGGAAGCTGATGATGCCATCACCCTAAGTGAATGCTCTCCAACTGGAGCCAGACATGGATTATGTGCCAATTCACAGCATAACTAATGCTCCTAATAATGCACACGGGAAAGTACTGGTGTGATACCAGATACTTTGAGAGGTGTTTGACAGTGTATAAAAATCTAAGGGGCCCTCTGAAATGATGAAATATAGTATAGATGGGAGAACAGGGACCAATTAATATCAAATGAATGCAGTGTCATAGGAGTCCATAGCAAGTCATGATGGTGTCAACATGTGCATCATAATTTCACTGTACAAATTATATAATGTAATGGGTATATACAGTATACGTGATTGAAGTGAATAATTCATATCATTTGCATGAAGACATTCACATTGTCATTTGGCTCCCCCTCCCCCACAAAACCCATGTTTAGTGTGTGAGCCAGTAAGGATGCAGAGTTCAGAAAGGATGTAGGAAGAATCAAGTTCTTCAAAGGAATTAAATGTCCTATTGCAAGATCACCTTGATCCTGTGAAAAACAAGATATGTCATATAATCCACCATAAAGCACAGATGGTAAAGTCACAATATGAAAGTGAATACCTCTCAGATCTACATATGCATATTAGTGACCCTGCAGACATGAGAAAGGATACATGCTAATGACACCATGAAAAACACTGCTATAAAAAGGTAAAAAGGTCCCAGTGTGAGTCTGGGACTCCCTCCTGGGAATGAGAGTCTGGGAGGGAATCTGGGAGTGAATGAGGATATCAGGATCCACCTTCTGGGTGGGAGACAGGAGATGTGAGGGAGTGAATGGGATGTCCACCCTGCCAACTAGTGAGAGAGGTCATGCAGGGTGGCAGGGGGTGTGTAGGAGTGTAAGGTTTGGTGGGGGGTGGGTCCTGGTGGCGTCGAGAGTGTGAGCTGGTGTGCCGGGGTGACCCTCCCTCACCTGGGAGTGTTTGGGTGTGAATGAGGATGAGTGGCTGGAAGGAGGGACCCTTGCCCCAGATTAGGGACCCCGGAGGTCCGGGATTGGAGGCATTTGGGCCTGGAACCCCTGGGGATTATGCAGTGGGCTACACTATCGAGGTGGTGATGGGTAGGGAACGATATGGCAGGAGCTGGAGGGCAGGCTATCTTTGGGGAAGACGCCCCTGGTGTGTTACCGGTGGTGTGTTCCAGCCCTCCTGGCTCATTCCCAGGGCCTGGTCAGCAGGTTCGTAGGGGCCCTGGCACTCGGCTGCTGCTGCTTAATGCCTGGTCAGTTAACAACAAGGCCCCCCTCATGTGTGACTTGATCACCAAGGAGGGAGCAGACCTGGCATGTATTACTGAGACCTGGCTGGGGCTCGGGGTGGTGGTGCCCATCTTGGAAATGTGCTCAGCTGGGTTCACAGTGTGGCACCAGCCGAGATGCCAGGGCAGGGGAGGAGGGGTGGCTGTTGTGGTCTGGGAATCTCTAGTGGCCTTCAGGGGCATTGCTCCACAAGTTTCTGGCTGTGAGACACTGTTCATTAGGTTGGGCTCCCGTGAACAGTTGGGAGTTCTGCTATTGTACCAGTCTCCCTGCTGCGTAGCAGCCTTGCTGCCTGAGCTGCTGGAGGCCATCTCAGGGCTGGTGGTGGAGTTCCCCAGGCTTATGGTTCTGGGGGACTTCAATCTACCATCCCTGGGGCAGTCCTCGGACGCAGCTCGGGAGTTCATGGCTACCATGGCAGCCATGGGCCTGTCTCAAATTGTGCGGGACCCAACCCGAGACAGTGGCCACATGCCAGATTTGGTTTTCTTGTCAGAGCAATGGCAAAGTGATCTGAGGGGAGATCTATAGCTTTCCCTGTTGTCATGGTCAGATCACGTCCTGGTGACCCTGGGTCACCCCCCTCTGCAGGGAGGCAGGAACCATGCGATTGGTCCAACCCTGGCACTTGATCAACCCGTCAGGGTTTCAGAGGGACCTGGGGGATATTCCCGTGGATCTGCTGCACAGTCCAGTGGAGGCCTTGGCTGCTGCCTGGAATAGGGAGGCGGCCGGGGCCTTGGACAGGATCGCACCTATGCGACCTCTCTTGCCACATCAGCCCCGACACTCCCCATGGCTTATGGAGGATTTGAGGATGCTAAAGAGGGTTAAGAGATGTCTGGAGCGCTGCTGGAGGAAAACAAAGACCGAATCCGACCGAACACAGGTTAGAAACGCTATCAAGGCCTACCTTGTGGCAATAAGAGCGGTGTAGCGCCACTATGTCTCCGCCCTTATCGCGTCTGCAGAATGCTGCCTGGCAGTCCTGTTTAGGATCACTAGGTCCCTCCTTGGTAAGGGGGATGTGGGGGTTCATTTGCAGGGCCATGCGGAGGAATTTTCAGAGCATCTGCAGGACAAAGTCGCTTGGATTCATTCCAAGTTAGACTCCGAGCATGGGGCAGGGCCTGGGGAGATACCAGGGGACCGTTCTTACCCAGTTATCTGGGAACAGTTTGATCCTGTTGCTCCTGAGGAAGTGGACAGGATCCTGGGGACTGTGAAGGCCACCACTTGCCATCTTGACCCATGCCCCTCCTGGCTGGTGAAAGCAGCTTGGGAGGTGACATGTGGTTGGATCCAGGCGATAGTTACTACATCCTTGCAGGAGGGAGTGTTTCCAGCTGCTTTTAAGGAGGCATTGGTGCACCCCCCCCTCAAGAAACCCTCCCTGGATCCTACTGTGCTGGACAAGTTTAATCCAGTCTCCCACCTCCCCTTTTTGGGGAAGGTGGTTGAGAAAGTGGTGGCATCACAGTTCCAAAGGGTTCTGGAGGAAACGGATTATCTGGATCCCTTCCAGTCAGGTTTCAGGCCCGGTTATGGAACAGAAACGGCATTGGTCGCACTTATGGATGATCTCTGGCGGGAGCGGGATGGTGGAAGTGCGACCATCCTTGCTCTCCTTGATCTCTCAGCGGCTTTCGATACCGTCGACCATGGTATCCTGTTGGGACGGCTCAGGAAATTGGGGGTGGGTGGCACGGTCTTGTGCTGGTTCACCTCCTTTCTCCAGGGCGATCTCAATCAGTGGTGATAGGGAGCAAGAGGTCCCATCCTCAGCCCCTCCTTTGTGTTTGGGTTCGGTTCTCTCTCTGCTCCTTTTCAACATCTACATGAAGCCGTGGGTGAGATCATCCGTCATCATGGGATGCAGTATCATCAGTATGCTGATGATACGCAGTTATACATCTCCATCCCAGGTGAAGTAAGTGATGCCGTGACCACCCTTTCGCAATGCCTGTAGGCTGTAAGGGTCTGGATGGGGAACAACAGGCTTCGGCTGAACCCTGGTAAGACGGAATGGCTGTGGGTTAATGGCTTCTTTGTATCCAGGACTTTGTCATCTTTGGTGCTGGATGGGGTGGCACTGCCCCAGACAGACCCAGTGCGTAATCTGGGGGTCCTCCTAGACTCACGGCTCCTGCTTGAAGAGCACGTGGCAGCCATGGCAAGAAGGGCCTTTGCACAACTTCGGGTTGTGCATCAGTTATGCCCTTTCCTGGATCGGGATGCCCCTCGGTCACTCACGCCCTTGTTATCTCCCAGATAGACTACTGCAATGCGCTCTACATGGGGCTACCCTTGAAGAGTATCCGGAAGCTACAGCTGGTCCAGAATGCAGCCGTGAGGGCTATTTTTGGAACCCCAAGGAGGGCCCATGTAACGCCACTGCTCCGTGAGCTGCATTGGGTACCAGTTTGCTTCCGGGTCCAATTCAAGGTGTTGGTTATCACCTTTAAAGCCCTACATGGCACGGGACCAGGTTACCTAAGGGACCGCCTCTCCTGTATGACTTCAACCCGTCCCACCCATTCACACAGAGAGGGCATGCTTCGGACCCCCTCAGTAAAAGAAGTTCGATTAGCAGAGTCCAGAAGGCGGGCCTTCTCTGCAGAAGTCCCCGCTCTTTGGAACATTCTGCCCCCAGAGGTGCAACTGGCCCCCTCACTCCTGGCCTTCCACAAGGCTTTGAAGACCTGGTTCTGCCACTTGGCCTGGGGTGGATAGGGAATACCTCAAGCATGGGGATGGCTATCCCCATAGAGGCCTCCTGTCTTCAGCCCCAGATTTTTCATTTTCTTGGACTCTCCTTTCCCTTTTTTAGAAATGTTTTAATAATTGATGTTTTATGTATTTATATATATTTATGTTTTTAATGTTCTGTGTGAATTGCCCAGAGTTCCCCCATTGGGGAGAGATGGGCGGGGGAGAAATCTGATAAAGAAATAAAGAAATACATACATACATACATACATACTGAATGCCCTTAGAACAAAGAAAGAACAAAGGACATCATCTTTTTTTTGGAACAGCAAAATACAGTAAGTAAAAAATCAATCCCAATTGCAAGGGTTAAAAAAAAAAAAACGGAATAGGTTCTTTCTGAATCAGGCTATATATCTCATCCAATAAGTTTGTATTTGTGGGTCAAGATAAAACAATCTCATTCAGGAGTAGTAAACTTCTGATGGAAGCTGCACAATGTATCTGTGGGAACCATCTACCAATATGGTAAAAAAATAAGCCAGTCAGTCCCTGAAATGAGCAGAGTGTTAACACTCAGAGTCAAATAAGCCATTTATTCTGCTGCATTACTGTCCTGTGTAGGGAAGCTCTATTTTGAAGCCCATTGGGGGAAGTAATCAGATCTCTCTGGAGGGAAACTATATCTAAAGAATGGTATCAACCTGTCTGAGGAGCAGTTTGCTGGGACAGATTGAGACCCAGCTAATTTCACTATAAGCTTTTCAGCCCCCACAGAAGACACATCCTCAGAGGATAATGAAAATCCAGGGGAGGACTTGGAGACTGATGGAGTCAAGAGTTACTGCCCAGAAGGGCAAGCAAGGAAGAACTGCCCCTGCGGTAGACATTCCTGCAGTCTTGAACTCACTTAGGATTTCACAAAATGCCTCCAAATCTTCAGGAGAGATGGTGAGAGCAAGGTGAGAGCCAGAGAACTGAAACTCTCCTTGGAAGCAATGGTTTATTTAGAAATTGTTATTGCTCCTGAGCAGATCCAATGTGATCCAGCTGCTTTGGAGTGGAGGTTTGAAGCCTGGGAACTATACTTTCTCTCTCTGTTCCAAAGGTGAGCGCATCACTAACATGTCTCAACCATAGGTTTTTTGCAGATGGCATTTCCTCATTGGGAGGACCTTCAGCAAGCCTTCATTTGTGGGTTCCTGTGACTAGCTGCTGGAAACCTTGCTCAATCCCACAACTAACAATTTGGAGCCAGGCCAATTTGTACCCTGATCTTGTTCTTCTTTTGACTCTGTGGATAACTCTTGAACTTTTGATAGAGCCTGTCTGCTTTACTTCCCAGCTATTTGTTGTTAGCTAAGACACGAGTTCTCCATGACCCCTAAAATCATAAATGAATTTGTATGATACAACCCATGAATAAAAAATGATTGTGGCAAAAGGGCAAGAGAGTGAACATAAGATCTTTCTTAGGTCACCACCATATGTATTGTTCATAAAGTACCATAAGAAATCCTTTTCTGTCCCCCCTCCCCGCAACTCCCCTTATGATGCCACATCTGCCATATTTTCAGCTGTAAACTGCTTGGGATTGGGACTTGGCCTTTGATACTCTGCAAAGCTCAAGCACAAAGATGGTGCTATAAATAAATCACAGCCAAGGCAATAAACAGCAAGCAGCCTTGGGAAGCTGGAGATGATTCATCCCCATGCCAGCCTGCCCCACCTCTTTTCCACCTGGCTATCTACCCTGATCAACCTGGTAGTATGTGGGAAATCAGTGGAGGCTCAGTGGACCTTGTTCGCTATCCTAACTCCTAGCATGCTTTGCCGCACTGAGTACAGCACTTGCTAATCCAAGAGATATGGTTCAACATCCAACCTCCAATGTAAACCACTGGCCAGCATTGCCTCAAGTCGACCTGGGAACAAGGTCTCAAACTTAGTGCCTCTTTCTTACAGCTGTGGTGGTCATGGCTCATGCCAAGATGGATTTTAGGTAAAAACAAAAATCCACCTTTGTCAGAAGATGTGAGGTCCGATCAGTTTCCCAAGCACAAGGACTCTTTTGGAGAAACAGGACACAAGCATCACTAACCATAAAGTACTAATAGATTCAAATTTATGTATCATATTTATATGGTTGCCCATCTCACAAAATGTGACTCTGGGTAACCATAAAATTCAACATTCAACAAATACAAAAATTAAAATTATTATTAAAAGGCTAGGAGACAGCATCAGATATTACGGACAATGGAGCCATTTCATCAGAACACCATTCTCTTGCGACCCCCAGGCATGTTGACACAACTAGGTTTTGAGGGATTTATGGAAGGTTGGCAGAGATGGGGACAGTCTCACCTTGGGGGGGGGATGATGTTCCACAGGGCGTGTGCCACAGCAGAAAAGGCCCATCTCCTGGATCTCACCAGATGTAACTCTCTGGCAGACAGGACCCACAACATACCTCTTCTGCTAGACCTGATGGGATGGTCAGATGTAATTGGGAAGAGGCAGTCCCTCAAATAACCTGGCCCCATGCCATGAAAGGCTTTAAAGGTCAAAACCAGCACCTTGAATTGGATCTGAAGAAAACTGGCAGCCAATGCAGCTTGCAGAGCAGAGATGTAACTTGTGCCACTCTAGGGGCACACATGACTGCCCACGCTACTACACTGTGTACCAGCTGAAGCTTCCAGATACACTTCAAGGGCAGCCCCATGTACACTGCATTACAGTAGTCCACCAGGGAGGTGAGCAGGGCATGAATGGCCATAAGCAGAGCCTTCTGATCCAGGAATGGGTGTAACTGGCACACAACACGAAGCTGTGGAAAAGCCCTCCCAGCCACAACTGCCCTGTTTTTGACAGCCCATGTTTTAAGATTACTTTTATAAGCCTTGATGTAATACTAACTTCAGATAGAGTTTTGTAAATTTGTCTGGTTGTTACATTTTACAAACTGACTATACATTGTTAGCAGCAATTTCTGATCCATAAAATCAAGTTATCTTATTGAAAAAGTTCATTGCCTCATTAGCCAATCTATTGAGCCAATCTAAGGTCAAACAGGGGAATATGTATGGCTATATTTTTACATAATTTTATTCAGGAGAAAGCAGCCAGGCTCAAGGTTGGAGAAATTACTAAAATATGAATGCTGCCAAAGAGAAATGCAATGCAAAGATTCCCACTGCTTATGCTTTTCCTTTATTAATTAATTCACAAGGTAATTAGCCACATATTTATACAATCTGAAGAGAAATCAGACAAACCTTTGTTTGATTGTTGTGGGCTGCCCAGAGTCACTGAGAGGCATGCAGGTTTAATATATTATTAATATTATTTACTTTTTAATATTTTAATATTTATTACATGCATTGTTGTTTGATGTATTGTTTGGAATGTTGGTCTATGACTGTAAGGAAAAAAATAAATCACATATATGTGTCTCCTTCAATAAGATTAAAGGAAGTTGTTCCAGTTGATGAGCAGCACTGAATAGCTGCCTCCTTGCCAGTGAACTAATGAGGATGCCTCAGTTTTGAGTGTGTGTGTCTGTCTATACATGCACACACATGCACAAACACTAATTTATACTATTGAGTCTTGTCAGGAAAATAATCTCAATCCTAAAATGCTACCACCTCCCAAGAGATCAAGAAGGTTGGAGGAATATTTGAGTATAATTCTTATCTGTATCAACTCAGCAATCTGTTTTTCTTCCAAAAGGCAGAAGATGTAACTAGGGGACCAACTATACTGGACTTAATATTTACTAAATAATAGAGAAAGTGGAAGTTCTAGGAGCTTTGGGAAAAAGTGACCATGTGATTCTAGAATTCACCATATTGTAGGCAGGGAGAAATGTAGCTAGTCAAACTATGTTAAGATAGCAACTTAGTTATGCTATCCTCATTGTGCCTCCCTCCTTTATTTGGCAAATGTAATTTCTCCTATTCAGATATACAGTCGTGTGAAAAAGAAAGTACACCCTCTTTGAGTTTTATGGTTTTACATATCAGGACATAATAAAAACCATCTGGTCCTTAGCAGTTCTCAAAAGTAGGTAATACAACCTCAGATGAACAACAACACATGACATACTGTATTACACCATGTCATCATTTATTTTACAAAAAGAAAGCCAAAATGGAGAAGCCATGCGTGAAAAACTAAGTACACCTTATGATTCAATACCTCGTAGAACCACCTTTAGCAGCAATAACTTGAAGGAATCATTTTCTGTATGACTTTATCAGTCTCTTATCGTTGTGGAGGAATTTTGGCCCACTCTTCTTTACAGCATCGCTTCAGTTCATTGAGGTTTGCGGGCATTTGTTTATGCACAGCTCTCTTGAGGTCCCGCCACAGCATTTCAATCGGGTTGAGGTCTGGACTTTGACTGGGCCATTGCAACACCTTGATCCTTTTCTTTTTCAGCCATTCTGTTGTAGATTTGCTGGTGTGGTTGGGATCATTGTCCTGTCACATGACCCAATGTTGGCCAAGCTTTAGCTGTCGGACAATTGGCCTCACATTTGACTCTAGAATACTTTGATATACAGAGGAGTTCACGGTCGACTCAATGACTGCAAGGTGCCCAAGTCCTGTGGCTGCAAAACAAGCCCAAATCATCACCCCTCCACCACTGTGCTTGATGGTTGGCATGAGATGTTTATGCTGATATGCTGTGTTTGGTTTTCGCCAAATGTGGCGCTGTGCATTATGGCCAAACATCTCCACCTTGGTCTCGTCTGTCCAAAGGACAGTGTTCCAGAAGTTTTGTGATTTGTTCAGATGCAACTTTGCAAACCTAAGCTATGCTGCCATGTTCTTTTTAGAGAGAAGAGGCTTTCTCCTGGCAATCCTTCCAAACAAACCATACTTCTTCAGTCTTTTTCTAATTGTGCTGTCATGAATGTTAACATTTAACATGTTAACTGAGGCCTGCAGAGTCTGAGATATAACTCTTGGATTTTTTGCAATTTCTCTGAGCATTGCACGGTCTGACCTTGGGGTGAATTTGCTGGGAGGTCCACTCCTGGAAAGATTGGCAACTGTCTTGAATGTTTTCCACTCATGAATAATCTTCCTCACTAGAATGAGGGGCTTTAAATTGTTTGGAAATGGCCTTATAACCCTTCTCAGACTGATGGGCAGCAACAATTTTCATACCTATGGAAACTTCATACCTATGGAAACAGTAAGGGTGTACTTACTTTTTCACACATGGCTTCTCCATTTTGGCTTTCTTTTTGTAAAATAAATGTGACATGGTATACTATGTCATGTGTTGTTGTTCAGATGAGGTTGTATTTACCTACTTTTGAGAACTGCTAAGGACCAGATTTTTATTATGTCCTGATATGTAAAACCATAGAACTCAAAGAGGGTGTACTTTCTTTTTCACACGACTGTATATTGTGCTATGGGCTGGTTTGAACTGTTTTTCTCTTCTCTCATTTGAAGTACTGTTTCCCAGCATACTTGTATTTGCAAAATAACTTTCTTTTTTTTTAAGTGCATGATTGCTGAGCTAATTATTTCTTATTATTTAATTTGAATTCTGATTTGGATAACTTGTTCCCCATTTAACAATAGTGATTTCACAAACAGTCACAGCAGGTGGCAACACCTAGATCCCCTTGACTGGTCTTGAAAAAGCTAAGCAGGGTTGGAGCTCATTAGTACTTAGATAAGACACCTAATCTGGGAGATCCAAGGGCTGCAAACTGGACTGAAAATACTGGTTAAAAAAACATTTCAGAAGAAGGTAAACAGCAAACTATTTCCATATTGTTGCCAAAAACCAACATGGAGAACTAAATCATAGGGTTTACATTCTAGCTATTCAATTCATTCCTGCTCTTTGCCAAGAAAATTATCAATGCTTACTTTCAGGATTTCTGTATATATAATTGTCCTTGTACAGCTGCCAATTCCACTTGTAATTCTACATGTTAACATTCTCAAATAATGTTTTCAAATGTAAAAAATATGGAACAGCAATCTTTTTTATTTCATCCTTTGCTTAGCACAGAATTGGGAAGCAACCCCTCAATCATCTTTTGGAAATCAAAATGTAAAAAATAATCATATTTTTTATTTAAGTATTGTTTTTTTAAAAAGGTAAAATTTAACAAAATTGTCTATATAAAAATGTATGCTTGTTCATATATGATTAGTTGGACCCAAAATAGGTATAAAACATGATTTTTTCCCCCCATTCATCAATCTCTCTAGTAGGTGGTTGGTTATTTTAATTTGTAACCAACCAGATTTTGTGGTTGCCACAAATCTCTTCCAGTTCCCGATTTGGGAACAGATATTACCTTATGATGAAATTATTTAGAAACGATTGGAATTAAAGATCTGAAAAGTCTTCCTGAATATTTTTGACATTAAGTCAGCTGTGAAGGGCTTAAGAAAACAATGTAGACTTTGCCGTTGTGCTGAGATTTGGAGACAGTTTAGGCCAGATTAGAAATTACAATTGGATGCCTCATAAATATCTTTATAGATTCCTATAATTAGCTGCATACTGAGCCAAAATCTAGATTAATCATAAAAAGAGTTACAATAAATCATTCCAAAAATCTCTCCAATCCAGCATTCTATTCTGAAATTGGCTAACCATATTGAAGGAAGCCCTCAAACAGTGCAACAGCATATTCCTACCTCTGTGGCCAAAAAAGGATATTCATAAGCATACTACTTCTGAGGCCTCCTAGTTGGCTATTGCTTTAATAATCTATATTATATTCTTCCTTTTGCCTGTCTAGAATCTTTTATTACTCAGCTCAACTGGATGATCCAGGATTTAATATTATGAAAGTAGAAGAAAAACTATCATTTTGTCCACATCATTAATAATGGCCATATTGGTTGAGATTATGACACATCCCAATAGCACTAGGTTGGAGAAAACTAATAAAGAACTCAATTACTGGTCACAAGTATTCATCTCTGCTCTTCTGATTCTAAAAATAACCATTAAAGCACATACATTTGTCCTTCATCTTCCATAATGAAAAAAGACAAAGAATTAACTAAGCTGTCTGCAGTCTCTTATCTTCCTTTAGTATTCCTTGACCCTCTTGATATCCAACAGTAGAATTATCTATTTAGTTTCCTATAGTGGCATTTATTTTATGCAAGGTTGTGCTAACTTTTTGTTCTTATTTAGGAAATGTAATACCATAATGGTAAGCAACTAGAAACATGTATTTAGGATTAAATCCAGGGTTACCTCCCAATTTTCCAAGGCACCATTATTAGAAATTAGGATATCTAAATTTGGCTTCCAGGTCTTCAGAATTAAATTTTCCCACATTGCTGATGCCTTGGCTATGTTACCCAACACTATCTATTTGGCTATTTAAGTGACGCAGAATATTTATAAATGTTGCACAAAGTGGGGAATTCATCATGTAATCTACATACCCATCACAAACCCAGCTGCTTGTGTCCCTATTGATGAAAACACAACCATAAGCTCTCCACCAAAAGTATATCCTTAATCCAAGAAGATAACCAGTTTATCTCCCAATGAATAGGTGGTACTCTCCTTCCTCAGGATTTATTTTCACGAAAGCAGAATTGTTAGTTTTGGAGTAGGGCACTCCTATCACATCCCTGAAGTTTTTATACATTACTCATTTGATAGTCAGGAACACATTGCACTGAATGCACATCCAGAATTTTGATCAAGCAGGCAAATAATAATAAATAATAATAATTTATAGCTTTATATACCTCCCGATTCTCAATGACTCTGGATGGTTTACAAATTGCTAAAAACATTTAAAAACAAATAATAATACAAGAAGCACAAAACAAAGATGGCAGAAAAAACAAACCCAGATGGGAACAAGGAAAAGGAAGAGCCCTATAGGCCACTATAATTTCTGCTGCTGTTGGCCCCATATCCAGTGAGTTCAATCAATCATCTTCAGTAGGAGAAACCTAGCAGAATCATTTGCCAGACCACATAGAAGTAGCTGGGGGGGGGGGGGAACAGAACTAGGAAATGAAGACCATTCTGTAGGCTTAGCTGTTTTGGTAAATACTTTGACCAGTCAGACATTTTCAAACATTTATTGGACAAATTATGGCAGTCAGAAGTTGGAGAAATACAGAATGCTATTTAGTTTTATCTTTGATCTGCTTAATTAAATGACTTATGCTCCATTCATTTGATGAAGCAGACTGGATTTAATCATATCAAAAAATATAATCACACAGAAGCCAACTCTTAATTTAGCCTCATAGACTTGCACTTAATTTTGAAATTCAAGAATGATGATACCAGCTCTTCTGATAGATAGTATTGAATTTAATATGTATTTACATGCAAATTTGATTTACATAGATTTCCCAGAAAAAATGTTGGCAATGAAGAAATTGTTTGAATAAAAAATTAGTTTATAAAACACATACACCTTATGAAATAAACATTTAGGGAAAAAAAGGTAAAGTACACGCCAAAAATTACACAACAAAATAGTAAAGGCTTTTAATAAGCCAATGCATGGAAATGAAGCATTTAACAAATCAAAAGAGAGAATGTATCTCAGTTTAATTTAGTTATTCTATGGCTGAGAGTATTAATCAAGTGGACAAAACTATTCTATTAATCAAAAATAATAACTATAATAAATCTTTTATATATTGCAAATGAGAAAAGAAGTAATCCTAGAGGGTTGTTCTAATAATATGTTTAACTAAAACAACCTGGCTGGATGCTTTGTCTTCTTATGACAAGCAGAAATTATTGTCATATTTTATGTATTTACATGCGCATGTAGATATGCTGGAGAAAATATACTGCTTCTTTATCAAGGAAAATATTTGACATTCACATAAATGTTGCTTATTTTTCTTCATACAAGGAAAAAAGATTAGGAATCAAATCTTGAATCTAAACTATATTTATTAGCCATAAGTAACACATTAAGAAATTAACAGACACCAGTTCTTGTTACTTGCAAATAACGTACACTAAGACAGGTCCTTTCATTTCTACGAGGATTCTGAAATTCTAGGCTCAGTTTACTCATTTTCAATGAATCAATGGGAAACATTAAAATAGCTATTATCATTAAGTATCACTGTTTTCAGTTTTCTAAAATAGTTTTGGACTTGCAGTTCCACATGCCATTCAGAAATTACTTGAAATACAAGAAATCACTTGAAACTAATGATACCATAAATGGCCTACCATTTAAAGTGAAACATTCTAGATTACATGACTAAATTTTTGGCAAGGGTGGATAACTCATGGCCATCCAGATGTTTTGGAACTCCAACTTCTAGCATCCTTCACCTTTACTCCTGCTTCAAATAAATGAAGGGAGCTATAGATGGGTGTCCAGGAGGAAGTGAGGAGAGGGTAATGTCAAAATGACAGATGCAGTCTCCAAGCCTTCTAGGGGTTATTTTTAATGAAGTTATACATAATTATACATTGAAAAATCTAGATTTTTAAGCAGAGAGGTATATTTAGAAATATGTATACTTCAAGCAACGTACTTAAACTTTATTCTATGCTGCCATTAAATTAGATGAAAATCTATTAGCTATAGCAGGGCTACAGGCCTTGCTTTCACCTAGATAATTCTTGTGATCCCTTCCAACTCTGCAATTCTATGATTCCTTTTCCCTGCACTTGTAATTTTTGTTGAGGCAGAGCAGCAAAAGCTCACTGAAATGCAAAGGATCTGTCAGGCCTAGCCCAAGGAACTCCAAGAGACAGTGCAAATTCAGTCCAGTTATGTTTATTAGCTACAACCTCTAGCAAGAATCTTCCCAGACTGAAACCCCAGATCCCAAAGTCAGCCAGCCACAACAGTGTGAATTCCTCAGGGAGGTGCCAGTCTCATCCTCTTGTTCCTCCCACTCTCTTCTGGGAAGCTAAGAAAATGTTTATCTCCCTGAGCCTGGCCTTCATAATTCCATTCCATCATAGGATCCATTCTAACCAAGGGCCCATCCCTGGCAATAAACATTCAATAAAATAAAAGAATTAAGCAAGTAATTAACCGAACCATCTCATAATGCATAGCAATAGGACCAGCTGTAACACACTCTATCAGATAAACATGGACACACATGTACAAAAATTTACTACAGGTCTGATGTTTATGGGGGCAAAAATGACTCTCATCTTCATAACTATTTAGGCACTTTTCTGGCAGAAGCAGATACAGTAATGTTTTAATTTTCCACAATATTATTTATTAAATTTTTTTATAAAAGAACAAGGACCTGAATGAGGCAAGGCCCACAAACTCACCATGCTTCTGCATCATTTCCACCCATAAATTCTTTATGAACACTGTAAATATAGCAGGTTGGACATACGTATATTTGAAGAATTAAATCGTATTTAACATTATGCAGAAATAAGAACGATAATATTTTAACAAGTTACACCAGAAAGATTTCATTCTGCCTGATATTAAATGCACTTAGCAAAAGGTCATAACTCTTAAATTTGCTAGATAAATAAATGTTGGTGAGTTGGATGAATCACTGGAGAATTGGTGCATGGCAGCGAATGAATAACCTGCAAATGCTTCCCAAACCCCATTATTTCCCTTTTTCCAGTAGGCCAAAGATTCATGTCCCCGCATACTGCCAGTTCATTACAGAAAAATATCATTCCTCTTCTGGCACACTCTAGATGGCCCTCTCAGCCCCATGAGGACCCTTTAATGTTTAATTCCCCATCATCTGCTCCAGTGAACAGCTTAATCTCTGCTTGTATGATCAATACTATATCAGTGTAAATTAAAATGACAATTTTAAAGTAATTAAGCCTGTTAATGCTCGATTCAAATGTCATTATTTGCACAAGGGATTGAGGAGAAATTACATCGTGTCCAGGGTGACAGGAAAATGTTTGAGCCTTCTCAAGCCTGTTGCCACTCTGCCACTGGAGGCTTTAGCAAAGCAGATTAACTTCTAGCTTCTACTGCTAGGATACCTATCCAATTTCAAAAGAGGATAACGCAATTTGATAAATTTAATTCCAGCTACAAACTCAATTATTGTGATAATGGATGAAAACTGGGAGGAGACACTAAACAAGACCCATATAAAAATACACTTAACTTCAGAATGAGATATAACAGTAATTGTTTTATTTGATTTGTTCTTTT
Source organism: Python bivittatus (assembly GCF_059951505.1). Lineage (NCBI taxonomy): Eukaryota > Metazoa > Chordata > Lepidosauria > Squamata > Pythonidae > Python > Python bivittatus. Next base: position 66,492,020 of record NW_028277125.1, on the reverse strand, counting down.
TCTTTTGAAAACCCTTGAAATAATTGTGATTGTTGGCAAAATAGCCAACATAGCATCCACTCATGGCTCAAACAGCCTACCATTTGAAAGAAGTTGGCAATAGTGAAAATATTTATTGTCCTTTCCTGTACAGCAACATTTATTAGGCAAGTAAAATTACATCACTATATTAGATCTCATAAATAAATCTTTAAAGCTCAACTAAGTTAACATGAAATCTCAGCTTCTTCTGCATACTGATCTTTCTAGACTACAGGCAGACTACATACATTTTTTATTTCAAAATTGTGTTCAATCATAAAAGCACCTTACACATTATCTGTCTGCAGTCAGTATATATTTCAAACCTGAGTGTAGTTTAAAAGTTGAAACTGCAGTAGGAAAACTCCTAAAATTTCCAAGCCATAGAAATATTATTACAAATATGAAAAATTATAAACTTGTCCTCATATGGCTGTTCTTAGGAATTGGAAGCACAACATGAAATGGAAACTACATATGTATCTTAAAAAGCATGACTGCTGATCCTACTCATTTGAATAAGCAATGAGGTGGTTTTTATTTTAATTTGCTTTATTTGGTAAGTGCTCCTTTCCTTAAAAAGTGCTCCTCCTTTCCTGTATAGCTTTTGATTAAAAGTATATGTTTTTGATTTATGAATGCTGTGAACATGTTTCATACTCTTCACCATCTTGAAAAAGTGTAGACTGAAAGGTGATGTGTAAAAATTTTGAATAATAATTACAATACAATTTAATAAAACAACATTATGTTATGAGAGGTATTCACATTCTCAGGCAGACACAGCCCATTTTTCACAAGCTAGCAATGTAACAATTTCTGATTAAACATTTTTATACAGAATGGAAAAACTATATGCTTGTTCCAAAATCTTCCAGGATCAGTATTGAGAACTGTATTACCATTTAGTTAAATCCATGCTGACACAAGTCAAAAGCTCTCAGCCCAGAGCTGGCAGTTACATGAAAAATCAAGAATACCAAGTCCTCACTGTGCAGAATCTATTAATTTAAGGGAAGGGTGGTCAGAAAAAGACAGGGGTTTGAATCACTGTGTGTCTAAGCGGCACTTACCCTCATCTTTCCAGCAGGCGATCCACTGTTTCCTTAGCTTGATTCTTATTTGCAGTAAAAATTCTTATCTAGCCAAACTGTCTCTGTGAAGAGTCTGCTAAATCCTAGTCTAGGAAATGTGTTCTGGTCAGGGGAGTCAAGACAACTGAATAGTGTCCCTCTAGCCCAACAGAAAAAATACATACTTTTCAAGCAGATTCATCCTCCCTCCCTAAAAATCTTAGATAAGAGCCTGCCTAAAACTATATGGAACCACCCTGTGTTCAGTATGGACAATATTGATTTAACCAGGTCAAGAATCTGATTCAGTTTAAGGAATCTTCCTACAACCCTAAAGTGCGAATTTGGTATCAGGCCAGATGCCCCCCCCCCCATTTTTAAAATACAGGGAGGATGAATGAAAACACTGCATATCTTAGAGGTGGAGATAAGGATGTCCTCCTGCTCACCTATTCAAAACTGTTGCTATTCCCAAGCTACAAGGTGAGCATTTCAGCAGATGACAAAGCACAATTTTCAAGAAGTTGGGGAGGGGTGTAATCTTGCATTCATTTTTCCAAGTATTGCCTACCCAACCTCTCTCCATTCCTCCACCTACTCCACTGTGGAGGAAGAAAGAAGATAGCATCATCAATGCTAGTGAGTGTGGGGTTTGCTCCCTATTTTTATACAGTAGGCTTTCTCCTTGATAGTTCCTTGACTGGGGCATTGTTTTCTGCTTGGTCATTTGTCTGATGTTAATCCCTGCTTATCTGGATGTAGGCTGCTGGAAACAATGTGTTCTGGTCTTTTTGTTTCCTTCTTAGCTTTTTATTGTCTCTTTTGAATGGTGTGTAAATGTGGTTTATCTCTATGAGTCTATCGATGGCTGATTTGTCTGAATGCCAAGCTTCCAGGAATTCCCTAACATTTTTGGATTTAGGATGCTCACAGTTTCCAGTTGAAACTATGGTTGAGTCTGTCCATGTGTTGTGAGATTAAGGAATTTTCATCGTGTCTCTTGACTGCTAGTTGGTGTTCCACATGTCTCTATAGCAGTTTATGATATGGAGTAGGGAAAAAGAATACTATAGCATAAAAAGTAATGTAATGCAATAATATCTGGGCTGAAATTAGAATATTTTTAAGCTTTAAGACTCTGAGATACTTGGAGGGAGAATGATCATTTGAACACACATATCTCCCTTTCTCCTTGCTGAATCTTACTTTGAGACACTGCCATAGGTTTTTCTCTTCTCTGTGTGTCTGTGTGTTTGTATGTTTTATATATTTTGCCTAACGAAAGAAAATATTGTACTTTGGATGGGGCCTCTTCAGTGTTGGACGGGACCAAAGTAATTGTCTCCTGTAATCTTTAAAAGATCCTGGCAGATGCCTCTATTATTTGTTGGCATATTTCTGGGGAAAAAATGTATCCTGCATAGTAGGAGCACTCTATTTCTCCATGGATCTTTGTACAAATTATGCCTCCTTAGAAGTGAGTTTATTTTCAGATAACTCAGGACAATAGCCTTCCCCAGTTGATGGCTTCAGACTGGCTGAATACTGTGGGTGGTAGTCATCTAGATAGTTACAGGTCAGGTTTTTAGTATTTCTAGCTCTGGTGGAATTCTTAACAGGTTTTGATCTCACTAATTATAGTGCCCCTAACTTACTGGGATGGAAATGGAGGAGGAACATTTTGTGGCAGCTCAGCTCCTTCCTTGCAGGAAAGTTTTGGAAGATAGGGTTAGGGAATATGATTATTTATTTAGTTCATTTTATCTCCTAGGCTCTTTTTCAAGATACAAATCAAATCTGGAAGAAAGTTTTAGGTAGAATGTTGTCTGTTACAAGGAATGTATATTGTCAAAAGAAGTGAAAATGACTGTGTACATGAGCTTGTTGCTCTCCACTTTGTTACTGGAAGTAAAAATTAGGTATTTCAGAAAAATCATACAAGTTGAATGAAATGGGAATGGGACACATAAGAATTAAGTCTGGTAAAACAAGAAGAGATAAAATGAGAAAGGAAGGATGGATGTGGATTGAATACAAATACTAAAAAAGTACACTAAAATGGTTTGGGCGTATAGAAGAAACAAATGAGGAATGAATTTAAGAACAAATATATGAATAATGAATGAGAAGGCTGAGAAGAAGGCAATGACGGAGAAAATACTTTTGTCACACACAAATATATAATTTTGGATCATTTTCCTCAATAAATAAATGAACAAGTATAATGTTTTTGTCTCATTTGTTTAATTGGGTTCTCTTTATCTAGTTTTAGGACTTGTGTGGAAAACATCATGTTTTAAGTCACGTATATGCAGAAATATTGAAAATTCAAAAGGGTTCACAAACTTTTAAGCACCACTGTATATTTATAGTGTGAACACACTGCATATCTGTATATGACTCTGGGAGACATAATCTGGGGGTAAGATTTTTTTTTAATCTACTCTTCTTTGCATGGCCTTAAATTTTTTAAACCATGGTTAGTGGCAACACAAAAGGAGTTTTCTCAGTGACAGAAACCCATATATTGAATTCTTTGTCCCAAGAAATTAGCCTACTTTCCTTTTTTTTATGTTTGTCAAGAACAGAAAAGTTTTCTTCTTCTCAATAAACAATTGCTTTCATTGTTTATTTTCTCATTGCTAATTTTGGCTTTTAATAGTTTTGGTTTTGCTAGTGCTTTTAACTGCAGCAAATGTGTTAATTATTTAATTTTTTGCTACATTTTCCATAGTTTGATCAGCTCCTGCTTTTATTTTTTTTGGGGGGGGGAGAAGAGAAGTATAAATATCTTGGATTTTGAGGAGATACACATAAAGCTGTTCTGTTAAGAATTTCATTAATTAATTTCAGCTTTTTTCAGAAATCAAAACAATCAATACTTTGCTTAGCATAATAAAGGGCATACATTTATTTCAGATTACAAGTTTTTCCTCAGTTTCCCTAAATTACCTCAGGCAGTAAAACCAATGAAGATACCTGTGCTGGCAGGAATTAAAAGATCCTGTGACAAAATGTAGGAGCACAAAACCATTTTCTTTATGCAACATATACAGTTGCAAGAAAAAGTATGTGAACCTTTTGGAATTTCATGGTGTTCTGCATTAATTTGTCATAAAATGTGATCTGACTGTCATCTAAGTCAAGAGTATTGACAAATATAATGTGCCTAAAATAAAAACACAAAAACAATTCTGATCCTTCATATCTTTATTGAACACACTCATTCAACATTCAAAATGCTAGTGGAAAAAGTGAACCCTTGGAATCAATAACTGGTTGACCCCCCCTTGGCAGCAATAACCTCAACCAGGCACTCCCTGTACCTGTGGATCAGACCTGCACATCGTTCAGGAGGGATTTTAGCCCATTCTTCCTGGCAGAACTGCTTTAGCTCTGTCATTTTCTTTGGACGTCTCATGTGTATGGCTCTCTTCAAGTCATTCCATAGCACCTCTATCGGCTTGAGGTCTGGGCTCTGACTTGGCCACTCCAAAAGGCGGATTTTGTTTTTCTGAAGCCATTCTGTTGTGGACTTGCTCCGGTGTTTTGGGTCATTGTCCTGTTGCATCACCCTGCTTCTACAGAGTTTCAGCTGACATACAGACATTCTCACATTATCCTGAAGAATTTTTTGATACACTTGGGAATTCATCTTCCCCTCAATGACTGCAAGCTGGCCAGGCCCTGATGCAGCAAAGCAGACCCAAATCATGATGTTTCCTCCACTATACTTTACGGTTGGGATGATGTTTTCATGATGATATGCAGTGCCCTTTTTATGCCAGATGTAGTGCTGCATGTTCTTTTCAAATAGTTCAATCTTTGTTTCATCAGTCCACAAAACATTTTGCCAATACCGCTGTGGAGTGTCAATGTACTCCACAATGTACTCCACAAACTTTCGCAAACTTCAGGCGTGCAGCAATGTTCTTTGCAGTAAGCAGCGGCTTCCTTCATGGTGTCCTGCCACAGACACCCTGCTTGTTCAATGTTTTACGTACTGTAGACTCATGAACACAGATGTTAGCCAGTTCCAATGATGCCTTCAAATCTTTGGCTGTCACTCAGGGTTGTTTCTTTACCTCATTGATGAGTCGTTGTGCTCTTGGGGTCATTTTGACTGGGCGCCCACTTCCTGGTAGAGTAGCCACAGTCCCAAAGTGTCTCCATTTGTAGATCGTTTAACTGTAGACTGGTGAATTTCTAAGGTCTTTGAAATCACTTTGTAACCCTTTCCAGCTTTATGTAAATCAACAATTCTTGATCGTAGATCCTCTGAAAGCTCTTTTTGGCGAGGCATGGCTCACACAAACGTATTTTTCTTGTGCGGAGCAAACTCAAAAAGTTTGAGTGGTTTTTATCAGTCAACGTAGCTCTAGTCCACACCTCCAAACTCATTTTCTTAACAAGACTCCAGGTATGCTAACACCTTAGCTTTTCTGAGGACAACTCAAGGGTTCACATACTTTTTCCACTAGCACTATGAAGTTTTTATGGTTGTTTCTCAATAAAGACATGAAGGATCAGAATTGTTTTTGTGTTCTTATTTTGGACACATTATATTTGTCAATACTCTTGACTTAGATGACGGTCAGATCACATTTTATGACAAATTAATGAAGAACACCATGAAATTCCAAAAGGTTCAGATACTGTTTCTTGCAACTGTATTTCAAATGGTCTTATATAAATACAATACTGTGCAAAAGTTTTAGGCAGGTGTGAAAAAAATGCTGTAAAGTAAGAATGCTTTCAAAAATATATATTGTAATTGTTTATGTTTATCAATTTACAAAATGCAAAGTGAGCAAACAGAAGAGAAATCCAAATCAAATCAATATTTGGTGTGACCACCCTTTGCCTTCAAAACAGCATCAATTCTTCTAGGTACACTTGCACACAGTTTTTGAAGGAACTAGGCAGGTAGGTTGTTCCAAACACCTTGGAAAACTAACCACAGATCTCCTGTGGATGTAGGCTGCCTCAAATCCTTCTGTCTCTTCATGTAATCCCAGACAAACTCGATGATGGTGAGATCAGGGCTCTATGGGGCCAAACCATCACTTCCAGGATTCCTTGTTCTTCTTTACATTGAAAACAGTTCTTAATGATATTAGCTGCATGTCTGGGGTCATTGTCCTGCTGCAGAATAAATTTGGAGCTAATCACATGCCTCCCTGATGGTATGGCATGATGGATAAGGATCTCCCTGTATTTCTCAGCATTGAAGACATCATTGATCCTGACCAAATCTCCAACTCCATTTGCAGAAATGTAGCCCCAGACTTGCAAGGAACCTCCACCATGCTTCACTGTTGCCCACAGACACTCATTATTGTACCGCTCTCCAGCCCTTCAGTGAACAAACTGCCTCCTGCTACAGCCAAATATTTCAAATTTTGACTCATCAGTCCAGAGCACCTGCTGCCATTTTTCTGCACCCCACTTCCTATGTTTTCGTGCATAGTTGAGTTGCTTAGCCTTGTTTCCACATCAGAGGTATGGCTTTTTGGCCACAATTCTTCCATGAAGACCACTTCTGGCCAGACTTCTCTGGACAGCAGATGGGTGTACATGGGTCCCACTGGTATCAACCAGTTCTGTGCTGATGGCACTGCTAGACATCTTCCGATGTCAAAGGGAAGTAAGCATGATGTGTCTTCCATCTGCTGCATTAAGTTTCCTTGGCCGACCACTGCATCAACGGTCCTCAACGTTGCCTGTTTCTTTGTACTTCTTCAAAAGAGCTTGAACAGCGCATCTTGAAACCCCAGTCTGCTTGGAAATTTTTGCCGGGGAGAGACCTTGCTGATGCAGTATCAGTATAATTACCTTGTGTCTTGTTGCTGTGCTCAGTATTGCCATGATGCATAACCTGTGTCATGAAATTGTCTTCCACAACCTCACCTTAGTAGCAGAGTTTGGCTGTTCCTCACTTAGTTTTAAGCCTCCTACACAGCTGTCTCTGTTTCAGTTAATGACTGTGTTTCAACCTACATCTGAAATTGATGACCATTAGCATCTGCTTGGTATAATTGGTTAAACATACACCTGACTCTAATCCTACACGATCCCTGACTTTGTGCAAGTGTACAAAGTGTGCAAGTGTAAGAATTGATGCTGGTTTGAAGCCAAAGGGTAGTCATACCAAATATTGATTTGATTTGGGTTTTTCTTCTGTTTGCTCACTTTGCATTTTGTAAATTGCTAAACATAAACAATTACAATATATATATTTTTGAAAGCATTCTTACACGTTACAGCATTTTTTCACACTTGCCTAAAACCTTTGCACAGTACTGTATGTCTGAAAATTTTCTGAAAATCTGAAAACCCTAGTCTTCCAAGTGTACTTATTAGTTTTGTCTTGTTAGAAACACATTACAGTAACACAAAAATATCTTCAATATGCATCTGACATTCTGTAACTACTTTGGTGCGCTGTCTTTTTCAAAGATGATACACGATATACAGTATTCTTGAGAAATAATGGTTAGTGGAAGGAAAATATGAGTAATTCCATGTTATTATGACCGAACTGGAATAGAAATACTTGAATTTGAAAAAAACCAACCCAACCCATACAGTGATAAATGAACCCACAAAAGATAAATGAATTAAATAGGTAATAAATCCATTAAAAATTTTAAGTGAGATGGCCACTATAAATAACAGATAAATACACAGTTACTAATTACATTGTTACTAATTATTAATTACCTTTTCAAAAGAGGTAGTTTCTTATGTAAGGCTTTGAAATCTTAAATATCTGTTTAGTAAACTTGAACAAAATATTTGATTTGTGAAATAAAAAGTGAGTATTTCTACCAATTGCCATTTCTTCCAGAAAAAAACAGTTGTTGCAATCTCTCTATATCTATTTATATACTGATGTCTTAAAAATGTGTTTAACTCCTGAAATATATTCCTAACATTGTACTTTAATAAGCATTTGCTAACTAATATAAATCTAATGAATAAACATCCTTTTTATAATGAAACAACTGACTGAAGAATATGGGAGGGGGGATCCACAATATCTAAAAGCTTTCTAAAATTATTTATAATTCCTTCTGTTTTGCATTGTTAATAGGGCATCTTAATAGACATCAGACCATATTGATCAGTCAGCTAATAGTTTCTCAATGTACAACAGCACTGTTCATCAGGTGTAAATTTGGGTTGTATTTGCTTACCAAAGCTTATTAATTATCAGGAAGCTTTGTTGCCTTTAGAAGGAGCATATCATTACAAAAATGTATTCTGACAGATTATTAATTAGGGATTTTAAAATGTAAATCTTCACTCCTGGAATCTGCAAAGAAATATTCCATGTACATACTGGGTGTCCATTTATTTTGATGTTATTTTCAAGAGAACAGAAATTATCAATTGAATCTACTGTACATACTCATGGATAAACCAAGAATTTTAGGTGCCAAAATGCACCCAAAAAATCAGGTTCGGCTTCTCTGTGGATGGGCTTATCCATGAGTATATGTGGTAATACTTTTTAAAAGTACCCATATTTCCCGTATATATTCATGTATAAGCTCATCCACAGATAAGCAGACTCTTGAATTTTTAACCTAAATACTGTGAAAAATGCAGGGTGGCTTATCTGCGAGTGGCACATTTTTCATGGTATTTTGGTTAAAAATTCAAGGGTTGGTTTATCTGCAGATGGGCTTTTACACGAGTATATACTGTATGTCAGCTTTCAAAAGGATTGCAAATACATGGATTAAATGCAATGCTTACAGAAATTGTACTGAATTGTATTGCATATTTTTCTTTGGGGAGGAATGATTAATCCAAGTGAAGAACATTAGACAGTTATTATTTACTGGATCACTAGATTGCCTAGCTTTCCTTGTAACTAACTCCACTTACTCTTCTTCTGTGAAAATGTGTGATGCATGTTTTCTAAATAAATAAAATGTCAAAGCTCCCCTGATGTTGCTACATTACAGCTTCCAGTTTTTCTTGCTACGTATTGGTTGTGCTGGCTGAAGCTAGTAGGAGTTATAGTTCAGCATCATGTGCAAGGCCACAGGTTCCCTGCCTTTAATTTAGCCAATATTAAAGCAAATCAGACAGTTTATTGTCACACGTTGCAACTTGCCAGAAATCTTGCAAATCAGCCTTCAGTTAGGCACCTCATGTTAAAGAAGCAAAGTGCAGGCATTTTAGGCCAGAATAAGATCACCATTGACTAAAATTGTCCAAGCCCTGGGAATTAGATCATCTCCACCATGTGCCACTGCCTACTCAATAATTTTCGTGTCTCCTCTCCCCTCCGTACAATTATGGAAGACCAATAGAAACTGATCAGAAATCCATTTTCTTAAAAAAAAGAGAGTGATCATTTTATTATATTGTTACAAATGAGCAAATGGCACCAAGAGCAAGAGCTGAAAATCAAAGCATAATAAATTTTACTCTGTAAGACAAGAAATATTGATTATTGTGATTAAATCAGGTAGCCAAAAGTAACTTTCCTATAACTACCAAGGTTGAAATCCAATTCTCTGCTGATTTGGTCTGGATTCAGCTTTCCTATACTTGCTGAGTTAAAATAAACAGCATTCAGCCAAGCAGGCAATACAAAAATTATCGTCACTGCAAACCAGAAGTTTCAAAGAATGAAGTATCAGGGGGGAGGGGAGTAGGCAACAAGCTGAGAATTAATGTTGGAAGAATAAAGGGAAGAAATGCTTTCCCAAGGAAGCTTGGTTCAAATACAAAATGCATTACTTTACATACAATGCTGCTATGGTTTTCTGACAGAAGTGCTAACAAATCTTAAATAAATGCATTTGTTCTGTTTATTTACCAATGCATTTCTCACAGAATATTTGCTTCCACTGCCCAGAGTTATGACAAGCATTCAGTCATTCTTGTCTGTTCTCTGATATACGATGTGGCCCTCACTCAGCTTACTCAGGCCTTTCACCAAAGTGTCACATATTTTTTACTATTTGTGAAATGGCTTGTGACAAGTGATTGACAAAACCAAAACATTTCAAATCAGTCACTCCCCACTTAAAAAAGAAAATGTTACTCTAATTCAATACATTGAAAAAAAAAACATGATTCTGCTGTTATTTATTTTTTGCTTCCCCTGGTTGGTTGGTTTTTGTTTTTTTAGAGAAATAGTAAAAAGTGAGGAAGAACATAAAGGGAGAGAAAAAAAATTCAAGAAGTCAAAGTTTTCCTATTCCCCCCCCCCCCATCGCCAAAATCTATAACTCAACATCAGTGTACTAACAATCAGGAGAAAAATAATTACTTTGCACATTACCATTCCCTGACACATAGGAATGCTGTATCCAATTTACTGTCACCCTAAACATCCATAAGTAATTCTAAAATGGATTGGGGCACTCTGTTTTGAGAGATACATATTTTCCACTTAAATTACCTTAAGATAATTATATTTGCTCAGGGCCACAAAGACGAAAGCTGTTTAAAAGAGGTTGTAATAGTTCAGTGGCCACATTCACAGCAAAGACAAAATGACATGTGCATTGTGACATCATCATGGTAATACCATCATTACATAATCTGACACAAGTATGTAAGTTGTGCCATTTGCATGAAGACATTGTCACATGTGTTTCTCTCTTTGCCCCCGCTGATTCCACACACAGATGCCCATGTGGTTAAGATCACTATTGGAACAGGACACCCAGTAATGTTTATGATGGTATATTGTTTTTAAATGATTGCTATGCATGTGTTCTTTTCTTATATTGTAAACTGAGATGAGTCTTTAGAGAATCTAGCAATTTATAAGGGTAGCAAATAAATAAATATAAATAAATACAGTGGTACCTTGGTTCACGAACTTAATTCGTTCCGCGACTCTGGTCGCAACCCGAATTGGTTGCGACCCAAATCAAATTTTCCCATAAGGTTCAATGTAAATACGGTTAATCCGTTCTGACCCCTCCGAATTTGGTCGCGACCCGATTTTGGTCGCGTCCCGAATCAAATTTTCCCATAAGGTTCAATGTAATTACGGTTAATCCGTTCTGAACCATATGTATTTTTTTTTTTTAAACCGCAAAAATATGAAACAAAATACAGTACGAAGAGAGAGAACGCTAACCTTGCTCGACGCGACTTCTGGCGTGGAGGACAGGAAGGCGGGTGGGGAGGCGGTTATTGCTTGGAGGGAGAGTCCCCCTCCCTACAGGAAGCCACGACCACGTGTCATGGCAGGGAAAATGGCCGCGGATCCTGTTCGTCACCCAATCCGGCGTTCGCGAACGGAAGCAAAATTTTGCGAACGGAGCTGTTCGTGACCCGAATTGATCATGAACAGAAGCGTTTGTGACCCGAGGCACCACTGTATTCCCACCATGATTTTTAAAACAATGCAGCTGTAATGATTCTACCATAAGAACTTATTAATGCCACATTTGCAGTGTTAAGAAAGGAGAGCTATGCTGCAAAAATGTAAACAATGGATGTCAGTATTGATGTTCAGTATAAGCCATAATGACATCATGTCTATCACGATGCAATGTGCAAATGGTGTGTCACAGCACACATGACATCACCCCCTTCCCCCAGATATTCTTTAAAAAAAAAGGGTAAGTTGGTAGTGAACAGCCTAGGAGATATTGGGAATAGAAGGGAGCATCTTTACCAGTTTGCCTGAGGAAAACAGGTATTGTATTCCAAGGAAATAGAAGGATATGATATTTAAAGACACAGGTCTCTGGCCATATACGTCCAGCACAAGGCATAATGATCACAGTGTAAATTATGTAAACTATGGAATTTGCAAGATGATGATACAACTGATCCAAATTATGTAATCTGCATCCATTGTGTGATGCCATCATGACACATGTGACATCATCTGCTTCCTCTTGCCCTGTCCTGCAAAAGCCCATGTTTCTAGCTGTGTAGTTCATCTATTTCTTTGGATGAAAAAGAAGAAGTAGCTCAAAGTTGAGCTGGTCAGTCTCACTAATTCCATGCCATAATTCTGAGTATATTCCTGGGCATGTTAGATTGTAAATAGTACACAACTCTCTCATATGCTACTTTCAGCCCTTCTGTACTTTTACCCTCATCCCTTCACAACTTTTGCCTTGCAATCCATTATGAATAGTCATTAACAGGGCATTCCGTTTTTTGTCATCTTCCTTTGTCCCTTGAGGAAACTGTGGTGAGTAGTAGTGTGGAAGGATCAGCTGATGTGCCAGTATTATTAATTGAATAACTACCAGTTGGTGAATTCAGCTTTACAGTAAGGTTCCTGAGATGGAAAAAAAAGTTGACATAGGCTTCATGAGGGTGCCTTGCTAGCCAAAAAGACAATGGATTACAACCTGCTTTTTTTCAGGAAGTAAAATAGAAAGAATGATACACCTTATTTCAGTATAGTACAATGCACATATGCTACATCTGGTTCAATTTTCTGACAACAGAGTTATGTGTGTAGGATCTTGGACCTCAGAAGCTTATGGGACCAAGCAATTTTATGATGTAATCACTATGAAGTTAGCCTTCATCTAATTGTAGTTCTTAGCTGATCATTACACAGGCTATACAATATAATTTGCCTCATCATCTCAGTGCAGGTTAGTCTCTTTTAGCAAACTAGCTTTAATATGCTCCAATCCCACTAAATATTTCCTCAGTGACCTCTTATTTATGATCACCTATTTCCTCAGTATATTACACAACATATTATCAGCTTCAACTCCTGAGTCATAAACCATCCTACAGTAATTCAAAAGCCAGAAAATCTGTCCAGTATAATAAGGGGTGAGGGGTTTTCATACATTAATTTTTTGAACTACTTGTAAACTACATATTTATGTTCCTAAAAACACAAGAAACCGATGGGAATTGCCAAATCATTATTCCTATGTGTGTTGTATAAGCACATATTTTCTCTGCCACTGTCCATTTCACTGCCAGAGTGGGAGAAAAAGTGGTTCTTTAGGTTTTTGTGTAAGATTAAAAGTAATGGCATTTGTATTTATTGTCTTTCTGGAATGGACATAATTAAGGCACCTTTTAAAGTACTAAATACACTTCCAATAGAAAGCAGATAAATTCAAAGAATGTGAACATTACAATGGACATACATGTAAAAGAGGATTTAAAAATCTGCTTAACTAGATCCAAGAGAGTTTGGGATTACATTTTCTGAACAGCATAGCCCCTTCACCTTTAAAATGGCAAGAAGCTTCGAAGTGAAAGGGAGATTTAAAAAATCTTTTTAAAAAGGGAGATTTAAAAAAATACTGCATTTAGAGAGGATTTTTTTTTTCTTTCTCAATTCCTACTAGATATAATTGAACTACATCTTGGTTTTGATAGCTTGTGAAGTCCTTTTCTCAGAGTCTATTCTGATGGAAATCACCTGAGAAGTTTTTAATGTAGGCACTTGTTAAACAAGTACCAGTCCATGAGACCAACCTAATTGTTATCAAATTATCAATTATGGAAACTGCTGATGACTACAAAAGCAGGGTCAGGGTTGCAATACCTTGAAACAACATAAAATGGAGATACAATTGAATTGTTTGTAATCTCTCGCTCAGCAGCTTCTTTTCCAGTCCCACTGGCCCATCTGCTGTTTGTGACTGTCTATATTAGAGAATGTTTTTAAGGTGCAACGGGATTAATGTTGATTGAATATTGTTACCATATTGTTTTAACCCTTGCTGCAGATGCAGCATATGCTGCTTTGAGTAGGTTGAGATTGAAGTAGGTCCTAAATCAATTCAATCCAATTTATTATGGTCACAGACCAGTACAAGTAGAGTGCTCTGTGAATATATGTAAATCTATCTTAATAGACAATAAATAAAATAAAATTTAAGACAAAGAGCTCCTAAGTCTAACAAATAAGTAAATAAATCAATGGTACTCAATATACAAGAAGACGACCCTATGTGGTTGACAGAATTACCACCAATCCCGCATATCTAAATGCAGCAGTAAACCATAAAGAATTAATGGCATGTTTTTTCAGCATTGTATGTTCTTGTTTTAAGAGTTTGAGTGGACTAAAAATATTAAGATAATACTTAATTTAGCTGCAGAAACCTGAAAATCTTTGAAAATCATAATCCAACCATTAACATATGCAGCTTAATGCTGAAAAACAAGGAAATTCAATGCAGCTCCAGGTCACTAAGACTCCTCCCCTCCAACATACTAACAGCCAGGTATGGATGTAAGCACAGATCTTTTTGGGATAAAAGCATAAAGATATGGCATGTGACAATTTGGGGGAAGCCCAAGACCTACAGAAAGGGGAAAAAAAGAAAGTAAAACAACTTAATGTTCACTGCAATAAGGTACTAGCAACTTCAAGTATCAGTCATAAAAACAAACCAGCATGGATAATTAATTCCATTTCCTGTTGATAGATCCACAGAATTCATCTTTTAGGGCCAGTTTTACAAAGAAACTATTGATAACTTACTTTCATTAAAATCATTTTGTTTGAATGTATTAGAAAAAGTGTATCAGAATGCTTTTATTTCCAGAATATTTTCTGAGAGAAATAAACCAACAGCCTGATTGTTTACCAAGGATAAAACACCTATTAAATCCAACTACAGAATTCTGTCTCAACTAGTAGGAACATATAACCATTTCAATCACTTTACTGCATTAATAACATTACAATAAGTGGTTTATTACAAAAGGCTTGTTCTTTTCTTGAACATTTAAATAAAAAAAATACACCACTGAAATAAAATGTTCTTCCCTCTCCTGTTCACTGTGCAATACATTTATATAAGTGGATTTTTGTTGTAGTTACTGTGCTCCCATTCATTGTTAAGCTTTAGTGGTTCAACAGCAATTTATCAGTCGGGAGTGGAAAATACCTAGCACCTACTTAAAATGCATGGAGCTAGCAATAAAATTAACCTTGTGGCAATTGTTTTCCCACATGTTTGATAGTCCAATGTCAGCTCATCTGTTAGAGGGAAATAAAAAAGTCAAGCCTAAATGTACAAAAAATTATGATGGAAGTCTTAAATAAAGCAAGGGTAATGCAAGTTTATTGAGTCAAAAATCAATCAATCAATGAGTGAGTGGATTAGGAGCACCTCAGAAGCCCCAAAGAAATAATTTGCCTGAACACTGGGATTTAGCAGTGGAGGACCAAATTCCAACACTTTTAGGAAGTAAATAATGAAAAATCAATTCAAAAGGAAAAACAGATCAAGAACCCTGGATTCTGACACACCGACACATTTACTGCTGAATACCATTTCTCGGCTGACCTGAAAACTTCGGAAGGTGTTTATTTACTTTCAACACCTTCCAGAGATCAATATTTTTAATTTGGATCCAAGTTATTATTTTTCACATCACAGCGTCAGGGAGCAGAGTAAAGTGGCTCATATTTTAGAGCTAAAAAGATCGATATGACAGCTTCACCTTCAGTGTGGGCCCCTGCAGTTGCCTAGGTGCACATCATAATGTCCCATGGGGGGTGCAGGTGCCATGGTGCAGGGAGCAGGTCATTACCCAGCCAGGGAGTGAGACAGCCTGTGATTTAGCTGATCACGAAGGGCCTAGTGCCCTTAGAAAACCAATCTTGTTTCCTCTCACTTTATCAGACCTGTCTTCTGCCCAGCATAAAGGGGGGTGGGGGGGTGGAGAAGAGAATGTAAAGGATAGGAAAGGAGAAAAAGAGATAATCTGTTTCATAAAGCAGATGTTGTCCCTCATCATGAATGCATTCATTCTTTTTTTTAAAACACCCTCCCTGCTTTACTAGGCAATATCTGTAAAGCTACCATTATTTTTTCATACATTTCCCAAAATATTAAAAAAGCAATACAGAGAAAGGGAGTGGGAGTGGAGGATGGGATCTTCAGCAGTAAAGAAGCATCATCCATGGACTCCATGGCTCTATCAATCGCAGGGGCTGAGGAGGAAGGTGGTAGAATTAGGAACTCAGCCAACAGATCACCTGCTGTGACATCTTTGCTGCAACATGTGCTGCTTCCTTTCCATCAAAAAATTAGATGCTTTTCTGGCAGCTAAGTACTCTAACCAGAATTCAGGGACCATAGTCAAGGAGGACGTAGTCATTTACAAATAAAGACTACAACAAAAATCTTATGGTATTGATCCATTTGGTTGGTGTTAACATTTTAAGTAATAAGTGCTCGCTATCTAAACACAACGGAAAACATGGCACCTAGAAACATGTCTATGGCATGTTAATTTCAATCCCTCACCTTCAGTGTAAAAGTCACATGAAAGAGGAGCAAAACAGATTAACTACTGTGTTGTCACATATCATCTGGCATGCAAATACCTTATTACATACAGGCTTTGTTGAAACCATTTTTCTCTCTTAATTCTAAACAGGAAATCTGAATCTCAAATAATTGTTTCTCAATACATCTTTCCATCACCAAGGAATGCAAAATTATAGCCAACGGAAGTAATTTTGCAGCTGTGTGGTTTTGTATAATCTGCAGCAATGAATCCTGAATGGAACATACTAGCTTTTCAGTTTGGACTGTTCCAGTGATAGGTATATGGAGTGAATAGCCATTTTTGTTGAATAAGGAAATCTTCAAATGACTACCTCCACATGCTAAACCCCAGAAAATATGGTGGTACAAATACAACATAACAAGCTTCCCCAATTTGATGCCCTGCAAATCAATGTGTCTACTATGTTCATCACCCTTCAATCAACTCTAGACTAAATTATATGAAGAGTGGAAAATTTGGAATGCACATGATTATAGAATTTTCTCCAAGTGCTGAGTTATTTTAACATTTGGGATCACTCTGAATACAAATTGGTTTTATTTGCAGACAACATTCTTTTGTTTATTTCTAAACCTCACACTACTATTCCAGTGTTGATGCAAATAATAGATGCCTTTAGTAAAATAGCAGGATACTCTATTAACTGGTCCAAATTGAAAATGATGCCAATAGGTGAAAATGTGGTTACCCATCCACTTAAGGAATATCAATTCCATATTTGTACCGAATCCATTAAATATCTAGGTATGTGTATATCAAAAGATATAACTCAGTAACATGTAATATAAATAAAATATATAGAGAGGTTTCTTCAGATATCAATAGATGGGAGTCATAAACTGCACCCTTTGGGGAAAGGTGAACAGTCTCAAAATGAATATTATTGCCAGATTAATTTATATTCTGAGAGGAATTCCAATGCATATATCTGGAAAACATTTTCAGGAAATAAATTATTCGTTTAGAAAATCTCTATGGGGTTCTTTAATTCTGAGAATATCTTTACAGAAAATGCAATTACCAATTAATGAGGGAGGATTCGGTTTTCCAAATCTGGATATCATCATGCTTACCTATTGTCAAGTATTAAATACTGAAGCCAACAAGTGGTGTTAATCTTCCAATTTGGGCAACTTTGGAATATATGTATATAGCACCTTTGGTTGGATGAACAGCATTAGGATCTAAATACACTAAAACTCTAGCATCTCTGGAAACAATTAGGTCAGTTAGAAAGGTATGGAATGTAATATTAATTAAAAAAAGATTCAACCCCATGCTAAGTTGATTTTATGGGGAACCCCAGCTTTAAAAATTGGGAAAAAGATGGTGATATGGAAAAATTGGATGGAAGCAGGCATTCTGACTTTGGACCAACTGACAGATGATGAAGATGAGTTTTTAACATACACTATGTTAAGAGATAAATATCTGTCAGATGTAACCCGATGGCAAAATTTACAGCCATAGCATTTGTTAACAACACTGTTTGGACCAGCAGCATTTTCAGCTTCTGAGACACTGAGATATTAGAACAACTTGTTAAATCCCTCAAAACTAAAAACCCTACTATTAATTTTTATAGATATTTGTTATCAATAAATCAATTTGATAAGAAATGAGTGGAATAAAGAATTCAAGGTTCCTATATTGCCTAGACAATGGGAGAGTGTCTTATCTTCTATAACAAAAGTGTCAATGGACCTCAAATTACAACTTCTACAACAAAAAATAATATTTAGAATTTATTGGACTCCATTACGTTTGTCTAGAAAAGGACTGTCAAAAACAGCATTTTGTTGGAGATGTAATAAGGATAATGCTTCTTTAAAACACATGTTACAATGTTCCATACTTACTAAGTTTTGGGAGAAAGTAGTGGACTATATAAATATGATTGTGCGACAAAAGCTAAAATTTTCAGAAGATAATATTCCCTTGAACTACATACCTGGTACATGGAATTTGACAACTGGACAACTTAAATGGATTCTCTGTGCCCTTACTATGGCTAAAAGACTGATATTGCAACATTGGAAAGATAAATGTATGGCCCCATTCATTCAATGGACTGAAGACCTGATTACACTTGCCACCTATGAGCGGATTGCCTATAGACGTAGACTTTGTACAGACAAGTATAATGAAATATGGAACTCATTTATACAAAATACAGTAAGTTAAAAAAAAGAATTATAGTTAGGGTTAAATGTATATACAAGAATATCATTTACATTATTTACATTATGAATATTTGAATATTATTTATGTTAGATAAGTATATATAGAATTGTAACTGTTAATTCTTACACCGATATATTATATATTGTTTTTGTTCTTTTGTTCTTTTTTCTGTTTTATTTTTTTCACTTTTTAAAGCACTTTTTATGCATAGTTTTCTTTTTTGAAAATGTATGTATTTGCATATAATTATCCTAGTGCTTTTTTTTTTTCTTTTTCCTTTTCTGTTATTATTTTAAAAGCAATAAAAAAAATCTGGGATCACTCAACCTGAGAAATCTAAGGATATCTCTGTCTTACAAAAGAAGGATAGATATCTTCAGATCAAATCCAGTAAGCTCCAATTCTGAGTAACATCAAGGGACTGTAGGACACTATTTTATTACTTCCTGCTATTGCCATTCTCCTTTGGGCCCTCCTTTCAGAACCACAAGTGAAGCACATGGAACAGTTTGCCTGCAGGCCCATTGAAGGTCTACCCTATTCAACTGTCCAACAATTAGTCTGAATTGCTAGCATTTTATTTTTATTCTTCTCATGCACATTAATATTTAAGACAGGCAGAAGGTGACAAGAACTGGATGCCATCAAGAATTATGGATGCAGAATAAAGACCAGAGGAATAAAGACTATAAGAACTTTCATTCTAGTCTCCTTCTAGTGTTCCTGAAACATTTTATTATAATTTTCCTAACAACTCTGGCGGCCTAACCTAAATTCTGTGCTATCAAAATCCATGCTGAATTTTGAAAAAGATAAATATCTGACAAATTGAATGTATATACTTTCTCATTTCATTCTTTCTTGCAGAGAAATAATTCATTTATAGTGCCTTGTTTTCAAGTTAAGACAATTACAAAGGGAATGTCTGTAAAACGTAGTAAAGTACCGAAGTATAGTGATGCAAAATAAATAATCTATAATGGGGACAAGAGGTACCATGTTGAACAGTCATTTTGCAAATCTACTTGGAGATCTCTGCTATAAAGCTATTCTTGATCTTATTAAATCCTTAAATGGAAAGTGATACTAAACAGTATGTAAGAAACCATACTGTATATATGGTAGTAATAATAGTAATAGTAATAGCACAGCAGCAGTGATAACATGATAACATGATAACAGTGATAACATCAGAGTTGAGATACAATGCTGTAAAACAAAAGCAACAATCACACAAACAGAAATTTCATTTGGAAAGATGATAATTATGAGTTGATATCAGCAATATGAAAAATTTGAAGGAAAGAAAATGTATAAATAATAAGATCCAAGAGAGTTTACAGAAAACACAATCCTGGTGCTAAGATGATTAAGGAAGTTTCAGAAGAATTAAAACTACAGCAATTTCAAAGAAAACTGAATGATATTACGGTAAAATAAATCAAACCAGCATTTGTTTTATAAAGCATTGCTGGGAAATACTATAAACATGCTTGCCCTGATAAAGATGAAACATTAAAGTTTTGAAGTGACATCTGGCATAACCCAAAAGAACATAATAAACATGCAACATGGATAAACGAAAGTGAAAAAAAAACTGGCTCAGTTAAAATGGATTATACAGTCATAACATCAGAAATGATTAAAAAGCAAACAAAAAGGTTAAGAACAAGAGTGCAATGGGAAAAAATGAAGTACATGGATTTTGGCTTAAATATCTGATGACTCTATGAAAGACAAATTGGAAAAGTTGAAGAATGGATGACAACTGGTAGAACATATTTTTTTAATAATAAAAGAGGCAAGGATGTAGTTGTAAGCAACTACAGATCAATTACTTACTTGCTGGCAATGTTCAAACTGCTAACTGGTATATTAGCAACTGTGATTTCAAGTTACATATTCAAAAACTAATTGTACCCATGTGAACAGAAAGGTAACTGCAGAAATTTACAAGGAAGAAATGATCAATTGCTGATTGATAAAACTTCAAGTGAAGAAAAACCAAGTTACAAATGGTTTGTATTGATTATAAAGAGGCATTTGATTCTCTTCCACATAATTGGATACAGAAATGTTTGTAATAGGGCAAACATTCAGAATTTTGTAAAAGAAGCTGTGAAAAAACAGAAAAAACTTTGATGGTAAATAGTGAAGAAAATGGAAATGTAAACATCAGGAGAATAATTTTTCAAGGGGATTCACTATCTCCATTGCTTTTTATCATTTCACTGATTCCCCTCACTCATATACTGAATCATAAACTAGGATATGAACTGTTAAAACAAAGGGGAAAAATATCCCACTTGTTACACAAGATGATCTGAAGCAGGATGGAAAATCAAAAACTGAAATGGAATCCTTACTTAATACTGTAAGAATATGTTGTAATGAAATCAAAATGGAATTTTGATTTAATAAATGTGTGATGCTCTCCGTAAGGAAAGGAAAAATGGAAAATGAAGGTATACAATACAAAAATGGGAATCTCATAAAGTCTTTGCCCATAGAGGAAAGCTACAAATACCTAGGAAGAGTTGAATCAGATAACATTTTGCATGGTGAAATTAAAGTTTAGAATATTAAAAGGAGCGTAAAAAATTCTAAATTCAAAGCTAAATGGTGGAAATACAATCAAAGCCATTAATATATGGGCAATATTAGTAACTACATATAGTACTGGTATTGTAAGCTGGACACAGCTTGAACTGGACAATTCATGACAACACATCATGCATTGCATCCACAAAGTGGTGTTAACCAACTATTCTTAGCATGAAAAGTGGGAGGCTGTGATTTACTGCAGGCAAAATAGTTGAAGGAAAAAACATAGATTAAATGATTACATCAAGCCAAGCAAAGAGCAAATGCTGATTGCAGTTTACAAAGGAAACATCCTGAATGTAGCAGAAACAAAAAAATGACTATAAAAGTAAATGGTTCAAAAACTGTTTAGAAAACTGAAGAAATAAACTATTACATGGCTAATATATAAAAAACCCTGAAAATAAAGTGGAAAAGACCAAGATTTATGAATGGTTACAAGCTGGCACCCTCAAGAAGGAAACAGAAGGGGTAATTTTTACAGCTCAAGAATGAGCATTACAAACAAAAATGATGAAATCAAGGATTCAATATGTATCAAAGAACAACAGATCAGATTTTGTAAAGAAAAAGATGAAACCATGAATCACATGATTAATGGATGCACAGAGTGCCTATAACAATGTCATGTCAGAGTAGCCACTATGACCCATTGACATCTGTGCAAAAAAATTAATTTCTGATTTTCCTGAATGTGATATAATTTCCAAATTAGGAAAGTTGTTGAAAATTATGAAGTTAAAATTTTATGGGATTTTTGCATGCAAACCGATCGTTTATCTAGAATACACCAGATGTAACAATAATTGATAAGAAAAAAAGGTAATTTTTTAAAATATGGCAAAACCCTGGGAAAGAGCCAGTTTGGTGTAGTGGTTAAGGCACTGGGCTAGAAACTGAGAGACTGTGAGTTTTAGTCCTGCCTTAGACATGAAGCCGGCTGGTGACCTTGGGCTAGTCACTGTCTCTCAGCCCTAAAAGCAGGCAATGGCAAACCACTTCTGAAACCTTGCTAAGAAAACTGCAGGAACTAGTCCAGGTAGTCGCCAAGAGTCACCAATGACTCAAAGGCAAACACACACAAAACCCGGGATAGCAGAACGGAGGAAAAAAATTGAAAAACCAAATTACAAAATATAAAGATCTAACAATCAAAATGGATAGATTATAGAAAAGGTCTTGCAAAGTCATCCCTATAGTTACTGGTGCATTAGGTGGAATAACAAACAACTAAACAAATTTTAAAAGAACTAAATATTTTGGTTATATCAACTGTGGATTTACAAAAAGCCTTCACTTGTTGGATGGAATTCCCAAAGAATACCAAATGTGTGATTCTTTGTACTGTGCTATTCCTTGATGAATAAAAACATTTCAATAATAATAAATACACAGTATGCTACCATTGACTCAGTTGCCAAAGGTTATGTGATCATGGATATTTCTAATTTATAATGTATATATTTTAAAACACATTGGAAGTATACTTTATTCTTAAGAAAGTATTTTAAGTCTATTTAAACTGGTTTTATAAATAGCTTAATTTATATATTTATATAAATTTAAATAGTTTAAACTATTTAAACTGGTTATCACAAAGACTGAGACAACCCAGTTAGCTAATTTCAGTTAGTCTTGAGTGATGTAGTATACATTTTTAATGTTTCCTATTTTCATATATAAAATAGAATTTTCAAAATTGCTTATGTAAGGCTTACAGAATAAAACCGTGTCTTTAAAATCATGATACTATATAAATCTCATTATCTCCAAGCTTTGTTTCTTTCACACTTTAAAAATCCCTATGCATATCTAAAAGCCATCAGTGTATCATCTGTTTTCATGCACCATATTAGCTAAGGGATTAGACTGGAGCTCACTTTGAAAAGTGAAGTGTCAAAAGAAGACATTCACATCACCTTACAGCCTCAGCGTCCGTGCATGTGTATGTCAGTGTAGGATTTAAGTGTGTAAAACTTGCCAGTATAAAAAGTAACAAAACATTAGAGGATATCATGGAGAAATTCAAGGTTAGTATGAACTAAAATTACTCTGGTGGCTGGTGTGGAGAAATTACTCTCTCCCTTTGAAATTAGAAAAGTTTTCTTTTCTTTTAGACATTAAAAAAAGAGTTTATATCTGAGTCAATTTCTTTTATTTGCTTACCAAAGTAACTAGATGAAGCTTGTTTTGAAATTAAAGGATGGATGATTATTGTAAAGATACTATTTGTGGCTAAGGAAGTCACTGGTACTGACCTATATTAAGAATAAACCTTTTTATATAAGTCTGCCTGAACAACATCAGATGATCTCAATTATCACTTACTTCACTTTTTAAAAAATATAGCTTGCAATATCCAATCTAATAATAGATAAATTCATATCTAAAAGTATACCTTTATTATACTCTAAAGATTAGAGCTATAATCTTTCTATTTGACAGTCCAGCAGGAGCGATCCCTGTCTGGGACAGAGCCTTTTTAATTGTGACAATGCAGTTGTGGGATTCCAGCTGTAAAGTTCTCTTTGGAAAAGTCTAATGGATTGTTCCTATTTACATAATTAGATCACATTTTTATTTTAAAAGGAATTTTAAAAATTGGCAGTGTTTGTTCTTGTTTTTATATGGCCTTTTTCCCTGGTTTTAATGTTGCCATCTGCATTTCATATTTCTCCCTCCTTACGTGATTTCTATAAAATACTACTGCAATAATCTTGTTTTATGTACACTCCAGCTATGTTAGCCAAAACGTTTGGAGGGCATCAGACAACTTTCTAGATAGGAACGACTAAAGCACAGCAAGGAAAGTCATTCTTTTCCTCATTGGATGCTCACAAAACAAGTTGGATTCCCAGGCTGATTGACAAACACCTGTACTAATGACATACAATATAACGCTTACCAGTATAATAATATATAGTAGTGAAATCTTATATAATACTTTGTTTTTAATGCAAGGATACTGACTTTCTTGGTAATTTTCAATATTAAGGGTCAGTCCAACAAATTTCTAGCAGCTTAAAATGTAATTATGCTGATATTTATTTTTAAAATGTCTTGCAACTGTCAAACTTGATTGTATTTCTATGATATCCAGCACACGTGTATTGGTTAAGCAGGCATGGCTCTATAAACTAATGATTATCGCTACACATGTTATTTGTCTGAAGTAGACATGGAAATAACAATGACAAAACTGTCAATGTGATTTTGTAAGAAGGCTAAACCCTATCAGCAATTTTGCCCCTAATAATGTCTATTTTAAGCAGATACACCCTATAATAAAAATGGAATTTTTTTTCCATCCAAAAGTCAATGTTGTGGAATAGTTATACTGATTGGTGAGATCCATGTATAAATCTCAACTCAACCATGAAGCTCAATGAATAGATTTCCACCAATCACTATCTTTCAGATTAATGTATCTCACAGGATTGTTGTGAAAATAAAATTCCATGTTGCCTTGTACTCCTCGGCAGAAAATAAGATTTAAATGCAACATATAAATAACCCTTGGATGACTATCTCACTTGTTTAAGCAATTTGCTTCAACAGAGACTACTTATTCATGTGTAGAATGCAAAAAGGCATAGTCAAGGGATGGGCTTGTGATTTAAAACAGAGATATAGGTCATGAAGTTATTGCTGAAAGCAGCAGCCATGTGTCTGGAAGCTCTTCATAACTATGGCTTCTGATCTGGGAGATCTGTTTCCTATAACAACAGGGAAGATACTGCAATTCCTACAGAAAAAGCCAAGTATTTCTCCATCAGAGCCAAGGAGTCTCATAAGGGAGAGACATTAAGAATTTCTATCCATTTTTGTCAGCAAGAATTTCAAAATCAGGAAGAGGACTCCCTGAAAAGAGTCCCTTGGCTGTGTCCCAAATTAATGCTGGGCATTTTTATCAGAAGTTGAGACCGGAAGCAGGAGAGAGAATCCAGGGACCCTCTCCTCACTTGCCTTCAGCTCCCCGCCCCCTTTTTAAGTTAACATTTTGCAAGAGAGGGCTTTATGTAACCATGTCGCGTGTATCCTGTTTGCCTCTCTCTGAAAGCAGGAGATGAGGAACAGAAAGTGAGAAATACCCAATATAAGAATGTCAATTTGTGTTCCTTAGTTCTTTATATTGAATGGCACTCTATATAAAAGCCATGATCTGCTCTCCTGTCTCTTCCACCAGATGCAGAAAAGCACGTGCTATGTTTGCACAGTGCTCTGTTATAGGTACTCTAGAGGCTGATCTGGGGGGAAAATGCTCTGTCAGAGAACTTGCAAAGCTGAGATTCAAATAATTGCAAGTTAAGTTCCATAGTATTCACCTAGGAGGGCCAATGGCTTGGCTCTAAAGTGGACAGTCCCCTTGTATTGTGAAGGGAAAGAAAAGGGAAAGGAGGGGAAAGGAAAGCAGGGAGAGGAAAGCTGCATAGTTTGAATGTCAGACAAATAGTCAGGAAAGAGGTCTTGGCGTGACATTTCGCTCCTAATGCCTTAGTGTTGCAGTAAAACAAGACAACTGGTGAAATTATAGGAAAACAAATGCATAATTTCTTCCTCATTTAGCCATTTTTGAGGCTGCAGTATAGGAAAGTCATTAATGTTATGTCCTCCTATTGATATTCTAAGCCTTTCAGGGGATAAGTAATGCTTTTCCTATACTCCTCCATGTGGCCAGTTAAATTAGACACATTATTTCTGTGCTGTTTGAGAACACTGATCAATAGACACTTGGAAAGCTCTCTACATCTAAGTAAAAACATTTTCTTAGTGTCAGAGAGCCTCTAGTTTGAGTTGTACATTGCAAGCATTGTTAAATTCACAAAAGAACAAATAAATATTTTTGGTATTTGAATACTCAAGGCAAAGAACAAAAATCTAAAATAAAATGAGCTAGGAATTTAGTTACCTTTTGTCTTTAATAAAGTAATAAAACCTGCTGCACAACTTCATATGATACATGGTAAACTAATAATGCAAAACAGGACTTTTTTCTGCCTTGTAAGTTGCAGATAATATTGACGCAAAGCTTTTCTTTTAAAAAAGATCTTTCACCCAGAGACTACATTTAATTTGTGACACACAGACACATACATGCATGCAGATACAAGATCTGATCAAGAGATGCTTGTGAACAAACAGAATATTGTTGAGGAAATCTTTTTTCCAACTGGTGCTATAACACTTCTGTGTAATTAATGAAACAACCACATCTGTGATCCACCAAACCACATGCATTACCTGATCATTGCCTTGAATTCTGAGTTTTGGAGCAAATGTATAGATATTGAGCCTGTGTGCAATTTATTTCATTTACACCATACATGTATACAGACTATATGAATTTTATATTGGCATATTAACTGAAAACAGCCAAGAACCATTAAATATTTAGAGCAGCATTATGCAATAACACCTCAGAACAGTATTTCCTAAACCATTGTTCTAACTACTAAAGGGTGCTAAGAAACAAAAGGAGAATAAAAAACATGGCTGAGAGTCTCATTTAGTCTCCATCGATAAGTTCTGTCTTTCTTCTTATATGTCAAAGGTATAGGGTTATGATCTGAGAAAGTTTTTGGTAATATCTCTACTTTGTTAGTACATGTAGTTAGTTTCTTAGAAATCCAAAACGTGGATTTCTCAATTCTTGAGAAAGATATGTGTCTTTCAGAATAGTACATATATTCTCAAGAATTATCATTTTTATGTCTTCATATGTCTATGAATTCAAAATTCTCCATCATTTCAAAAAAATTTTTGGCAATTTGCCTTATGTTGGTTTAATTCCTTTCACAGAAGTTCTATCTTTTTGTGGGCAGACCTCTCCATTCCAACCTCCCAGCAGGCACCAATTTTCATAAGTCAAGTCTATTAATTCTTCTGTAAAAATACAGCTTTATGTTCACTGGGTGCATATATTCCTAGTATCATAATTTTAGTTTCATTCCACTTAATTTCAACGCCTACACATCTTCCATGATCATCATTTATTATTAATTTTGGTGGTAGTTGTGGGTTTATATACAAAGCAACTCAGTTTTTCTTGCCTATCGCTGCCAATATACTTTCTTGTCCCAATTATTTACTAATCAAATATTTGTCTTTTTTTCTTATGTGTGTTTCCTGTAAAAAAATTACATCTTGTTTTATTTTTTTTCAAATAATGAAATATCTTTTTCTCTTTTGAGGGCCATTGGCCCCATTTATATTCCATGTTAAACATTTAAGGTTCAAGTCTATGTCGTAAGTTTAGAAAAGTCTGTGCCTGTAGTGCTTAGCGTTTTAGCATCTTCCTCTTTTTTTTATTGTATTTGTTGCATAATTCCTTTCTTCTGTTCTGGTTGTGCCTTCTCCAACTCCTCTTTAAATCTTCCATAAAATCTCTCACCTTTTGAACTGAATTCAGTCGATATCTGAATTCAGTTGATTAAAAGTTAAAATTATTCCTTCCAAATGGTCCCAATTGTCCTATTTTAGTTTGTCTGTCAAAAAAAAATATTCTTTTCTCTTTCAAGTATTCTAATAAGCATTTCTTTCAAGACAATTACTTCTGGGTTGTTTATCCTTGATTTAGTGTTGAAATGTTGTAGAACCTAGTCTCTTGTCTTTATCCTGACAAAGTGCACAAGTGTATCTCTTGATACTTTTGTTTTTGCATAACTTGTATTAATCCTGTCCACTTCTGATTCCATATCTTCTTCATCCCATTCCAGAAATGTTGTCAAAGATTCCACAACTTTTTCTCTAATATCTTCACCAGGTTCTTCTGGAAATGCTCTCAATTTTAAGCAAAATTCTTTTCCCCTAAAGTCTAATAATGCCACATTATCTAAATCCTTTTCCATCTCCCTGTTTATTATTTGTTTTATTTTCCAAATAAAACAAGAAATTTTAAAAATCTATTATTTCTTTAACTTAACTTCTCCACTCATCTGTACGATAAATTCTTCCAATTTTTTATTCATCTTTTCTTCCATGATTGTAAATCTTTCTTCTATTCTCTCTTCCAAGGCAGTCAGATCTCTTTTAACTGAAGTACTTACTAATGCAGTTACATTATTTCCAAATTCCTCAAACATTCTGTGTTAAGAATCTGGACTAATCCCTTTTTCTATTATTTGTTGACCTACTGTAAACGATTCTCTCCTCCCTATAGTGGTTTCTGCAATTTTCGCTGCCTTTCTTGCAGTAGCTACTTTTTAAATTTGTAATCCAAAAAGAGAGCAAGAAAGAGAAAAAAGAAAAAAAGAGAAAAAAAAGCCAAAAGTATACTTGGAATAAGCAGCTCCTTATTCATCTGTGTAATATTGCATATCTATATCCCTCTTAGTACCTCTTTAGTCCCATTTTGTAATTTCACATGTCCATCATCACATGATCTTTCACAACTTTCTGTTTCCATTCCCAGCTTATCTCTCTGTTTAAGGAAATCAGCCAATCATCCTTCTTTGAAAATATAAACAATTCTTTCCCAGAGAGGTATGCATTATTTAATTATTTCAGAAGTACTTTGTTAATACAATAGTATTCCAAATTAGTCTGTCCCCTTTTTAAACTTTCACAATCTAAAACTCCAGGCAAGCTTTTTGCTTTTTAAATCCTTTTAACCATTTTTCTCCCTCTTTACTGTAATCCTTCTCATAGGTTGAAGACACATTCACCCAAGTGGCTTTAGGTGTTCTATTGATTTGAAGTCTCTTTTCACTGTAAATTCCTTCTGTCGAATGTGCATTAGAAAGTGGATTCGTCAAACCCAGTGTCCTTTAGGCAGGCTTTGCCTGAGGCTTTGAGCACACTGTATCTTCCCGCGACTCTAGGTGCTCCACTTGGGAGTCACTGACAGATCCCCTCCAGATCCTGCAAGCTTCCCCCAAGGAGATGGCCTCTGGAGCTCAATTGGGCAATGTCATGGCTTCTCCTTCTCTGGGGAAGCTCTGTTAGCTTGGGTACTACTCCCAGCTATTGGTATTTGCCTTGGCAGCAGCACCAGTTTTTCAGAGATGTGTCAGTCCACCATATTTTTCACCTGGAAGTTCCAAAACATGGCTGAGAAACAACTTGATTACCATATACTTAGTTGATGTCTCTCTCTGGGGGAGATGGGCAGCATATAAATGTAATAATTAATGAATAAATAAATAAATAAATAAATAAATAAATGTTAAGTGGAACCAACCAGAATTTTCCCATCAAAATGTATTTTCTTCTCCCAAATTTTGCATCCATTTTATCCAACAGTTTGTTCTATCTCTGTATCATATTTCAGTAACAATTTATATATAGCCCTAATAAATTATTTTGATTTTATAAAAGCATTTCAAATTCTAACATATTTCTCAATGTCTTTCATTCTTTTTTAAAATCGCTTTTTATTTTTCCAGTTATTTACAGATACATTAACTTCTCCCTTCCTTCATTGAACAGTTTCTGCTGTGTCTTTAAACTGCCTTCTGAACCTGAATTTGTTTTTCAATCTAATTTAAGCATAAAATCTAGTTAGCATTAGCCATAGTTAAGATTACTTTCAGTGTATTAGTACAGTATAATCCTATTCAGGTACATCAGATATAAATTGCACTGTATCCAATGGGGCTTACCTCCACGAAATGGTTACATTTTGTATATTAACAGAGTTATCTGTCTGGAATATGTTTCACAAGTATAATGTTCAACAAGTTATTATGAGTCAGAAGTATGGCAGGCATATAAATCTATAAATAAATTTTATGAATGCCTCTAGTGTGAAATTCTAAATAGGTAATACACAATATATTAGGAAATGTATGCATTATTTAGAATATCTGCCTATCAGTTAAATTCATTTTGCTGTACATTACTGAAATTTCTATTTGAAAAATTATGCAAAAGAAGATGTGACTTCAGACTGTCTTATGGTTTTAATATAAAAAAGAGCATATAGAATGAAGTGCTGCTTTCTTTTCTACCATCAATACTTCATTATGGTAAATGTAATAATTCTAAAGCTCTAATATACCCATTAGTTCATAACACTAAATAGCATTCATGCTATTTGTCTAGCAAATCACAGTGTTCTTATTTATGAATTAGATGAATGTCTACTGGCAAATACATCAGCAAGTTTTTTTTTCCACATAGCACTGCATTGTTTTGTAAGCAATTATTTTCCAATTTCACCATTGGAGAGACAGCCCTGTTCCAAGAAGAGAACTTTATGTAGCAATAATATATGCCTTTCAAAAGGTTCTTTACCTACTTCCATCACTGCCACACTACAAATTTTAAAAAGCCCATTAGTTTGTATTCAAATCTCACAGAAATCAATGGAAACTGTGTGTACTCACAGACCAAGACACCACGTTGAACCATCATGCTTTATCCTATTACATTTTCCTCTGACAGCACAGCAAGCTTTTCTTTTTATTACTTTATAAAACTTACTTTCTGAAACAACAGATGAGTGAACATAGCAGATCTGTGTATATCTATTCAGAAGGCAAGTAATGGCCTAAGAGAGTGTAATTCTATATGACAACATATAGAGTTACAGACTCTGCTTAGTAAGAACTTAGTAGGACTTGACAGTAAATATGTATAAAATGACAGCCTAATTAAGTCTCTTTCTGATGGACTTTAGTTCAAATGCTCTCACTAAGCCTATACAGGTAATCCTTGGTTAGCGACTTCCCTGTTTAGCAACTGAAGTTACAATGGCGCTAAAAAATGTAACTTTATACACAACTTGTACTTGTGTATTAGTTGATTCACTTCAAACTTATGACCATCACAGCATTCCCATGGTTACGTGATAGAGATTTGGGTGCTTCACAATTGGCAGGCATTTATGACATCACAGCATCCCCCGGTCATGTGATTGCCATTTGCAAGCATCACAGTTGGCTTCTGGCAAAGTCAATGGAGAAGCCGGCAGTAAAATCACAAGTTGCAGACATGTGATGTCTCACTTAACAACCACAGATGATTTGATTAACACCACCAGTGGAACTGATATCATAAGTCAGGTGTGGTCATGTGATGTTTCACTTAACAACCATATCGCTTAACAATGGAATTGCCAGTCCCAATTGTGGTCGTTAGTAGTAGCAGTAATCTTTATTGTCACTGTACTTCTCATACAACGAAATTAAATGCCACCCCAGTGCAGCTTTAAAAATATAGAACACATAAAACACATAAAACACAACCTTCACATTCCATATTGCACAACCCCTGATGCTGCATTAACACTATACAGACCTGTGACTTGTCTAAACCACAACTGCCTAGGTTCAAGCAACACTAAGGTATCAACCACAGAGTACAGACCAAAATGGCTGAATCCCCATATCATGCTATGCCAAAATCAGACTAAGGGTATTATAATTTAGCATGATGCCTGAATCTTGCCATATGTTCTTGTCTGCCCTGCTCTGCTCTCCTCCATTTTTTCTCATAAGTTACAATGCACAGCTTGGCAAAGGAGGAGCCTCTAGCTGTCTTCAGTCTGGAGATGATGCAGACTGCAAAGGAACCTTGTTGGGAAAGTGAATCAACTAATACACAAGTACAAGCACAGACTTGTCTTCATACATAAAGCAAGGAGGAAGAGGAAAAGGATCATTTACCTATATACAAATTCATCTGTCATGATTTTCATTTGTAGGCTTCTGAGTTTAACTTGATATTTCATGAAAAATATCAACAAGATAAGGAAAATATGCAAGGGATGGCTTCTGGAATTCTTTCTAAACCTTTACCAGCGTTAGCTATACAAGGCATTTATATTTTCTTATGTGTAACAAAGTAACATGTTGTATTTCTTCCCTTCAATGTATGTGTGGCACTGGGAACCATGGGATGGGCCACATATATTCTACTCAGTGTCACAAGATGCGGAGGGAGAGTGACTTAGAATACAACAGTTGGTGATATTCTAAGCTATTGCCCAATTGCCTCTCCTGTAGGGATGCACTGGAGGAATTTTTTCCTCGCAGCTTCTAGCAGGATCCAGTTTATTTTCAGACTCAGTTTTGATCCCATTCACTTCTGTTTTCAGAGTTATCCTACTGTGGACAAGTCTTCAGTCCCTTTGCATAATTTCTTTCAAACATTCCCTTGGGTTGGAAAGTATAAAATGAGTGTGTTTAAATGTTCACCACTTATTAAGCAAAACTGTTGTTCTCTGCCAGATACCATGTCAAAACACCAATTGAAATCAATTTACCCACAGAAACATTGAGCATAGATCCAAACATGCTCCTGTGATTGATTAGAAATAAAAGAAATAGGTAATCAATATTTACCCAGAAGTAATCAATATAACATATATACATAAGCTCACTTACAAAGAATTATACAGTAAAATCCTGTCACTTTTACATTAAGGAATATAGGCAAACATCTGAATATCCCAGGACAAAGTTTATGATAAAAATGAGCTGTAATTAAGATGATTAGTTTAACCATTCCTCTTAAAATAACAGTAATAAAAATATACTAATATTGTCGTGGCTACTTCATTGTGTATACTTGTACCAATAAGTATTTGGCAAATGTAGAGTTTGGAGGCTGTATCTTTTTTTTTCAATGTGAAGAAATTATTTATTTTTTGAATGACATGACCTTTCCTACATTAAAACTTAAAACACTGCAGCCAAAAACTGGCTCAGAGGAAGAGGTTTTTTAATATAAAATTATTATTGCATATTAAGAAAATATTTTACACTACATTCCACAACTGCATATTTTATTTATTTATATATCAAATTATTTATGTATCTATCTATTTATTTATCAAATTTGTCACCACCCACCCACCCACCCACCACCACCCACCACCCAAAACGACTCTGAGCAGTTTACAAAGCAATTAAAATCAATTAAAATACAATATAAAATGATCCCGAATAAATAGAAAATAAATAAAATCCAAGAACAGATGTTAAATTGGCAGTAGCTTGGGGAGAGTCATCAAGACACTAGCCACCCCCAGGATTGGGTAAGATTCTTGTCACCCCACACAAGCTGGCAGAGCCAGGTGATTAATTCTTTCTGGAAAGCTGGGAAGGTAGGGGCCTGCTGCACTCTGGGGGCAGAATATTCCAAAGGGCAGGGGCAATGGCAGAGAAGGCTCTCTTCCTGGGCCCTGCCAGACGACATTCTCTCACTGGCAGGGTCCGCAACATGCCCCCTCTGCCTGACCGGGTGGGATGAGTTGACGTAATGGGGGTGAGATAGTCCCTCAGGTAATCTGGACCCATGCCATGTAGGGCTTTAAAAGTAATAACCAACACCTTGAATTGGACCTGGAAGCAAACTGGGACCCAGTGCAGCTCCCGCAGTAAGGGTGTTATATGTGCCATTCTTCAGGCACCTAAGATTATCCGTGGGGTTGCATTTTGAACCAACTGTAGCTTCCAGATACTCTTCAAGGGTAGCCTCATGTAGAGGGCATTGCAATAGTCTAACCGAGAGATGACCAGGGCTGAGTGACTGACCGGAGAGCCTCCTGATCCAGGAAAGGGCATAACTGGAGCACCACATGGTTGGGCAAAGGCCCTCCTGGCCATGACTGCTACCTGGTCCTCAAGCAGGAGTCGTGAGTCCAGGACCACCTCCAGATTTTGCACCAGGTCTCTCTGGGCAGTGCAACCCCGTCCAAAACCAAAGATGGTAAATCCCTGGATACTGAGGGGTCTTCAATTCATAGCCACTCCTTCTTACCAGGGTTCCTCTGAAGCCTATTGGACCCCATCCAAACCCCCACAGCCTCCAGGAACCACGAAAGGGTGGTCACGGCATCACTCAGGTCACCCAGGATAGAGATGTATAACTGGATATCATCTGCATATTGATGATACCTCATCCCATGGCGGTGGATGATCTCACCCACTGGTTTCATGTAGATGTTAAAAAGGAGTGGAGAGAGTACCGAACCCTGCAGCATCCAACAGAGGAGGGGCTGTGGGCTGGACCTCTCAGTCCCAATCAACTCCAACCTTGCAGGAAGTAAGAGAACCAGCACAAGACTGTGCCACCCACTCCCAACTCCCTAAGTGGACCCAAAAGGATACCATGGTTATGGTATCAAAAGCCGCTGAGAGGTCAAGAAGAGCAAGGATGGACACACTACCCCCATCCCGCTCCCACCAGAGGTCGTCCATGAGTGCAAGCAATGCCATTTTTGTCCTGTATCTGGGCCTGAAACCCGACTGAAAAGGGCCCAGATAATCCATTTCCTCCAGGATCCTCTGGAGCTGCAATGCCACCACCTTCTCAACCACCTTCCCTAAAAAGGGGAGGTGGGAGACTGGATGAAAATTGTCCAGTATGGTGGGATCCAGTGATGGTTTCTTGAGGAGGGGATGCACCAGCATCTCTTTAAAGACAGCTGGGAACACTCCCTCCCTCAAGGATGAATTCACCACTGCTAGGACCCACCCACATGTCACCTTCCAAGCAGCCTTAACCAGCCAGGAGGGACACAGATCTAGTTGACAAGTGGTGGCATTGACTGTCCGCTTCCTCAGGTTCAACAGGATCAAACTGTTCCCAGATAACAGGGTAAGATTGTACCCTGGGCATCTCTACAGACCATGTCTCACACTTGGCATCCAACTGGAACTGGATCTGAGTGATTTTATCCTCCAATTGCCCAGAAAACTCCTCTGTGCGGCCCTATAGATGGGCCATTGGGCCCCTCTTTCCCAAAAGGCATCGGGTGATCTTAAACAGGGCCGCTGGGCAGCATTCTGCGGATGCAATAAGAGTGGAGAAATATAACACAACAATGCACATTTTTAAAAATATTCATCTTAAGATCTACTGATCTATATAAAAAAAACCCTGTTTATCTTGAAAGCTAGCCTAAAGACTGTAGCACTTTCTTCTAAATAAACACGTGTAAGATTGTAGTGTTGAATTCTCCTTTTACTGTATGAGAAGTATAAGATAGGTTGGAGGACATGCTGTTGTATTTCAGGAACACAACTGGTTCTTTGAATAATACTGAAAATGCAATGATAAAAAAATATTACAATGAACAACCATTGTACAACCAATGAATGAACAACCATTCATTAAGCGACTGTTCAAAGTTATGACGGCACTGAAAAAAGCTACTTATGATCAGTCCTCGCACTTACAACCATCGCAGTACCCCTGCAATCATGCAATTGTGATCCGGGTGCTTGGCAACCAGCTCGTACTTACGATGGTCACATCCTGGGGTCACATGATTACCATTTGCAACCTTCCCAGCCAGCTTCCGGCAAGCAAAATCAATGGGGAACCACATGATTTGCTTAACAACCATGTGATTCACTTAATGTCATAAAATTGGATGCAGTCACGTGATACCTTGCTTAACAACAAATTTTCCAAACCTTATTGTGGTTGTTAATCGAGGACTACCTGTACACCTCAGAACTATGCACATATCCTTTGAAATTATTCCAAAAGCTACATTTGGGAATAATCAATCAATTAACAATGTAGTGTAATTCTGCTCTACTTCAAAGCAAATGAACTAAATGTTCGTTTCTTCCAATAGTTCAGATCCAAAATATTTGGTTGGATTCTTGGTATTCTCTGAGCTTGGCTGTTTACCTGCAGATGTTTTGTTACCAACAGTTTAACTATGAGTTACATATATTCTCTGCAACTGGAACCATAATATTCTTTAAACTTTTAGTCTTCAAGCTATTTCACTGATTAAAACAAAGTGTGTAAGTTTGCATTATTAATGGGGTGGGGAATCTATACACCAACAAGTTTTTATTACTATTTATTTGATTTAGAAGCCACCTGACTCATTACTTTGGATAGCTTATAATTAAATAGAAAAAAGAAAAAATAACATTTGTCCAACAACAACGACAACAAATCTATAACCAACTGGAAGACTATATCTGTATCACAAAAAAAATAAAAAATAAAAACGCTAGGGGCCCCTCAGCCATCCTATCACAAGGCCTGGGAGAACAACCAGGTTTTTAATAGCTCTTAGAAAGTCATTATACTGGGAACACTACAGATTTCTCAGGATTAAGATCAGTTGTGCCATACTTTTCCATGTATTCCAGAAATACTTTTAGGATCAAGTAGGAGAAA
Organism: Python bivittatus; assembly: GCF_059951505.1. Classification (NCBI taxonomy): domain Eukaryota; kingdom Metazoa; phylum Chordata; class Lepidosauria; order Squamata; family Pythonidae; genus Python; species Python bivittatus. The sequence goes on along the minus strand of NW_028277125.1, from coordinate 66,455,757 downwards.
AAGGGATGAATACAGTAGAAAAGATCAGAGTATTATGGAGTTTTTGCCTTTCTTCTAAACAATTGAAACTACTTTTTAAAATAATCAATCTAATACCAATCAATGAAGAAAGATCAGGAGGGGATCTTTTTCATGTTAACCTTCAAAACATCTCAGTGTCTGAAATAAAATATGTTTTATTTTTTGAGTAGCATCTCCATTTATTTATTTATTTGTATTTCAAATTGGTCACCCCCATCTCACTGGAGAGTGACTCTTTTATTTATTTATTTTATTTATACTTTATTAAGTATTCATCAGATTTAATTATAAAATCTGTTTCAAGAATAATTTCAATAAACTGACTCAATACATCTTTCTTTAATAACAAACATGTTTTGTTTTGTTTTTACAAATTAAGTATTTGCAGGTAGCCACTCATATTTCCACTTTTACAAACCACACGCCCCAGCCAAAATGCCTCTGCTGGATAGTTTAGGCATTTCTCTGACATTTATTTTACAGTTTTAAACAAGTGAATAGGAGCAGGAAACCTCTGAGAAGCACAACATTCCCAACCTTAAAATCCCCTAAAACTATCCAAAATTGACTTGTAAAAAGCAATTTCAGGCCATGGTGAGAGTTGGGGGCTGTTGAATGGTTTACCTCCCTAACTCCAAATAATCCCAAAAGCAAACTCAAAAATTTTAAAGCTGCCTTTTCCAGTGACATCATCACATCACCAGAAAGCCTCCTGCAACCTTCCAAAAATATGAAGCCCCAATCCCTCAAATGTTACCTACCTTACACTACATTTTGTACAAGTGAAATGTCAACTAACTGAATCAATTGATCAATCAATCAAACCCATAATACAGTTCTGAATAGAACCCAACAAGGATCAGCAGAAATGCGGAAGCCTTTGCAGTAACTACTGCCATTGTTTATAAAATGGATTTTCAAAAGTCTGGCTTAATTGTTATTTGCTAGTAGTATCTTGGCGATGTAGTTAATCAATGTCCTCTTTCCATAGGTATCCACAACTGGACACAGTGATGCCAAAATGACAAAACATTGCATCATGATGTCAGAACAGAAGCTCTACATATAGTATTTGTACATGTGTGTGATGTCATATGCAAGCAAGTAAGGTGCACAATTTGCATCAGAACCCTCCTCCCCCACCCCGATTCCATTTTGCTCCAATATCAAAATGAAGACGTTTAGCTGTTTGGGACAGGATGCATGTTTTTACTTATGTTGATCTGTATGTACATTCTGTACATAGATTATGCAGTTACTATTGATAGTGCTCTGTTATGCACAGAGAGATCAAAAGAACTTCACAATTAGTTCTGCAAACGCAGCACCTTTATATGTTCCTTTAACAATAACTCCTCACCTGGCATGCTGATGCCATGGATATTCATATGGAGGTGAAACATTTGCACTTTGAAAAAGAGGCTGTAGTTTCATAGGGTTTCTTGATGATAAACAATATGCCAAAACATTATTTGTTTTAACCATGGTTTGAAAACATGTTGACTTGTTTCATACAAAAGGCTAACCATAAATGATGGCTTATAAACCATGTTTGGGTTAGCATATCATTCCAAAATCAAATAAAGGTACTGAGTGAATTAATAGACCTTTTATTAATATCAGCCAAATTGTCAACAGGTTTCACAATGGAAATGCCATAAAAGAAGGCTTGGAGTTTCTTTCTGTCCTAATCCCAAGGATTTTTTAGCATCAAGGTCATTAAAGGATTTAAATTATGTGTTTACTGCCAAAATATATGATCTCTGGAATAAGAACACATACAGTGGGGCAAAAAAGTATTTAGTCAGCCACCAATTGTGCAAGTTCTCCCACTTAAAAAGATGAGAGAGGCCTGTAATTTTCATCATAGGTATACCTCAACTATGAGAGACAAAATGGGGGGGAAAATCCAGAAAATCACATTGTCTGATTTTTAAAGAATTTATTTGCAAATCAGGGTGGAAAATAAGTATTTGGTCACCTACAAACAAGCAAGATGTCTGGCTCTCACAGACCTGTAACTACTTCTTTAAGAGGCTCCTCTGTCCTCCACTCGTTACCTGTAGTAATGGCACCTGTTTGACCTTGTTATCAGTATAAAAGACACCTTTCCACAACCTCAAACAGTCACACTCCAAACTCCACTATGGCCAAGACCAAAGAGCTGTCAAAGGCACCAGAAACAAAATTGTAGACCTGCACCAGGCTGGGAAGGCTAAATCTGCAATAGGCAAGCAGCTTGGTGTGAAGAAATCAACTGTGGGAGCAATAATTAGAAAATGGATGATTTTCTAATCATAAAATGATCATAAAATGATCTGGGGCTCCATGCAAGATCTCACCCTGTGGGGTCAAAATGATCACAAGAACTGTGAGCAAAAATCCCAGAATCACACGGGGGGACCTAGTGAATGACCTGCAGAGAGCTGGGACCAAAGTAACAAAGGCTACCATCAGTAACACACTATGCTGCCAGGGACTCAAATCCTGCAGTGCCAGACGTGTCCCCCTGCTTAAGCCAGTACATGTCTGGGCCCGTCTGAAGTTTGCTAGAGCGCATTTGGATGATCCAGAAGAGGATTGGGAGAATGTCATATGGTCAGATGAAACCAAAGTAGAACGTTTTGGTCTAAATGCAACTCCTCGTGTTTGGAGGAGAGAGAATGCTGAGTTGCATCCAAAGAACACCATACCTACTGTGAAGCATGGGGGTGGAAACATCATGCTTTGGGGCTGTTTTTCTGCAAAGGGACCAGGACGGCTGATCTGTGTAAAGGAAAGAATGAATGGGGCCATGTATCGTGAGATTTTGAGTGAACACCTCCTTCCATCAGCAAGGGCATTGAAGATGAAACGTGATCCCAAACACACCGCCTGGGCAACGAAGGAGTGGCTTCGTAAGAAGCATTTCAAGGTCCTGGAGTGGCCTAGCCAGTCTCCAGATCTCAACCCCATGGAAAACCTTTGGAGGGAGTTGAAAGTCCGTGTTGCCCAGCGACAGCCCCAAAACATCACTGCTCTAGAGGAGATCTGCATGGAGGAATGGGCCAAAATACCAGCAACAGTGTGTGAAAACCTTGTGAAGACTTACAGAAAACGTTTGACCTCTGTCATTGCCATCAAAGGATATATAACAAAGTATTGAGATGAACTTTTGATATTGACCAAATACTTATTTTATGATTTGCAAATAAATTCTTTAAAAATCAGACAATGTGATTTTCTGGATTTTTTCCCCCATTTTGTCTCTCATAGTTGAGGTATACCTATGATGAAAATTACAGGCCTCTCTCATCTTTTTAAGGGAGAACTTGCACAATTGGTGGCTGACTAAATACTTTTTTGTCCCACTGTAAGGGAAAAAAAGTGATCATTATATTTGAAATTTGTATTCAATGTAGATAGTCCCTGGGTTAAGAATGTCCAGTTTATGAACGACCCATAGTCAAAAACAGAGCCTACTGTAGCAAAATTTGAGTTAAACACACAATGGTTCAAGTTAATTACACAATACTACTTATATAGTATTATACAATAATATTGTTCCGGCTTACATACAAATTCAACTTAAGGACAGACCTTGGGAACAGAACTTGTTCTTAAACTGGGGATGACCTGTATAACACTGGTTACGATATCACTGATCTTTAGATGAAGAAATTCAATTAAATAAATATTTGAAGTGTGTTTGTACAGTATGTGTGTGCATGCACACATATATATTAAATTAAATAAATAGTTTACATTCATTAAAAGGAAAGGAAAAGGGGGGCAGGCGGTTCCCACAACAATTTGCCACATGAATTTTTTGAAGCTGTCAAAGGCAAACAAATCATTTTGCATGCCTAAATGATGGCAAATAGTCTCTCTTTTAAAATCATAAAAAAGGTAGATACTCAAGCAAGAAGCCTCAAGGAAAAGTGAACAAAGAGAGGCAATAAAGGAAGAAACAAGGTATCTGTAGTGGCTCCTTTCAATATGCATAGGCTTAGAACTGGCAATTCCTGAAACTGTGTGGAATAGGCCAACTGAAACTATCGGTAGGGGAGAGCTCATCTGGCTGAAGTTATGGTGGCCTGCCATGGCATCCAAAGGGAGATGGGGAGCCTTGTAGATAAGGATGTAAAGCATACTTTTACTCCCATTCAAATAAAGTTATCATCTAATCTGGGCTAATATGTTTTTGACTGGGGATAACAGTCAAGGGACTGTTGGGACTAAGGACTGAAATTCAGACAGAATCACCTCTACGGGGGGGGGGGACCCACACAGAAGAAAAATGAAAACCAAATAGAAATCCAGCTAGATGTTCAAATTACAAAGATTAAATCTCAATCTCATATTTATAAATAAATCTACAAAACTGCTACATATATTGTTCAATAGTCTGTACCTTTTTCTGAGTTCATTTTAGAAGGAAAATATTGTTTTAAACAGAAATAAATAAGCTCATCTACATTAGGCATTGAGATGTTGAGATGATGAACAAAAAGGAGGCAGAAAACTAAGTCTGTGGATCACAAAAGTCTTTATCCTATGTTAGGAACCGCAAAAACAACCTGTCTTTCTTCTCAATCTTTCCACCCTCTATAGTAAATTTGGGGACACAAAAAGAGCTTTGGGGCAAAGAGAAATCTAATCAACTGCTTGAGGACAGCCACCATTGGAAACCAGATGTGTCACAAGAAACTAGATCTAGTTCTATAATACAACCTTCAGAATATCCCCAAATTTGCAAATGGAATATTCAGCAACCAAATCTCTTAGATGCCAAGAGGCTTTAGTTGTGTGTAAAAGTAATACCCTGGCTCCACCTCCTGGTGAGAGTGTGCTCAGCATAAGAGATTGGGGGGATGGAAGGAATCAAGAATATTTAGTCTTTTTTTTCCCCCAGAGATAAAATGGTCTTCAGAACTAATCAAATATTTGAATTATCCTTGTACTAAACACAACTATATCAGTCTTCCTGTATCCTTTTATCATATTTAGAAAAGTTCCTTGTGACAGATAATATTCTCATCAAGATCCAGCATGTTTCTTCCATTTCTGGGAACACACTGAAATTTTCTGAAACCCATTAATAACACTCACAGGACTTATGTACAAGATAAATTTTACTCAATTTCCTTTTTCAGTTAATGGCCAATTAATTGAGCCAGGCTTGACTGAAAATATTGCTCAAATGTCATTAATTAACAAAAATTAACTTTACAATGTTTGTAATTATGAGAACATGATTTTAAGGTAATGTTATTCTATATTGTAGCATAGTTCCTATCTTATTTAAAAGTCACATTAGGTTAAAGTACGGGCATTTATACTGAAAGTCAAACATTTTCAACATTCATTACAAATGTATTCATGTTGGTTCACTCTTTGTTATTTGGTTGAAGTACTCTTCCCTTCTTATTTTCAGTCTTCAGATTCTCTGATAAATTAAGACACTTACAGCAGAATTGATTTCAGCAAGTCATAGTTTTGTTCATTATATCATATAGTTCTTATCTGATATGACAATATCACAGATGTTTGTAAACCAAGTACTCTTTATCACAAACCAAGTATTCATTCATTTCCTTTTTATCATGACTTATCTCTGAGAATTCAACATGGAATGCATAGAGGTCTCCTCATTTGATCCCCAAAGCAGTAGTGGATAGGCTGGGAAGTAGTTAGAGTGAGAGTGATTGGCCTGAAGTCACCTAGTAAACTCCATGATTGAGCTGGCACTTGAACTTAGTCCAAAATCAACATCTGAATAACCACAGTATACTTCTCTACCCTGGCAACAAACTGAATGAGATGAGAAAAATGAAAATGGCATTAGGAAGATGTGCAAGTAGAAGAGTAAAAGGGTGCTGAACCACAACAAACTTGTGGCTGCATTCATACAATAGCCTAACCAGATCAGTTACAAATCTAGAGACAGCATTCATTCAACATGCTGCAATTGGTTAGTTTTAACTTAATGTGTTGTGAGTTCCTGCCATTTAGTTAGCTTATAGTTCAATATATTTTGTAAGCCCAGAAAAAAGATTAATGCAGTAACTAGATTAAGCATATTGTATAAACACAGACAATAAATACATTCAATCTGGTGCTGGTTGTGTAACTTGAATCAAATATGCCACTTATGAACTGAATACTGAAGAAATTGATATATTGAAGAAAGAGAATTTATAACAAATATTTGCTTATTTCTTTTGATAACATTTGTGAATTCGAAAAGGCACTATCAGATTCCTCCTAATTTTTTTGCCACCACAGATTAACATAGCTCTCCCCCTACAATGATAGTCCAGGTGTAAACTTAAACCTGAAATAGATGCAAGGCAAACTCACAAACATACACACGTGCTTAAATGCACCCATAACATATACTTATTGCCCTTCTCAAGATCTGACAGAAATTATATTACTCAGATTTTCTTAGTGTGGTAATGGAAAAAGAAGAACTGTAAAGACTATCAGGACAGAAAAGAAATTATGGCTTTGTTGACTGGTTCCTGGTTTACTTTCCTTTTCTTTCTCTCTCAAAAGCACACAGATAGTATCCAAGATTCTCAGTAGCAAGAAAAGTCTGTTTCAGTCTCTGTGTTTGATGGAATGTTCTTTGTTTATTCTGGGTATGTGGTTTTAACCTATGTTCTTGGAAAGGCTGGGGACAGGTTGAATACATGCAGCTTTTATATGGCTAAGGTTTCCTGTAGGTTTGTGGGAAGATATAGTGGTCTGTGGTTTCTGGTTCTTAAATTGTGTGCAATTTGTTTATAATTTTTAACTTGGTTTCTTGTGGAATGGGTTTTCATGCTTTTTTAATTGGATGGCTGATAGTTTTGTGGGGTTATTTTTCTTAGTTTTGTGTTTGTGGGAGTGTGTTTGTGAGACAGTTACTCTATTGAGGAGATGTGGATTCTCAATGCAAACACAATAGCAATCTATAATTAAGCAACCCAGAATTTGTAACTCAAAACCATGACCTCAAAATTGTATCTTGGGGTAGGGAAGGGCTGGTGAGAATTCAGACAAACATCCAATTCTGGTTTAGAATTATATGTGAACTGGCATTTTACGATAATATGCATATTATGTTACTAATATCTTACTATCTTGTGAGGATGTTTATCTTAAATAGCAATTAAAATATGTAATTAATCTTTTTGTTCTCATGGCTGAAATTTCTGCTACTATGTGGGTATGTAAAGTCACCTATTCTATGTGGTGGATTAGCTCCAGCCATTATCACACTGCTGCTAACAGATATTAATGCCTGTTCTGTCTCTTTAAAAATGGAGCTAACATCTAGGGTAATCTAATTAAGTACATTTGTGATTGCAAATTAAATACACTATTTTTATCACCCACAATAACTCTCAAATAAAACTTTATGTGACCCTTCCCCAACCAAGTTCCTCCAGATATGCCAAAAATGCAATTCCTAGAATTCCCTTGACCATAGTCTTTGATCAAGTTTCCTGGGAATTGTATCTAGAGACTATCAGGTTAAGGAAGCCCACCTTTTGTAAAGATGAGTAAGTGAAGTCATCCACAAGATACAAAAAAGTGTCAAGAAATGTACCGTAAAATGTTCCTGCGACTTGAAATTTTCATCCAGATAAACCCGGGCTCTGTTGTAGTCTTTCATTGCATCACTAGATAGCAATTCTCTGAAAGATTTAAAAAGAAGACATGCAGAGTAAATTTGTTTTAAAATATTAAGGAGCTGTTCACGAAAAATCAAAACATATTAACAACTCCTTACTTTTTTGGAAGCTGTAAGAGAAATCAGCTATGAATGAACAATGAAAATAAATTGCTGCATTTCATTAATTGCTATCCTACTGTTTATTTTTTGGGTTCTCCTTCACAAGTCAAGCCATGCACCTTTGCAGGTACCTTTCAAGCAAGTTCCACTAACGGGAAGCTTAGTGTAATAAGAATGAGAGTGGGAATCATTAAGAGTCTTTCTAGTGCTCAGGAGAGGGCACTGTTTCTCTTCTTTCAGCACAGGAAAGACCATTTCTTTTCATATTCATTTATGTGGTGAAAGTATGTCTAAAAAAATTAAACACCAAGAATAAATGATTATCAAACAACATCAGACAGAAGATCTGTGGGAACTAATTTTGTTTGAAGTGGAATATAATTCATTACTGTTGTGTACAGGTGAAATAATCAGGAAAAAAAAATTGTATCCATTCAGGATGGAAAGAACTATAGCATAGAGAATTCAGCATTATCAAAAGACAGTGTACCTGTTGTAGGGGGTTCTTTCTTTTTTTTTTTTGAACCAATAACCAGATTGACCCTGACTCAATATATACAAAGCATTGTAAACTTGGAAAATTGATTGGGCTTTTGTATGTCCCTCCAGTGGTGGTGGCGGTGGTGGGCTTTTATTTTACAAAAGGAAAGCATACAACTTTTTTAAAGGAATTGTAAATTATAAATGCTTTCAACTAGTCCAGAATTTAAACTTAATAATAAAACTATTTTTTATTTTAACTATTTTCTGTAAGCTCTTAATCTATACTATTTTCTTTAAAGTCCAATTCCACTATATTCTCATATTTTTCTCTTCTACAGTGGTACTTTATGAACCCTGGATCATTACAGGATCATTTTCCTCAAGAAATCAAGGAACAAGTATAATGTTTTTGACTCATTTATTTAACTGGGTTTTTATCTAGTTTTAGGACTTGTGTGGAGGACAGATCACATTTTAGGTCATACATATTCAGAAATATTGAAAACTCAAAAGGGTTCACAAACCTTTAAGCACCACTGTATATCTCTAATATATGCATATTATTGATGACCTCTATATTCCTCATCTTAATCCCTGTATATCTCTATTGCCACTCTCTATAGAGCTATACCCCTTTCTCCACAGAGTTCAATCTGTCTTTTATTTTTTTTAGTTAATGTTTTCTATTTCTGTTCTGTCAAAGTCTTTACTTTTCTGCTTATTTGTTCTTGGCTGGGCTTCTTCATTCTTCTCCTCCTCCAAATCTTTGTTCCCTCTGAGAGAAATGGCTTGGAGAACCTTTACCTCACACCAGTTCTAAGGGAAGAAAATAAACACCTGTCTCTCCCCAGTTGTCTCAGCTGCTGCCTTCTTTACAGCTGCCTCTTTCTCATCACGGCTGTCTGTCTTTTAGTTTGCCTCTCTACTTGACTCCTGGGCTTTGGGTCTGTTTATTCAGCCTATTCTTCATGAGGCCTAGGGCTGCAGAGTTCCCAGGTAGCCATCTTGTCTTCCCGCCTGCCTAACACTGTTTGATTGGCAGCTGGGTCGTCCTGACGACAGGGGAGGGTAAAGAGGGGGGAGGAAGGAGGATTGGCACTTATAATCTGCTCAGGCACACTGTCCTTCCACAGTACCAAAGTGTATAAATTTGATAAATAAATAAAACTTTAAACTTCCAACAGTAAAACAACTGTTCAGCTGAATCTTTTAAGTTGTTAGCAAAAGAAATATGGTTCACATAAATTGCTAAGATAGAAATTTTACATGCGGAGTGAACGACGAAAGCTTGAGTTCAAGCATCTTCCACCAGGAAGCATACATCTTTTATGGTGAACTCTGGCCTTCATGAATAGTAGAGCTTTTCAGCTTCAAACTTCTGTGGAGAACTTCTTAGTTTTCTTTTTAAAAAATAATTCTTACAATGCTGCTGACATTTTCAAAGCTAATCAGTATTGTCAGTTTATCTTTTATGGAAGCATCATGCAAAAATTAATTGGCTGCATCTGTAGACATTCATTACACTCACTGCTAGGAAGGGAGCAATGTTATTTTTAGGATGTGGTAGGCAGAAATTCATTAGGTCTGTTGCAACTATTGAATTTTTGTCTGGAAAGCCAAACGTTGATCTGAAAGATTAATGCAGACTGTAGATCAGCTCCATATTAAATGTTAAAGCACCAATATGAACAAGGCCGTTGTAGAGATTTACTTTCCTGAACTGCTTTTTAAAAAATTCATTATTGTTATCCTAACATTGAAAGTGATTACATGTTGAATTGCTTACCATATTCAGTAGAAATGGTAATGCTTGCTAGTTCAAGTTCAAATAATGTATTTGGTGAATGATCAGAACGATGGAGAGTGTGTACAACAAAAGTACACAACAATAATGTAGCATAAGATAAAAAAAAACAACCCAAATGTAACATTCTAATGGCACAACACGTTATATAATTCACCCTGTATGTAATATTTATTCTTCATTACCCCAAACTTATTTCTGTGATAATTTGTGTATTTTAATAGCTGCAACAGAAAATTCAGCTACATTATATGTAGTATTAAGCTTGTTATCTGATAAAAAGAAAGCAAGGTTCTGATTACCCTGGCATAGGTTTCAGTAAGGGGAAGTAATGCTTGCTATATCTGACCTGTTTTCCTTCCTTATTCCACAGTTAATGCCTATTACTTTGTCTGATGGGAAAAAAATCATCTTTTTCTCAAGGAGGGGCCACAACTTTGCATATAATGAGCCTCAGGGCAAATTCCAGGCTCTCCAGTGAACAAAAACAATCAAGGAGGAAAGCGATAGGACAAACAGCTGCAAGGTTGCCCTAAGTAAAAGCTAAATGTGAAATCCCTCTTATTTGCCCTTTGGACAGCATGTCACAGGAATGGAAGTGTGACCATTCACTGTTCACAAAATAGCTGTCAAAATGTACATGGCAACTCTCAAAGCACTAATTTACCAGAAAGCAAACTTGTGGGATGGCTCCTTGCCACACTCCCTGTACCACAGGACACTTGATGATCAACTGCCAATTTACCTTGTGGAGTTTTTTCCCACGAGGTCAGCATGTTTACCTACAAGAAACTGAGCTGCAGAGAAGGTCTATGGGGCCTATATGGAGTCCAAGGGCATTCTTGGAAACAGTATTGTAGAGGCTGGTCTTTGCACTATGCTGGTTCCTTTTTAATTTTGTTTTAGAACTAAAATAATATTTTAACATATCAAAAAAATAGAGAAAAGCAGGCACTGAGGGCAGGATCTATGGTGCAAGGGTCTATGGCTTCCTCCCAGAGCTAGATAAACAAACACTGATTTGGTATAAAGCAGCTTCCTATGAATCATATTTTCCAACACGGTTAAAGTCATAGCAAGCCAAGTTCAAACAAGTAGTGCAAACAATTCTCTTTCTAAAAGTAGTATTGGATTATAAAACAACATACTTAATCTAGGGGTGAATGGAGTGATAATTTGAAGAAGGTATCAAATGGTTTGCATTTCTTTTCTTTTAAAAAATAATGAAATTTGACATAAGCAAATAATCTAGCTTTGATCTATCTTTCTTGTTACTTACTTAACAAACTTGTCCACGTGAGACATAGATGCTTCATAGTTTTTCCCTCCAAACTCTTGACAGTGTAATGCCATGAAGTGTGGTTTATGTGCATGTACAACCTGCAAAATAAAATGAAGTATGAGTACAGCCACCATCCCAAAATGACATTAAAGGAAGCCTACTAAAAATCAATGTTCAACAAATCAATGTTCAACTATCACAGTAACGACTCACTTCAGAAACAAAATTTATCAAATCCCAGTTACATGCTTTTCTGAACACTATGTTAAGGATTTTGAGATTGTAAGTTTTCAGAGTTAACATTTTTCCTATAGAGATATCATTTCTGTGCAGCTTCTTAAAAAAGGAGAGAGACAGAGACAGAGACAGAGACAGAGACAGAGAGACAGAGACAAAGAGAGACATGTAATGTAGCTATCAATCCTTGGGTACAGATTTATGGGTAAATAAATCACATTACTGCTCATTTGCATGATACTGTCTTATTAAACATGACATGTCTGCAAGGCAAATGAGATGAAATGACCCAAAGTTTTATGGGATAGTTAACTGGAATACCTTCACTTTATATACCTGGGAAACTACTGTAACTTTTCTTCTTCTCCAACCCAAATACTATTTAAATTAGGGTAGCGATCCGACAGTTTGGGATGAGGTACCATCAATATGCTGATGATACCCTGCTTTATATCTCCAACATAGGCCCTCTGAGCGATGCTGTGAATGTTCTGTCCCAGCCTCTGTAGGTTGTAGGGGCTTGGATAGGGTGCAATGGGCTTTGGCTCAACCCAGGCAAGACTGGGTGGCTCTGGGTATTTGGGCCTTCTGATGCCAAGGCTCTTCCATCTTTGGTCCTGAATATTGTATTTGTTTTAATTGTTTTTATGATTGTTCACTGCCCAGAATCACTTGGTTGAGATGGGCATAAACCATGACATGTTTGGTTTATGCCCATCTCAACCAAGTGATTCTGGGCAGTGAACAATCATAAAAACAATTAAAACAAATACAATATTCAGGACCAAAGATGGAAGAGCCTTGGCATCAGAACCAAACATACAACAGATGTAATGTGGTGAAACAGGTAAACAGATGAACAGCTTTTATTCTTATACAGATTACAAAACTGACAATGAACTCTTCCTTGGGGCCACATTAATGTATATTTTTCCTGTTGCTGAATTGGCAGAAACCTAAGCCTGCTGAAGTTATGCTGTCCTAGTAGCTGAGCCAGAGTAATGAGGCTTCCAAATGATGCTACCTTTACAGCTTGAAGATAGCACAGCAATGTTTCTTGGATTCCCTGGCTTCATTTTCCCTCTCACCGAATATCCCTGCTGGTGATAAAAACAATCACCAATCACTCTCCCTAATGCATGATGAAGTGGGATTGGGCAAGAATAAATAGGGGCTTAGATCCCACCTTTCAAGGTTTCAAGCTGTCTGACAGGCTACTGGTGCCAGTGACCTGTTAACTGGACTCTTTCTGACATTTTGTGGAAATCTGTGTCCTGGAATAAAACTGACAGTAGAGTCACAAATCTGATGGGGGATGGAGGAGCATCAGGCCCCACAGACTGAGCTCTGCATACTCGAGAATGAAATGTGAAGTCACCCAGTTCCCAATGAGTATGCAGATTCCGAGCACAGAGCCAGTCCATTCCCAGAATTATTGGAAAATATCATGGAGAGGCTAAATATTATTTATTTATCAACTAACCACATTTATAGACTGCAGCAATCCCTAAGGACTCTCAGTGATTTACAAGATAAAATATACAATGTAGAGTACACAATTAAAAATATACAAACAAAAGGTCCACAACCCAATTAAGAAACATAGAATAAAATTAACAAAGCCAAGTGTTAATCATAATGCAGCTAAAATGGAATTACATCCCACACACCCTCTGGAAGAGCTTTGTGGTGAGTTGCTTTCAGAAGGTTGTCAGGGTGAGAGCCAACTGGATGTCCACTGAGAAGCTGTCCAAAGGGCTGATGCTGCCACCCAAAAGCAGGGCTACCAGCTCTTCCTCACCCTGCTAAAGGGGGGATTGTACTTGCTGGCTCCATTCTGATGGGAGAATGTCATCCTGAGGATAACTTGGTGTCATGCCATGTCAGGGTTTATAGTGCTAGCATTTTAAATTGCACCTGGAAGGCCCTGGTAACCACTGTAGGGCCTGCAACATTGGTATAATGTGCTCCCATCTTTTAACGCCAGTTAGTACATAGTTTGCTGTGTTCTGAACCAACTGCAGCCTCTGAATGGTCTTTAAAGACAGTCCATCTTTAAGACAGTATTTTGCAATAGGCCAAAGAAGTGGCAACAACAGCATGAATCACTGTGCAAGGTCCTCCTGGTCCATGTAGGTATACCAGCAAAGCTCCCCCCCAGCTGCAGCCTCCACCTGCTGTTCTAATAAACTTGTTTTAAATATTTTATTTTTAAATCTACTGTAGATGTGTTAATGCTGTATTTGTTTGAATCCTGTTACCATGGATGTTTTATTGTTTTGCCATAAACCACCATGAATCAACATGTTGAACTCAGTGGTAAATAGGTTAAATTAAAAAAAAAAAACCTAATAAATCATAACAAGATTTATAAAAAGGCAATTCTCCTTATGTATATTTAAAATAATTCAATAAAAGGCCAAAAATAAAATAGCCTCAGGTATAGATATAAGCAGTCAAATAGATTATTTATGTGTGTGTATGTATGTATGTACCCATACTGTTTGATCTTACAAATCACTACAGAAACTACCTGAGGTGCACAAAAGGTGAAGAATTAAGCCAAAGCAGCAGTTCAGAGTCAGGTGGAGACAGAGAGACAAGCAGGCTAAGTGTGCTCACTCCAAATATAAATTTAAAAGAAAAAATAGGGGAAAAAATGGTAAAATTATATGCTGAGAACATCCTGGCTCTTCTACTACTACCTGAAGGGGCAAAAGAAAGAGTAAGATTAGTGGTTTTAGCCACATAAAATTATCTGTCAGAATGAAGAATGAAATGGGACAAAATTGAATTCTTCCCATTTTGAAAACCCAAATAGCAGAGTACAAACTGGATCAGCCTTTAATTTGCTATAAAAAGCCTTGCAACTGCTAACCACATGACAGATGTTGTGTCTCATTTGGCCCAATATGTAATACTGGAAGGGGTGGAGCTTTAACATTAATTCTAGAAAACAGAAGTATCACAGACAGTCACCTCACAATTGTATTATTGTGATGTGCTCTGCATGGGGCTGTCCTTGAAGACCCTCTGGAAACTACAGCTGGTGCAAAATGCAGTAGCACAGGCAGTGATGGGGGCACCATGTTATGCATGTGTAACTCTGATGCTTTGGGACCTGAACGGGTTCCCAGTTGGCTTCTGCTGCACTTCAAGATTCTGGTTATTACCTTTAAAGCCCTTCATGGCACAGGGCCTGGCTATCTGAGTGATCACTTATCACCTGCTGCCTCTGCTCATCCAGTTCAATCCAGCAGAGCAGGTGCATTAAAGGTCCCGTCAATTAAAGAATATCATCTGGCGGACCAAGGAAGCACACCTACTCTGTTGCAATTCCAGCCCTCTGCAATGATCCCCCTCCCCCGAAATGTGTGCAGCTGCCACCAATTACTGAGGAAATTACAGAAACTTGGTTGTTTTCCCAGGCCTTGGGGACAGGGTGATTGTGGAGTCCCCTTCTTGTTTTGCTTTATTTTGAACTGATTTGTTTTGGTCTTTTTGTATTTTGCTATTCTGGTTGGCTGCATTTCTTTTAATATGTTGGACTTCAATTGTAAGCCACCCAGAGTCAGTCAGTCAGGAGTTGGGCGTTCTATAAAATAAATTAGATAACTTAAATAAGTGAGCATTAGGTTCAAATTTGCCTTTTTTTCCCCTCTGAGGTTATGTATTATCCTCGGTTCTTCCACAATAACATATCACTTGAATGGACTTTTAAAAATCCCTTTGTTCTGTTCTCTGTCTAGAATAAAATGGTGAATCCTCTGGATTTCAGTATATACTGCAAAGCATTTTATAAACAAAAATATCCAAAGAAACCAAAATTCTGAGCACAAGAATCCACAGGCTACCTCTCAATTATATGGGAAATTCCTTATAGGACTTTTGCTGGCAAATCATATGACCAAAAAATAAACTATAATTAAATTTACATTTGGAGAAAGTTAAAAGGCCATTTCTTTAAAAAAGATTTATAATATGAGCTGCTTTTTAAATATAGAATGTTCTTATATGCCATTTTGCATTTTCTACTCTTCTGCAAGCAGAGATCTGCTCCTTCTTCCACCAAGTCTGATGTAGATACAAGAAATGAAAGCACTAAATCCTATCTGCTGAAAACATAATGAAAGTGCTGGCTACTAAGATCAGCTTGGTTACATGCCCTAAGTTATAAACGCAAGGCATACAGTGCTGGTTACAGCAACAGACATGTTTCAATTTATATCTGCATGAAATTTCTGGTTTCTATCTATTGTCCAAGTACTTTTATAATATATGAGAATAGGCCTATGTTGATCATTCTCTGAATAGGCTCAATGGAGCTATGGAGTGGAAAAGCTGCTTTAAGGCTTGGTGCAACTGTTGCCTGGTTGCACCAAAAGAACTTCTAGGCATGCCTGTTGTGCTTGTGCCTTTGTAAGTCCAGAAGACACTCTGCAAGGATAGGTGACAAAATGAAGCCTATACGAGAGGAAATAATCTCAGCTAAGCCAACTGCTTCTCACCCTAGGAAGGATACCGCAAGGATAAACTACAGAAAAATAAACTCTCCCCTTCACCTCAAGCTGCTTGCAAGAGTCATTTCAACAAGATGGGCGGTGACAAATTTTACAAACAAACTAACAAAGATGAATGGTATTAAAAGGTACAGGTAGTCCTTGCTTAACGACAATAGGGACCTAAAAATTCATTGTTAAGCGGGGCAGTTTGTTAAGCGAGTCGTGCCCGATTTTATGACCCTTTTTGCAGCAGTCATTAAGCAAATCACTGTGGCTGTTAAGCCAGGGTTCTCCATTTATTCTGCTTGCTGGAAGCCACTGGGAAGGTTGCAAATGGCAATCATGTGATCCAGGGACACTGAAACCTTTGTAAGTGCGAGCTGGTTGCCCAGCACCCAGATCACGATTACATGACCACAGGGGTGCTGCGATGGTTTTAAGCATGAGGACCGGTTGTAAGCCCCTTTGTTCAGCACCATTGTAACTTTGAACAGTCATTAAATGAATGTTGTTAAGTGAGGACTACCTGTAATATATAATGTAAGTAATAAATTATACAAATATTGTAATAAATAAGTTATATAATGGCCCGAGTTGACTAGGAATAAACCTCTTCCACTAAATTAAAATTAAAAGTTCAAAACTAACATTTAGATCCAAGAATACAGCATCAATACTGTATAAGGCTTGAGTATGTATATGGAGGGAGAACAATATCATATGAGACTGCTATAACATGTCCATTGGCTCAACAAGTTTGAAACTTCCATCAGGGCACTCTTGCCACAAAGAATGAAGGCAGGGCTACCCGCATCTTGGCTGGAGTTAATTTGATACTGTTAATTCACTTCCAAGCTTCCTAGAAGAGCATCTACTTAAATCCCATTATTACTGGCAATAGGAAGGGAACCATTAGATAAACATATTGAACCATATTCTGAAAGTGTACCCTTCGCTCTTGCTAGAACATGAATAATCCCATTTGTAACAACTCAAGCAGAAGGATTAAAACAGTAAATTTTAATCCAAGAAATAAAGATTGAAGGAAATCCATTTTTGCAATAACATGTTCCAAAAATTAATTATGTACCATATCAAAAGCTTTTTCAACATCCAACAAAGCCATAACAGCTGATTCTAGGATGTCAGATTAAGCTGGTAGAATATCCACCATCATCTAGTATATCAGAAGCTTGGTGCACTTTCATAAAATCAAATTGTGAGGATGTGCTGTCGATGATGATAACTACTTCAACATACATACTAAAGTTGCAATCAAAATGTTTGCATCTGTTTTTAACAACAATGCCAGGTGATAACTCACACAATTTGTGGAGTCCTTACCCGGTTTCAAAATAACATATTACATCATCCTAAATCAGAAGAGATGGTGCTGTCTGTAACTCTGGGGGATGCTGTTCCAAAGGGTGGGGTTCACAACATAGTTGGTTCTCTAATTTGGTTCTTTAGCACATTTTCTATGGATCAAGATAATAAAAAGTAATACAAACAAGAACATGTACCTTGGGGGAGATGGGCGGCATACAAGTTTGATAATAAATAAATAAATAAATAAATAAATAAATAAATAAATAAATAATTTCTAAATTATATTGTTTCCATATGCCAACTAAATAAAATCCTTTGTATAAGCATTAAGAATATTCTAGCTCTGTGACTGATTTTTCTTAGAAATCTGTTCCAATTTTGTCCCATACCAAATTAAAATCCCCTGTCAGCATGATATGGCCCACCTGTAAACAGGAAGTTTAGCAAAACTTCCATGTAAAATATCTGGTTTATCTCTGATTGGTCAATAAAAATCAGTTAGAGCCATCTGACTATCACTGTTCAGTATATCACTGTTCACTATAACTAAAATTATATAATGAACTTCAAGAACTGAACTGGATTGTTCAGTTATAACATGTGAAGACTTGATTAATGTACTAACTCCTATAGCCAATTCTGAGTTGCCACAAATACAAATCTTGTCAATCCAAATTCTTTGCATGCAAATATTTTTCATCAGAAACAATTTCTTGCAGAAAAACTACTTCAAATTTCGGTGTACTCAGTTTATTAAAAAAAAACAACAACTGCCTCCTCTTGGATACATATCTCAGTCCTCTAACATTCCGTGATGCAAAAATCAACCAAACAGAAAAATTAAACTGTGATAATTTAGTATAGGGAAGACTCAGCATGATCCTAGGTTAAGGCCAAACAAAATGAAAAATTCTATCAAAGGAATTGAAACTTATTCTTATATATCACAAAATAAAAATTTTAAAAAGTTATAAATGAAGTAAAAATAAAAGTAAAACTTAAGTTAAAACTAAAAAAAACAAAACTGACTACAGGAAAATCCGTAGTTACGAAAAAGAACAATTAATCAAGGAAAAAATGTCTAACAAAAAGAAAAATGGTGAAAAGAAAAGTAAAGGAAAAAAAAAACAGAAAGAAAAAAAGGGGGAAAAATCCTTACTTCTGAAAGGAGTCCTGGTGAGACATGCCTAGACTGCAGACTTACCCTCTCTATCCCCCTAAGCTGAAAACATGTCCAACTTCAAAATTAAATTTAAAAGACATGATCTACTACAAACCTAAATATAAAAGAAAAAAAATGCCCTTGCCATTTACATAGTGACTGTGAGGATTGCTTTTGTATTCCAACATCAGAACATGTTTCTTATTGTCCTATATGTAACTGATAGCATGGTCCCTCATCCAAAAAACTGCAGGGTAAAGAGAAAAAAAATCTTTATCCCTGTCTCATGACTAAACATGATTTAATTTATCATGCTTTTTACTATCTTGGAAGACAGATTAGGAAACAACATTATTTTTTTTTCCAGCATATTCCAAAGAGATTGTTTGTCTGGAGAGCTGCAAAATATTGTCACATGTAGGCCTTCAAAGAAACTCCACTATCACTCAATTCAGTCTACAGTAAGATTGCAATCTTAATGGAACATTATGTGCTACATTCATTTCAACACAATATTTCAAATTAAATAGCCCCCTAAAACATTTATCCTTAAGAGCCACTAGAGGTTGCTAATCCTTTATGTGTGGAAAGTTCAAAACTAAGTTTTTTTCTGCAGACCTCATCTTGAATCTGTGCCAATTCCTCCTGACATACTGGCAGCCTCTTTAAGATTAAGTCTTTTGTTTCTAGAATTCTGGTTATTTTCTCAGGAGATATATACATTATTTTCCTAAAAGTCTTTAGTTTTCCTCTACACAAAATTCAACTTTATCGACTTTTAAGACATATTTTCATGAGCCTTCTACTTATGGAGTGCAAATGAACAAAAATTAGTTACTTCTCTTGGCTTGATTCCATATTGCATTCAAGAATTAATATTGCACTCTACACATCTCCAATTTTATATACAATTAGGCTAACAACCAAACCAACTGTGTTTTCTATTGGAGCTGGGCTCCTGGAAACAGAAATATGGATCTTTTACAGCACATGATGTGGATTTTTCCATTTCCAGTTGAGATGGTGCCATTCCACCAGGTGATGATGGGGCGGGGGGGGGAGGAGGGGAGAGAAGGGAAATAAACAGTCCCATTACAGTTTTCAACAACTCAAGAAGGGAGAGATAACTAAAATGCAGTTCAACATTTCTCCATCTTGGCTAGAACTCCTAAGTTCAATATCTCTCTATTAAGATATTTTGCTTTATATTTAACATAAAAAAGGGACTGTTCACAAAGTAGCATGAGTTAGATGCCATCAAGTAGGATTTAATTCATGGTGACTGCAAAAAGAAAGGCTCACCATCTCAACCTGCTTCCAGTAACATCATCTTCCAAGGACTTACAGGAATCTCTGGGATTCCACTTTACCCACCGTCTTCCCCTTCTTCTATTTCCCTTAACCTTGCCAAGCATAATAATTTCTTTGACTACATCATCCACTGGCATCATATGCCTGAAGTATGTGAGTATTTCTGCAAGGGTGAAGTCAGCCTTTATATAGTTCATCACTGAATGACTTTTTTCTTGCACTCTTTGGTATTCTTAGTAAACACATCCAACTCCATAAGATGTATCTTTTTTTCCCCTTGATCTTTCTCAGTATCTAACTTTCACAGACATACATTACCAGCGGAAAGACCACTGTTATACTTATTCTGAATATTGTTGTCATGAAAACATCTGTCACATTCTTGTCTATATCTGTCACTTCATTCCTTCCTAGATTTAATCTCTTTACTTCTTCAGGCCATTGCCCATCTTTGACTATTCCTGAGCTATCCAAAACCAAAAGTTTCTACTATATTCACTTTTTCACCATCAATTATACATTCACTAAACATGCAGGCTAACATTGTCTTAGTATTTGTTTAACGTTAACCTGGATTTTTCATTTTCTATTTTACTCCCATAATGAACTTTTCTAAGTCTTCTTTAGCTAGGTAGTCTACGTATCTCAAATGGTAAGTATTCAAACTCTGATTTTGATTCTAGCTGTCATCTCTTCCATCCTGCCTTTATTATAACTTACGTATTGTATATCAGAACAATATCCATCCTTGTGCACTTGCTTCCCTATTATGAACTACATTGTTTCTCTATATTAAGTTCTTAAGGTATATTCTTGTTCATTCTAAAGATTCCCCAGAAGAATAATCAATTCCTTCTAATATAGGGCACTTTGTCTGGACTCCAAAACTTGGGAATGACCACCAGATGGCAGTAGAGAGATACAAAAATATTTTTTTTCTCTTTCCCTCTTCACTATGCAACTTATGGTAGCTATCTGATTTTACATCCCTCTGACTTTCTGAAACCTTCATGAATTTCTCTATCCACAAGAACTTAAATAACACTTCACTTTTGTGAGGAACCATTCCAATGGTAATTTGCATATTCTCTTGCATCTCTCTCTCTTTTTTTTTTAGTCCAGGGAAATGCACTGTTTTTTTTTACAATCTCTAAAACTCACAGTCTTGTTCCATGCTTGTTGACGTAGAACTGTTATCACTTTAACTGCCCCTTCTCCTGTACCTTTAAACAGTTCAACGATATTTAATCAGCACCCAATGCTTTTCCATTTAACAGCTGGTATATTTGCTTTTGCACCTCACTTCCTGGTAGAGTTACTTGAGGAATATAATCTCAACAACTCTTTCTGCTATTCTATAATCCAATTTGCAAAGGACGTCAATATAGTTCTTCCATATTTCTTTCACCATACTTGCCTCTTTCAGCTCTGTTTGATTACTGTTTTGTATTCTTTTGGGGTACCATATCTGGGCTTTAAAAATCTAGATGACTGCTAAAGAATCACATAATGATTATCTGTATTTAGGTAGCCCAGTATAGTATGCCTACCATTCCTATCTTAGCTATTACTTTTGACCTAATTTCTCTGACCATCTTTAAAAAGATATCCCCATTTCCTTTTCTTGTCATATTCCTACTTGTCATATTCTTGCTTCAGATATATTTCACTGTCCTTTCTTGCCTGACACTGAAAGTCTGCATTTAATTGTTGTACATCCTTCTTGTTGACCAACACTTTCATCTTCCATCTTTCCCTGGCTATTGTGAAAGCTTATTCTGAAACCCATTTACACGGGTCTTTCCTTTTTCCCTTAGAAATATTAAATATTTTTTTCCACTTCAGTTTTCACAAAAGTGGTTTGCAATTGTATTTCTCTGTATTTGATTTTGGAGTTCCTTCTCATTGGTGGGTTGGCTTCACTCAAAGCTGCAGAGCTCCCCTTCCTCTCATTCCCTTGTGCATACTTTTAGTTTCTCTCCTCTTCTGATCCTTACCAATAAGTGTGACCCTCCTAGGAGCACCTACTGGTGTCAGTATTGAAGTCATCCTCCAGGAAGGAAAGTGAAATGGGTTCCACACAATAATCTTTACATAAGGATATGGAAAAGGAGTCATAACATGCCTCCTGAAATATTATAATCAGCACCAGGACAGTATTTTCACTAGGCCAAGTCAAAAGTCATAAAAATGTACAAGATTTGAACTGATCTAATATTTGCCTAATATGAATGCTGAAGTGTTATTATGGCCAACCTGGCTATGTTTATTTTTTCTGAGGCTATTTACTTATTTATTGGAATCATACATCTTTCTGCCAACAAACTAACCTTTACCTGATTAACAACAACACTTTTTCTACCAGTACCATAACTCGGAATTAAAGGATATGATGCAGCCCTAAAACTGGATCCAAAGGTTATTATATTTATACAAAATTTATTAAACACTTAATAGAGGAAAGTTCTCACTAATGACATAATCACTACTCTTTCTTTAAAAACATGTCTGTTGATGTTCCATATCATTTTTTCCTATACTGTCTAGCTAATGTACTAAAATCAAATATCCATCACTCATTTTGCTAGAGGTTCAAGGGCATGAAGGCAAACCTATGTCAGTATAAAATACTACTGATGGATCCATGGAAGAGCAGCTTCTATAGTACAATACGTGCAACAGTAGTATCATTAGTAGTTAACATGATTAACTAAAGGTGAAACTACTTTATTCATACAGCTGATCCTTTACAAATATATCACATATTCTCTACAAATAGTCCTTAATAAAATATTGCACCTGTGCTCAGGTGGACTCATGCTTATCTTCTTCCAGTGGCATTCTAGGCATCACTGATGTTATTTCATTTTCCAGAGTCCCTCTGAAAACCAGGGGGCCCTCTGGGATTCACACACGCACTGTAATGGTATGTGGGAAAAACCTTGGGAGACGGGGGAAGAGATGCTGCCTACGGAATGGTCAGATAAGAGACAGCATAACCCACAGCTGCAGAGTGGGCAGAGCAAGAGGCTCAGAAGGGACCCTCCCTATGTTCTCAGGCTGTAGAGGTGAAGGCAGGAGAATTGTACTTTCAGACTTGCAAGATTCTGTTAATGTAGCTTTACAATTAACTAGAATTAGAGCATCTGGTCGTGTTTCCTGTCTGGTCTACCTGGTAAGGTTTCCGATTGCACAGTCTATACAGGTGCAATCGGATCCAAGGACCCTGTCGTCCACTCATTCCAAGCAGCAACCAGGGCCTTGGTCGAACTGCACAACAGAGCTTCAGGAATAACCCCAAGTTCCATCTGATCAGGTCCATCAGGCACCTAGGGCAGACCGATCAAATAAGTCTTTCTTCCTTGCAGTGAGGAGCTGACATGGAGGACTGCAAGGCTAACAGGGAGTGATCCACTCATGACAAGGGACTGATGGCAACATCCCCCAATTCCAGTCGCCACTCCCTAAGACAAAAAACAGATCTAGTGTGTGACTCACTGAGTGAGTCAGGCCATTAAGATCTTTAATCAGATGCATGATGGCTGTGAACGCCCGAACCACTTCTAATCCTGGGCTCAGAAAGGCAGATTAAAGACACCTAGCACTAAGTCTGGGGAACGCCATTGCTAACTCAACCATGGCATCAAGCAGCCTAAGCAGGAATGCTGGTACAACAGCAGCATACCCATCTGATCTCTAGGACCCAATTTCACAAACAGGGTCTAAATCTGGTTATCTGTGGAACAATGCCTCTGGAAACCACCATAGTCTCACAAATAACAATAGCCACTCCATTACTCTTCCCCCAAAGTGGGCCCATTACAAGAGCGCATCCCCACCCTGTGCCCAGCCAGGTTTTATTAATGAATACCAGGTTGGTCCTCTCATCTACAATTAAATCTTGGATGAGGCAAGCTTTTTTACAGACTGATCTTAATTAAGAAAAAGAGAGAGCTGCAGTAAGTGCTTTATAAAAGATACGAAGTTTTTAATGGAAGGCAGCAGTATTAAAATCACTTGAAAAGGATCTACTTCGGAAAGGATCATTGGTTTTCCGCATATGAAAATAACAGAATATGTATCTAAGGATTTCTAGATTTTTATTTGAATTAGGTGATTCTCAATCATTATTATTGGATACTGCTAACAGTACTAACTATATATGCCATTAACTTGTGCATGCTATTTTCTATTTGTTCTTCCCATTTTATCCATAATTAACAGCTGTTTTAAACTGCAAAATAATCCCACTACTTGCATCTTGTATGTTGCAAGGAGTAAAACTAGTCTAATACTACCAAGAAAATACAATCATTTTTTCCATGGGGGAAAAAATAATAGATAAAGTATCTTTTATCTGCAGAAAGTTGGGCTTCTATTTTACTGCAGCTACTTCCTTTACATAGAGATAACTGCAGTAACCCATTAAAAAAAGTAAAGAAGAAAATTACTGAGGTGAATAAGAAAGACAGAATACATCCCGATGTAATAACAACTTTTTGTTTTCTATAGTTGTAAATTTCATTAGTTGTCAATCCAGCATGCCAGACTAGTCTGACACTTCAGCACATTTTGCATCCAATTATGCAAAATCCATATTGAAAAATGGGATTTGAAAAATGATGAAAAATGATAAATAGCATCATTATTTTTACAGATAAAAATAAGCATGAGATGAAAAGCCCGGCACATAAGAAATGTGCACACAGACCACAATATCAATTTGTTGGTAGATACAGGGAATATCATTTGCAAACGAGAATTCTCTTGCTGGATACAGGGAAGAATTGCCATCTGGTGTAATAATCTACATTTTTATTGCATCTTTTCCCTCTAATATGGGATTCTAGAGGTGTCAGGGAATGGGGTAATTGGCTCTTCCATTCAAATACCTGTATTCATTCATTCATTCATTTTCTCATTCATTCATTCAATTTATATACATTGTAGTTGTAACAGCAACATAACCCATTGTTGAATTCCCATAATTACTCAAAGGTAAGGCACTTTTACCTATTCCAAATGCAAATGCCTTATTTGGCTCATTTCCCTCTGTTGATGACAAAAGTGGGGCAGAGAACCGAACTTTGAATTTGCAACTAACTTCAGACAGGCTCCCTTCCAAGCCAGTGACATTTAGTTCTGCTATATAGCTTAATGAGACTGCTTACTCTCAAGTCAACATGAATATGAGCACAGCATTTACTGCCTTGTAGAGCTGTGCAGGGCACAAACCCATCAATGCTTATCCAGAAGGAAATCCCACAGTATTCACACAGGTTTATCTCCTGTTAAATCTGCTTAAGAATCTACAACAGAGAGAGGGAGCAGAATTACTGGATGTCAAATTATATCAAATTGCAACGTGTTCAGCTACTAAATCTTTGTTGTGCCTTTTTGGGGGGGGGTAAACTGCCTTGAGTCTCAGGAGTACATAGTATATTACATTTTGTGTAATACATAAATAAATATTTCCTGCTATGATATTCATATTTAATATGATTAGTAATGAACTCAGTGCTGGAATAAAATTTTAGATACTCAAGGTATCTGTAACTGGATATTTGGCTTTCAATTCTGCCTGAATCTTATCTGTGAAATGTCCTTAAATTTATGATTATTTGCGAATGTCACGGATTTCATACCACCACTTAAACAGTACTCCCTAATCTTGCAAAAACAGTTTGAAGATGATCCATGATAGTCCTCAAACCTTCTGACCTCAAAATTCTATTTTTCTTTCCAATTTTATTGTGTTTTATGCCAAGTTTACAAAAATACAAAAAATAAACAATGAAAAATAACAAGAAAATGCTAAAGATAGTTAATAAAAGACATAAGCCCCCTAAAAAGAACTAAGAAATAGAAGAGAAAGAATAAAACACAATAATAAAAAAAACTTACCAGTACATCTAGAAATCAGTTTTACACAAAATACTTTAAAATAGTATATTGTTATCCAACAGAAAAAAAAATTAAAATTACCTAAAATACTACTCTGCTGTGTTAAAACATCATAACATCTATTCCAAAAAAGAACATATTGCTTCATTTTCTGATCAGCTGAAAATATTGCCTTTTCTAAAATGGATAAGTTACACATTTCCAAAAGCCACTCCTTAATAGCTGGAATAATACTTTTCCAATTTCTCAGAATAAAATTCTTTTAGCAACCCCCCCCCCAATAGTTCCTCAAAGGAAGATTCCAAAGTTTTGGAGTATAATTCATTAACATCTTTAACATTTAGGGATATTCTCATAAATCCAATGTATACTAAAATGCTTTTCCAAAAAGATGCCAACAGCTGGCAAGACCAGATCATAAATTTCAGCGATTCCTCAGTTTTTTCCCATCTCCAACAAAGAAAATGATATCCATTCTTTCAAACACATTATTAGGAGAGTCCAGTAGACATAAAATACACTTTTTGGATGAATCGCTTTTAGTTCAAATCTGTTGAGGCGACTCCAACATTTTTAAGGACCACTGAAGTGGCATTGTTGATTAAAGTCTAAATTCTAACAACAAACAAATTCAACCACTGCTTTGCTGAGCTTCTACAGATCCTATAGTAACAAAAATATCCTCAGCTCAAACCTACTCCATGCAAATGAAAAAGGAAATCAACTGCTCGCACACACATGCATGTGCGCGCACACACACACACACAAACACTCAGATCATCTGCAAACAAATCTCAGTGCTTCCTATGAGCAAAAACTGAAAAGGCATCAAGCCACCTTTTGCCTTGAAAGAGCAGAAGTCCAAAATCTGGGAAGCATGGTGAAAGTTTTTGCAAACAGGGAATCAAACTGCCCATGAATCTTACAGAGCTCCAGCATTATTATTTTTTTAACTGACATTTCAAATAAACCATAGCTGAACAGATATTTACCAGCTCATTTCTTGAACACAGCTGATGCCATGGGATCAGACAGGTCCTGAAAGTCTTTTAAAATCGTAGATTCCTTTGCTCCTGGGCATTCTATCTAGATCACAAAAGAGGGAGGCTGAGGGTGGCATTAATGGCATTGTATACCAGCTGCCTAATGCTGGTTTACAATGCCATTAACATTCTCACAAGAAATCCATGTCACAGTTCCTCTCTCCTTTTTTCTCCTCCTAGCATTCTCTCTGTTGTTTCTCTACCCATCCTTTTCCTTTTCTTTCTCTTTCCTTTAACTTTTAAACAGCCAGCCTTGGGGGTTCTTAATTCCTGCACTGATCAGGATTGGATTTGATGGTCTAAACCAGAGGGGTTTCAATCTTTTTTTGCAGCAGTGCCCCTTTTGTACAGGACACAGAGAATGACCTTGAAGGACAGAGGAAAGAGCCGCTACCAAGGCAATGATCAGATCAATGCAGCTTAAGCCCATTCCAAGAAACTAACTTGAGAAAATGTCTCAGAGAAGCCCCTTCCTAACTCATAAGAGGAGGGAAGAGGAAGCCCATTCAGACTGTTACTATAGCTGTTCTATAATACGGCATTGGTTTCTTAGTCTGGTCCACCCTATAGGGCTGACACCTTTCTAGTGAAATGGGTTTTTGACTGCCCTACTCAAACACTTTTAACACTGAGCAAGTTTCCATCATGTCTCATGGTGCAATATTGTATAAATAAAATAGAAACATTTCAAGCATTTTTAATACTGTTGGCACTTTCTTTCACCACATTATGATTACACATTATTTACATTATCAGAGAAAAAAGTCAACCTTTTTTTATACACATGACAGTTATTTTTAAAGTTTAACTTATGTGTTAGGCATATTAAAATTAATTTGTAAAATACAGGTTTTAAGATATAAAGTAATTATAAATAACTTAATAACTAAAATAAATAACTTCCCATAGATAAAAACCCACCAGC
Organism: Python bivittatus; assembly: GCF_059951505.1. Taxonomy (NCBI): domain Eukaryota; kingdom Metazoa; phylum Chordata; class Lepidosauria; order Squamata; family Pythonidae; genus Python; species Python bivittatus. Next base: position 66,427,989 of record NW_028277125.1, on the reverse strand, counting down.
AGACAAATAAAAGATGATTATCCAAATCTTCTCACTTTATGGTTAACATAATTACAATAAGAACTCACTACTTCAGTAATCATCTATAAACTTAATCATATGCTTTACAACTTCTGATTTATATAACAAGTACATTCCTGTTTATAGCTGCCAGAAGCAAACTAGAAACCTGGAAAAATACCGTATATACTCATGGAGAAGCCCATCCATGGATAAGCCAACTCTCAAATTTTTAACCAAAATACCATGCAAAATTCACCACACACGGATAAGCCTATTATGAGAATTAAAACATACAAAAATTTCAAGGAATGGCTTATCCAGGGGTGGTACATTATGTATGGTATTTTGGTTAAAAATTTGAGGATTGGCTTATCTACGGGTGGGCTTATCCATGAGTATTCATGGTATGCTTGTGTAACATGTCATCAAATATGATCATATGCTCCAGCTTCCCCAACCCCCCCCCCAGTTTTTATTGCCATCTTGGATTTCAAATTCACCTCCCAGGACATGGTGCTGCTCCCATTAGGCACTAGCTTAAGTGGCCCCTTCCAACTTTTGGATTCTCAGGAAGAGTTTGAGATCTCTACCCACCCTATCAAGAGACATACAAGAGACATACTTCAGGCCCTGTCAATTAAAGAATGTCATCTTGTGGGACCCAGGAAGCATGCCTGTCTCCTGAAGTCAGATTGGTCCTGACCTTGCTGACCTTCCATCTCAGCAAATCTGGCTGTTTGCTCAGGGATGGGGGTCAGTAAGTTTGTGATGCCCACTTGGGTTGACATTATTATGAGATTTTATTCTCAGCTTCCTTTTTTCCCCCTTGGTTCTTAAGTTATTGATACGGTTTTATTTTTAAACCTTGTTCACCACCCAGAGTCACTGTTGTGAGAGGGGCAGCTATAGAAATAGAAATTTTAAAAAAAAGTCTGGAGCAAAGCTGCAGTTATACCCGAGACCATTATATTTTTTCAGGAGCCTCCTAAGGAAAGGAAGGGGACAGAATTCAAAGCTGTTTTTATTTTTATTTTTTTTTAAATGGGAAGTCTGAGCTGAAGGGCCCCTGATCTGACAGCAACTTTTGAAATCATGGTACATCTTCTTGTAAAATGTCTTTCTTCTAGGAGCCTGCTTTCATTTTCCAGTCTCTTCATGTAGTGTAAGTATAAAAGGAATAGAAATACTTTACTACTGAAGGGTTGATATTATATTGTCCTGTAGAAGAAGCTGATCCCCCCCCCCCCCCGGCCTTCTTTGAGAGAAAATCTAGTAGGAGAATTCAGAAGGAAAATTCGTAAGAGGATTAAACCAGGTGACAGCTCTAGCTCTGGGATGGTACCTAACTATGAATGTCTGGTTTGTTTTCTAGAAAGTCAGTGTTGTACTGCAGAAGCAAACAAGTAATTTAATTGAAAAAAGTGCTATGTTTATGGGGGGGGGTTACCTCTCTGGAAGGAAGGAACTTGTTTCTCTTCTTACATCTTTCTTAATAAAGTAACTGGAGGAAGGGTTCTGTGTTGTGGGAACACCAAAAGGGAGTCAAGTAAGTGACTCAGTTACTAACTCCTGAGGAACTAGATTTAGTCTTCTATAGATCCTAGGATTAAACTAATTCCACCTAATGAACTGTGTGATGAAAGCAATACTGTATTGCCATCATGGAGAAGTAGACAGAGGTCTTTGTGATATCACCTCCACACTTGTAATCTGGGTTCCTATCCCGCTTGGCTGGTGAAAGTGATTGCTGGAGGCTTCTTTAGTAGAGGAGGAGCATTGCCTTTAAAGAGATAATGATGCACCGCTCCTCAATAAATCATTATTCAAGCTGATAATTTTAAATAAGCTCTCCAACTTTCCCTTTCAGGGGAAGGTTATTGAGAGGGTGGTAGACCTGCAGTTGTAAAGGCTATGGAGGAAATAGATTATCTGACACCCAGGTAAGGGATTCACATTGATTATTCTTATGGATATCTTGTTGAGACCAGGACAGGGGAAATGCAATCCTCCTGTTCCTGCTTCATCTCTCAGTGGCCTTCAATACCATCAATCATGGCATTCTTCTGGACCTCCTGCGCAGGTTGGGCATAGGCAGTACTGTGTTGCAGTGGTTCTCCTCCTTCCTGAGTGGGCAGTACCAAATGTTAGCAGGGGGGAGAAAGAGGTTGAGACCTAGGAGCTTCTGTTGTGGGGTACATAAGAGCTGACTCTCTCATCTCTATTTAACATCTACATGAAACTACTGAGGGAAGTCATCTATCAGCATGGCATGTCAATGATATTCGGCTCTACATCTCAACTCCAGGCTTTAGAGGATATGTGATTGAGATTCTGCCTTGATGCTGGAGGCTGGTTCAGTCTAGATGGGGAGCAAACTGGCTCAGACTCAACAATTCAGAATGGTTTTGAGTACAAACTGGCCTTCTGATTCCAGAAATATTGCACCTCTGACTCTGCACAAGGTTGTGCTTCCCCGTGCAGGGCTCGTCCATAATCTGGGAGTTTTCCTGCACTCTCAGATCCAGAGAATTACAGTTTTCTTCCAACTGCCTCAATCCAACTGTATTTTGAAACTAAATCAGACTGCAGTCTTCCTTACAAATTGAACCCAACAGCTCATTGTATTAGCACATGACAGCTTCATATGATACAACACATTTATTGTATTATAGAGGTTGCAATAACAATAAGCAGCTACAGTAGAGGAAATATTTATCATCGGTCTTCTGCATCAATTCAAGAGGACTATAATACCTCACCCATCCAAAAAAAACATTTTTCTTTTATACTTTTCTTCACCAAGACTCAATAAAGGACAAGACACTCACTAACAATGGCCTGTATTCCAAATGGCAAACCTTGAAAGCAATCCAAATCACAATTGCATTGCTGTAATATTCACAGAAAAGGAATAGAGTCTGTACATAAAAAGACAGAGGCTTACAGTTCTTTGTCAAGATTAATATCTAAGCAACTAATTGATTGCCTTAATGCTACTTTTTGTAAGAGAAGCAGAAATGTAAAATGGCTTAAATATTTTTTAAAATATTTAAATATTTTTTGTTGCAAGATTGCAAGGACAAGGAGAAAAGGATTAAGAAGACTTGTTTGAAATCTGGATGAGGGTGATGCAGAGGTGTGAACTTATTTAATTAAGGCTCTGGACTTAATGTTCTTATCAGGAGGTGGAAGTGGCTTTAGACAGCCTTCTGTATTATTTCAGTTATGACACATACAGGTAATATTTCTTTTCATTCTCCAGGGCTTTACAACCATGGCTACATTCCTGATTTTTTTTTTTAATCCATTCAATTGTGTCCAATTCTCAGAGACTGCCTGGACAAGTCCCTACAGTTTTCTTGGTAAGGTTTTTCAGAAGTGGTTTGCCTTTGCCTCCTTCCTAGGGCCGAGAGAGAGTGACTGGCCAAAAGTCACCCAGCTGGCTTTATCCCTAAGATGGGACTAGAACTCACAATCCCCTGGTTTCTAGCCTGATGCCTTAACCACTACACCAAAATGGCTCTCTATATGTATCATTAATGATATAATGTATAATTATATCAATATATCATTCCCGATACATAAAAGCAGTGTTTCTCAACCTTGGCCACTTGAAGACGTGTGGACGTCAATTCCCGGAATTCCCCAGCCAGCCGTGCTGGCTGGGGAATTCCGGGAGTTGACGTCCACACGTCTTCAAGTGGCCACGGTTGAGAAACACTGCATTAGAGCAAAACAAAGCAAAACAGATTAAAAAAACATATTCTGAGCATGTGCAATTTCACCTCTTAAACTCACTTAAATCAGCAGCATCGTGGCTACAGAAATAAATTTGTGTTCGCCTAGCAAATCGCTTTGGTGATCCAGGTGCACTTGTGCCTGCTCTGCTAGGGTTAATGGCTGCTACTTGCCTAAGAAGCTATTCTCTGAGTGACCATGTGGGGCATCTGAGCTGGTCTAACCCTAGCTGCACCTACGGGTTTGCATTAGAATCCTGTTCTCACTTACTCAGAGAGAAATTGGCAAAGGTCCCCTTTCCCTTTCTCCTACACCCTACCTCTTCTCTGTATGCACACCGGAAGGGGCAGGTTTGCACAAAGGAAATAGTTCCTGTATGTGGATTGGCCCTTCCTGGACAGAATGCCCATGGCTTCACATATTCAGCTGACCTAACTACAACTCCCTGTAAACAGTTTAGAGAAAAGAGTGGGGTGGAAGTATATCGTAACTGTATTTTAAAATCTTTGGAGTGCCAATTTTGTATATTGCTTTAAAAATAACAATAAAATGAAATAAAACAAATAACAATGACTACATCACTCTAATTCAGTTCTTTAGAAGCTTGAAATCTATTCGGAAAACAAGGCTGTGTGAGCAAAGTATGCATTTCTTGCTGCTATAACACAGGATACCACAAGTTTCCATGATGTCACACGCAGGGCTTGGCTGCAGTCCCAAGTATAATAAATTCTGAGCTCTTCTGCCTTTCCCTTCTGCACGCTGCCCTCAATTCAACAATAAACTTAATGCTCTAGTTTTTCCATTTGAACTGAAGCAGTACCCATGCGCAAATCTTTTAACACGAAAAAGCAAACTAACCAGAGTACAGAAACTCAAAGAAACCTGCTTGATTAGAGAAATTCAATGTTTATGTTTATTGCTGACTGGAAACCCCTTATGGACTTTTTGCATAAAACAGAAAAAAATGAACTTATGATTTATGGTTTTGATGATTAGGATAGATTATAGAAAGAAGACAGTCACGATGTAACTTTAGAGAAAGAGGTAAATCTGCAATTGTACTTATAACTGCTGTAAAGAAGATCGGAAGCCACTTCTTTATATCTTTTTCCTTTCTTTTCTACTTTTCTTCTACCTTTTTTATTTTTTTTATTTTTGCACTTTAGCTTCCTCTTTATTTCTTCCTTTTTATTTTTTCCTTATTCTATTTTAGTTTGTATTAATTTTTACTCTTGTTTTTAAAACTTTCAATAAACTTATATTAAAAAAAAACTCAAAGAAACTCAATGTCATATTATAAACAGCTCTCTCATCTCGGCTTCGGCAGTTTGGGGTACAGGAAGATTTAAATGGTTTCATAGTGCTCTTTATTGGAGGCTGTTTTCAGATTAGATAAATTGGTGCTATGAGCATTTCCAGATGGCGGAAAAATAAGCCTATTACTCAAAAGAATGGAACAGCTGGATTCAGCAAAGAAGGAGTCCTTTCCTGCTCACCTAATTGAACTTTGACCTCTAAGATAAGTTTAGAGCCTTCTAGTGCAGCAGACCAAGTCTCACATAAGGAAAGGAGAATTCTGTAAGGGAGTAGGGAAGAAAAGAGGTACTTTATCAACCTTCATTATTTCTGGCACCTGGCCCGTGTTTGGTGTTGGCTGTTAGCTCCAATCTAAAAATTCAATTAGATTAGGATCTTGTCAGTTGGATTTTCGCTGGGAGGAATGGGGTACTAATGATTTCCCAGGAAAGCAGATTAGAAACTTCTGGATTTTCACTGTATATCTTTATTGGGGGGGGGGGGCTGAGAAATTCTGAAGATTGAGCTCTAGCTGTACCTCTGAAGTCCCCAAAGCTTGCACAACCATGCTATATAATGAGTACTGCTGTGTCTATGTGTAAGCAGTTACTTGTTTCTTGCACATGGGAATCTAGCATCATGATATTCTTGCCACAGTATTATAGTAACTGTTGACATAGAGTAAGGATAGTTCTGTGATGTCCAGAAATATTATAGTTCCCACATTTCCTTACTGCTGGTCACTTTGGCTGGACTGATGGTAACTGAAATTCAAAACATCTACAGGCTGCCTAGTTACCTAATCATGCCTAATGTCAGCCCCACTAGGTAGTCCAGACCAGGAAATCAACTCCAGAGGAAAGCTAAAACTAATTTTATTGAGATAAAAGCAGAGTCTTGCAAGTCTTACTGTGCTGTACTTTTTCCCCCTGCTTATACTCCAGTGAATTAGAGAGGCATCTGCTTGAGCCAATTCTGAATGTTATCTCATTATTCTGAACTTTAAAAATGTTTCAGCCTCCTTTGCCTAGGTATCAGTTCTTGCATATTTCTGTCAAGGTCATGTTCCTGACTCTTGCTACCTAGCTGTGAGACCTGTAAGATCTGAGTCTTCTTTCTTTGCATGGTTTATTCAGAGCTTTGACTAATGGCAACTGCACTGGTTGTGCCTGCTGCTGAAAGTACCTTACAGCCCAGAGTTTAGGACATCAATCACTGACCTGGTGTCTTCTAGGTGTGCTAGACTTTCCCCCCTATAATGACCAGCCAGTTTGGCCAACTGCTGGAAAGATGTAGGAGATGATGTCCAGATTATATGGAGGGCACTAGGTCGGCAAAAGCTGGTTTACAGATTGCAGTTATGGACAAGATTTAATCTTGGATAAAATGTATTTTTCGACTGCTATCTGGATCACTGGATTGTTTAATTTTATACAGCTGCCATAATTCTTGTAACGTCATTTTAAATTGTGTTTTATACATTATCTTCAAGTGTACTTTATTAACTAAACTCCTATGAATCACTCTGTGATTTCACCATTGAAAACTGGAATACAAATAAATTGTTAGTGATGATAACATCTCTTTTTGCCATGAAACTGCACAGCAGGAATCAGAGCATATTTCTGTGACTTCCTTTTTGTGACACTTCTCCTTTTATAATTCTGTCCTACTTGTCCATATCTGCCAATGCTTCAGGTGAGGAAGTGGCTGTATATACAAATCAAGAAAAGAAAAATGAATTGTGATGCAAAACTGTCTTGAAGATCATGTTATTCTTTCATATTAAAATAAATGGGAGTATCCAGAATAATTCTAAATAGCAAGTAAACCCCTTTGCAGCTTATGAGAGGGTCAGTCTGGTGTTATGGTTAAGGTGATGGCCTAGAAACCAGGACACTGAGTTCTAAGTCTCCCTTAGGGGTGAAAGCCAGCTGGCTAACTTTGGGCCAGTCACTTTCTCTCAGTACAACCCACCTCACAGGGTTGTTGTTATGGGGAAAATAGGAAGGAAGAATATTATGTATGTTCGCCACCCTGAGTTATATATATGAAAAAGGCAGAATAATAATAGTAGTAGTAGTAGTAGTAGTAGTAGTAGTAGTAATTGATATGGCTTTTTAGCATGCCCAAGCCTGAAGCCTAGGGACAGTTAAAAATACATAACACATATACTCACAGCCAGGAAAAAAGGAAACATTCATCTTTGCTCAATCTAGGGACTTAATGTTAGCAATCAAAACAAATATCATATAACACCAACAGCTACATTGTGTTATTCTAAAGCCTATCCTATATCTGATGGTATATGTTCCAAGTGAAATAGCATTCACAAGGGAAATGGTCCAGCCAGCTTTTTCCATAACATGGACATCTGGAGAACCTCCGCATTACTCTCTTCTTTATACCAATGAGTAAGTCTATCACTCTTGACCCTACGATATTATGCACATCAACTGCTCTTTTATTATGCCTTCCACTCATTTCAATTTTATCTTTTCCTCCTCTCCTTCTTCTGCCTCTCTATTTTATTCCAGTATTTGCTCTCTGCTCTTGCTGACAGGTCACTGTAATTAACTTCAACCTCATGACCACTTTCAAAATTTTCTCTCATGCTGAAATGCTGTCCATCTCCTTTCCCTAATCAAAACAGGTGCTATAATATCATTCCACCTGTGGCATACACACATGGCCAAATATATATGATGGGAACTTCCAAAACACTAACAATAAACGATACAGAAGCCAATTTTTTTCAGTAATTGGCCAGTACAATACCTGAAATGAGTTAGCATGAGAATTCATGATCGTTGATCACTGGCAATAATTTGTCTTCATGGTAAAGACTTTCCTAAAAACTCCCATGATCAAAGCTGGTGACAGCTTTGGGTCATTAACAAGGGTAACTCGGGCAATATCGCTCAGATCCTATCCCCTGATATCTCTGATCACCACCTCCTCTTCACTTCTGGCCAGACATTTCTGTAAGGAGGCAGCAACAGCATTATCGGCTAGAAGAAAGGTAAATTGGTGCTTGATGCCAATTGGAGTTTGGCAACCACCACTTTCAAGTCATAGGAGGCAATGCCTCACCTTGAATATTATGTTGAGGGCAGAAAAACTGGCAAGTGGTTGGTTCCTTTTGTTTATGCTGTCATAGCAGTAACCTCCTTTCAAAAGGAATGTAAAATTGGTTGGATTGTGGCTGCGTGAATTAGACCACTACATGATATTGACACAGACATCTGACAATGGGTTTGTTTTGAATTTTGCAAGTTTTTTAACCAAGCTATCTTAAAGTGGCTCATAGGTGATCATCCTTGGATTCAGGGAATGAATGTCATCCAAACAAAAACTAAACCAGCTCTCTGTTGTTGACGACTTAAAACTGTGAATGTATCCACACAAGTTGGAAGGTGTTGTTCTGATTCTGTACTGGTTAAGGTTACTGCTCTGATACCTTGCCAGAATTACCCGGTAAGTTTTAACATATAGATCACTAGAGACTACAGGTATAAGATATTTACCTGTCATTTCCATCACTAGGATGATCTTGCTAAACTACTGTTTTTCAAGTTGTTGTCCTATGAAATGTCTTTCCATTTAATTTCCTTTTGAATCTTGGTATATAATCTCTGTTTAATTGGGTCTAAAAGAAAATTCTTATTGTTATGTAGCTGCTTCTGAACAAGTGCCATCATTTTTTAGCTATCACTATCATACAAAGATCCTAAGTTTGTAAAGATACTTGATTTTGTGATACATACCAAATCTTTGTTTCTACTAGAAGTGTATTAAGATTCTTTCCTGCCAGCATAATAGAAATCCTTTCAGGTAGCTCATAATCATGACCCATCTACTCATAACTCAGGTCAGTTTGCACAGCCCATTGCTATCAGCTTACATGAAACTTTATGATCATTTTATACATGGATATATATGGTCTCTCTTAGACTAACCTGGCCTGGATAACTTTCCCAAATGTATCAATTGGCAGTTTGTTTAATAATTACTCCTAAACCAAGACCAGGTTTTCTGAAACTGAAAGGATTCCAAAACTAAGTTGTCAGAGACAAACAAGCCACAGTTCCCAATTATTCTTATTCTAGCCTAACAAACCATGGAAAAGGTTTCCACAAATGATTTAGCAAGCTCCTATTGGTGGGAGGAGCTAACCAAGAGAGAGAAAACACATTTCACAACATGTCAAATTTCTTCAGAATTTTTGCTTAGCGTGACATGCAAATATACTCTTCGACAGTCTTGTTTCCTGTTGCTAACTCACAATGTGAGCTAATTAACAAACCAAACATGACTTCACCCAAGTTAGGATGTTGATAAGTAACAAACTGGCATCATAAATGAGTAAAATTTTCTAATACAACAAGGATGCTGATGGTTTCTGTGATTTCAAAACACAGGATCTGATATCATACAGGTACAAATATGAAAAATAAATGTTACCTCTCCTACTTATTGTGTAGATATACAGTGGATCAATAATATAATTGGACTATTTTTTTAAAAAGCTGTTATAGCTACTCAGTAAATCTTAAATTTGCCAGTCTGCTCAAAACAGCAAAATACAAACAGCAGCTTTAATCAAAATGTCAGTTGAAATACAGTGAAAATAAACAGCAAAACATGTCAGCAGTGGTTTTCCAAAAATTACAAAAACGAATTAAAAAAAAAACAAGTTGTTGTATTTTCTAGAAATTCATGAGAGTGTCACCAAGAACTTTCTTCATCATTTTAAAATAACGTCTTTACTCAGAGAAAGATTGTACAACTTTTGGTTGACACAATGACATATGTAAATTCATAGCCCAGAAGAGAATAGGAGGAAATGTGGTTTGCGGTTTATCTTAGTTTTAACTTCCCAAAACAAACCATCTATACTGTATTCTAGTTCCAGTTCTTCTGCCACATAGGTGATGCATCTCTGACTGCAGTGATTTCCCCTCATTTATAACAGAACCTTCTAACCTTTATTTTCACAAGACCTAAGGTGGTGATAGTCTAACCATTTTTGGAAACATGGTGTAAAGGAATTGTCTGGCATAGTGGTTAGCGGCACTAGAATGAAGAGATCAGGAAAAGATTTTTGTGAGTCACAGTGAACAGCTCACTGAAAACATTAATACATTGTGTGGTGAAAGAAACTGAGAAACAGAAATAATTAAGGAACAGGTAAAAAATAAAACTCTCAATATAGTAGTGTCCTGATACCAAACCCTGATATGACAGCACTTGGAATCCATACAGTTCTAGTTACTGAACTGGAAAAGAGATTGTAGAGCTGGAAAATATGCAGAAAAGAATAACCAAAATATTTAGCGGACTACAACAATTTCCAGAGGCAGGGGCATCCCCAAAGATGGTAGTTGCAATTGCATCCTGACTTTCTTTACCACTCCCAGTAGACACCCCTGCCCTGGAGTGGGACTGGGGAAACAGCATTTGAAGCTTGAAACTTGAAGTGGAGGATGACAAGTGGCAACATGACAGAGATGTACAAAAGCAAGCATGGCATGGAAAATGTGGAGATATGTTAGTACTCAAAATCATCCCAAAGAACTAATGATGTTTCAGGTTCAATAGATGAAGTATATCACAATGGATAATTAAAATGTAGAGTTCACTGCCCTCAAAATTTGATGACAGCCATCAATTTCAATAGTTTTTTGAAAGGTATTAGACAATTTAATGGAGAGGCTATGTGTGATTACTGTTGTTGATTGCTGGACACCACCTCCAGCATCACAGCAGCAAACCATAAATACAAGCTGCTGGAAAGTTATGGAGAAAGAGGCCCTCACATTTTGAGCTCTTCGGAGCCATCTAGTTGGCCACAGACTGACATAGAGAACCAGCTTTGGTATCTTTCACAAGAGGATTATTGTGTGGAATAAAGAGGGAGGGAAACCACTCATGGCTTCAGTTCTTTGGGGTGGGGTGGAGGGGTGGGAGGAAGGAAGAAAAGATGTAAACTTAATGAATAAACGGTAAATGAATGAAAACATAAATAGGTACCTGATAAAATTCCCGAAGCCAATTCTTCTGTAGGTTTTCTGGCTGGAAAATAAATAATTAAAGTGAGTAAATAATTAAAGTATGTGAGTACCAATAAACATTAAAATGAGTAATAAATAATTAAAGTGAGTATATATGACTGCTTCTTAAACTTTTTAAGTAAACCAAAAGACCCAGTAGCCCAAAAAGAAAGTACAGGAATTATCTACAACATATAGTATAAGGATTGTAACAGCCACTATATAGGATAGACAGCCAGAAGACTAGCAGAGTGCATTCATGAACACCAACTAGCAGTCAGAAGACACAATGAAAATGATCTTAATCTTACATGGACAGACTCAACCATAGTTTCAGCTGGGAAACTGTGAGCATCCTAGACCAAGCTAAATCCAAAAATGCTAGGGGATTCCTGGAAGCTTGGCATTCAGACAAATCAGTCATCAACAGACACAGGGAGATAAACCACATTTACACACCATTCAAAAGAGACAATAAAAAAGCTAAGAAGGAAACAAAAAGACCAGAACACATCCTCTCCAGCAACCAACACCCAGATAAGCAGGGATTAACACCAAACAATAATAGAGAACAATACACCAATGAAGGAACTACCAAGGAGAAAACCACACCTCTACCAACACTGGCAGGGCAAGCTACTGTATATAAACAGGGAGCAAACCCCACACTCATTAGCACTGATGATGTTACCTAGGTAATGAAATGCCTGCAAGCAAACAATCAAGCTCAGAGAACACCAAGGACTCCACAGTTCAATCCTGAGCTACATATATTCTGTTACATATATAAATGCTGGAAGTGCCATGAGACAGAAGGAACTTTTTACCTTATGAGATAGGCATATAAAAGAAAAAAAACCCAAAAGTACTGGAGAGAAATACACAGCACTATTCAGAGAGTTTTAGAAATAAAATCTGAAATGAAACCACAATACTTCTTACTAGACATAATTCCAAAACATATTAACAAACAAACAAACAAACAAATAAAAAATCACAATTTATTAAGGTACATGTTTACGGCCACAAGGATAAACTTAGCACAACGTTACCATGATATCAGACTGGTAACTTAAACTTGGAGGATATGCAGTAATGGCAAAATTAACAGCACAACAGAAGTAACCAATTATAAGCAAGAATGGCTTCCATACTGTCAGCCTTACTAGGTAGACCAGACTGGAAACACAACCAGATGAGCTCATTCTAGTTTACTGTAAAGCTACATTAACAAAATCTTGCAAGTCTGAAAGTACAATTCTCCCTCCATTCCCTTTACAACCCGAGAAATTAAGGAGGGTCCCTTTTGAGCCTCCTGCTCCACCCACTATCCAGCTGCAGGCTATGCTGTCTCTTATCTGACCGTTTCCTAGGCAGCGTCTCTTCCCCGTCTCTCAATATCTTTCCAACATACCATTATACATATATACTTTATATAATGCAGCAAGGCAAAAATAAATATTTAGAGTATGGTTCTTAAGAGAGAAAAGAACTGAGTAAAGAACTGATATCAGAAATACACAAAAATTTAAAATGTTTATAAACATTGTTTATCAGTCAGAGTCCAACAAAGGGAAATTTGTAAAGTAATATTTATAACATTTTAGTAGTTTTTCTTCTATTTTTTTAAAATAACAAATAGTGGAGATTTTGGCACTTAGCTCAGAGATTCAAATCTCTTTTTCGTATTGTTAAAATAATTCAGTGTATTTTGTTATTTATGGTTAATTTCTCATCAACGATATACTGAGTGCTACTGTACAATCTTGATAATCCCTTTGTTCACTTACTGATATTATAATTCTGCATCAATTATTTTTTCCTTTTTTCTCCTTTCACTTGTTCGTTTGCTCTTTTCTGAACTGCAAAATATGAACTGGGATAGGTACAAAGGGGAGCCATAAAAGGTCAAGAAAGATGGACGTTGTGAGAGGAGACTTCTGGGGGAGGCATGGTGAACTAAACATGTCCAAAAGAACAGAGATGACAACTGCAGCCAAGACCGAAGAACCTGTGAGTAGACCAGTTCTTCAGAACCCCTCCGGACAGGAAGAGGATGGGAGATTACCCACATGTGTTCCGGATGGCTGCTCCTTGTGAGGAGACTGCAGGACAGTGGTCTCCCATGGGTTTGAGCGACGGGAGACAAAGGTATCAGCCATCATGCTCACAACCATGGCAGAGCCTTTTAAAGGACACTGAGTTCACTAACCTCACTTTCTAACTACCTTACATTCGCTAACCTGACTTTTGGAAATTGCTTATTTAACTATCCAAAGGCTATCAGAGATCTTCCGAATTATGTGTTTTAAAAAACCACCTGGTGAGCTTATCTTCCTTCTTGAACAAAAGAAAAATTAACCATAAATTTAAGAATTTAAAGAATTGGTAATGAAGTGCAAAAGGCTAAATAAGATTTTGATCTAAGAAAGCTATAAACAAATTAAGGGTTCAAACAAATTCGGAATATTGAGATTTTTACTATAAGATTTTGGATATAATTAAATAAACAGCTTTTCATGGTAACCAAATTGTTTTGTTTATCTTAAGTCATAACAGAGATTTGAGACTTTATGATTTCAGAAATTGGATACTAGAGGGGACTAAAGATTCCAGGCAGAAAAGGAAAAAAAACAGTCTAAACTTGCCTTTGGTTTTTGGTTAATACAAGAGGTTTCAAAATGATACAAAAGTTTATAACATTTGAAATACTTCAGGACATTTCCAAAGAATGGGGCCAGAAATTAGTAGCTACAATGCAGCAATGATATCTGCTTCCGTGGATAGACTATGTCCAAAAGATGTTACTGAAGAAATGACAGATGTGAAACAAATTTTATCTGATGCAGAAATAGTAGAACCAAAAATACTAGATAATGAAAAAAAATGTGGATTACAAGATAGAGAAGGCAGCTAAAGTAGAAATACAAATGACAAGCCAAGAGAATGACCCTGATAAGGACTTTCAACTGGATATACAAAAGAAGTTGGTTAAAGTTTTTAAAATCAAAGTGATAACATAAATGATAAACCAAGAGAATGACCTGGATAATGACTTTTTATTGGATTTACAAAAGAGGTTTGCTAAAACCTCAAAGAAATCTTTGGGGTGGGAAAAGAAAAATTGGAGATCAAATCCTATGACAACTTCTGAATGAATTAAAGATCAAGATTGTCAGAAGTAAAAGGAAGGAATATAAAGTTGGTTTGTTTGACCAAAGTTAAAATAAGATATGTTTCTATAAAGCTCTGATAACCCTTTTTGGACTTTTTGCTGACACCAGGACTGAAAAGTTGATAATTTATGGATTTGCATATAGATAAGGGATGGGTTATGGGAAGTAGAGATATTTGTTTGTAACCTTATAGGGGGCAAACAGTTATCAAATTTGTTTATACAGTGGTACCTCTACTTACGAACGCCCCTACTTACGAAATTTTCGAAATACGATCAGCTCCGGCCCCAAAAATTTACCTCTACTTACGAATTCGCCTCGACTTACGAGTCATTTTCCGCCCGTTCCACGTGGTCCGCGGCCATTTTTCCACCCGTTCCACGTGGTCCGCGGCCATTTCCCGCCCGTTCCACATGGTCCGCGGCCATTTTTCCGCCCGTTCCACGTGGTCCGCAGCCATTTTCCGCCCGTTCCACGTGGTCCGCAGCCATTTTTCCGCCCGTTCCATGTGGTCCACGGCCATTTTCCGCCCGTTCCACGTGGTCCGCGGCCATTTTTCCGCCCATTCCACGTGGTCCGCGGCCATTTTTCCGCCCCTGACATGTGGTCCACGGCCATTTTTTCCGCCCTGCCGCGTGGTCAGCGGCCGTTTTTCCGCCCCTGCCGCGTGGTCCGTGGACGCCGGAACGGATTAACGGTAATTACATTGAACCTTATGGGAAAATTTACTTCGACTTGCGACCAACTCGACTTGCGATCAGAGTCACGGAACGGATTAAGTTCGTAAGTAGAGGTACCACTGTACTTGTGATGAAGATTGGAAGTCACTTCTTTATATATATTTTTACTTTTACTTTTACTTTTACTTTTTCTTTCTTTCTTCTTTTTTTTTTTTCTTTTTTATTCTTTCTATTTCTCCTTTCTCTGAGTTAAGATTGTATTTGCTTTCACTGCAGTAATTAAAATCTTCAATAAAAATTATATATAAAAGAAGATGCACCTTGCTACCAATGTTTAGCAGCAGCAGTTGCATGCAACAGAAGTAGTTGAGGTGTTGTTGAGCTGCATGGGCTCTGCTTTTACTACACGCTGGTGTTATGGAGGTTTGATCAGTAGGACCGAGCTTCAAAATCTCATTTAGGCATAAAGCCCATGGTTTTTAGACATTTGAACTATGTAAGTTTCTTTAGGAAAGAGAGGGGGGGGGGCAGGCCTCTGTTCTATTTATCTGTGAAAAGTTTTTCATATTTAAATATAGATTGTTTCACAAATTAATTAACATGAAAATCAAAGTTGTAATTAACTTTTTTCAGATTATTACCCCTAGGGAACACATATAATTAAGTGCACAGTTCTTCACATATTCTAAAATTAGTATGTTAACATTCTTCAGTGCCTGCCTTTTCCTCTTACCCTTCAAAGCCTGCAGAAGGGGTATTGTGGGCCCCGCAAGATCTATCTGGAAAATGTGTAAAACTGTTTACTAATTTTGATTTACTCCTCTACCATTATGCACTGAACGTTTCCTGAATGCACATTTCCTGAGCATTTCCCTACACCAATTTCTGCTTTCTCGGTAAAGTAAATTTAATCTACTAAGTTGATGAATATGAAACCCCCACATGCTAATTGCCTAGGCTAAACTAAGCTAAACCAAGCTAACATTCCCCGAAACTTCTTGAAGTAGGCTAAGTCAATGCTTACATACTTATGTAACTTCAAAACACTGGTTAGATTCCCCCTCCCCCTGTTTTTCCTTTGAACTGTTTGTATTTTTTAAAATCACCAAGTACAGGAAGAGTAATTTTAAATTCAGAATTACTGCTGCTCCCAAAAACTATGTGAACGTGTCTGTATAGTCAGCAGGGGTCAATCATCAACCTTGAAGGAGTCTTTTAAATTTTAATCTACAGGCCTGAAGCCCTACCTCTCCTTCATACTTCTGCTTTATTAATGCTTAAAGTCAGAACAAAAACCAAAAAAACAAGGTAGGGCAGCTTTGGAAAAACTGTGGCCCTTAAAATGTCACTGGAATGCTGACTACTGTCAGCCCTAGTCAGCATGATGAGTGGTCAGAAATGTGGGCTGGAGGTCCAACTGTATCTGGAGAGTTCCAGTTACCTCCACTCTACTCCTACTCAGGAGAGATATGGATGCTATTGTGTTGTCATATCTAAAGCATATTTCCAAGTAAAGCACTATACCTTTGACCACAGTGGTTGAAACCACATTGTTCTTTAGTGGTATCTTGTAGCTGCAAATTTCTGTCCAGAAGATTTTCCTAAAAAAGGAGATAGGCTTACTGTTCTTGAAAGGCGGGAATATTTTGAAACATATCCCACAAATGTTTCTATAAGTAGGGTATTACTGTCTATTATCCATCTTCTCAAATTTCTGAGTGCAAACCACCAAGGTTATATGGTTGAAACAGCACCATCCACACTTAAGAAGAAAGAATCAGCAGCCACACAGGTGCCCCAAAAGTCTAGGAGGTTAGAAAGAAAAAGTCTAATGAAGTCTGAGCCTGCACCATAATTACAAATTGCTGACTATCAGAGAAAGAAATGAAAATTGAAAGGAAAAAGGAATTTAGGCTCTTGAAATAGACATGTCAGTCTGGCTAGAAGCAGCCTGCATGTGAACATTCTATATTACATGATTCATAACTCCTAATAATCATATCTTATACATAGCAAATGTATAGATTATTCCCTGAGAGAAATATATATTGGTTGCTGGCCTGATCCAGAACAATGCTGTACACTTGATATTTTCAGCCCATGTAAATCTCAGTTTTCTTTTGTTAAGACCACAATTCAAAGAAAGAGGGAGGGGGGAAGAGGAAATAAGTATATATATATATATATATGTGTGTGTGTGTGTGTGTGTGTGTCTGTGTGTGTCTGTGTGTGTCTGTGTGAGAGGGAGGGAGGGAGGGAGGGAGGAGTTATTATTTGGGAAAGATAGGGAAGATAACTGCACCACTCTGACACATTTTTGATAGTACAAGTATTCCAGTCATCATGTTCTGAGTTCTGAAAGTCTTTAAAAAAATGAATATAACAGGCTAAATTTGTTATACAAACTGAGGTTAGCTTGTAATGGTTGGAATTCAGATCAATAAACCTTTGATGGGCAATGAGGAGCTGACTCACTCATTGCAATACTGAAAGACTGAAGAACAACACTGTACCCAGAAAAGGAATTTGTGGAAAAAGCAGTCTGTCAACAGTGTTATGAAAAGGATAAATGCTCTATAAAATATTTTATGAGAGCTGTTTTATAGATGTCAAATAATTCCAGCATTAGATAAGGTTTGCAAGGGAAGGGAGCACGAAGGAATTCAGTCCATATCCCCATATACAGTTTATTACAATTACAATAATTATTGCCCATTTCTTTGGTCTGGAAAATTTCAAAGAAAGTGTATGGAAGTACACTTGAGCTACAAGTTTCTCAGCACCAAGAAATACATTAAGAAAAATCCCAGCTATTGTTTGAAATGTTTTAAAACATATTATATAGCCTGACAGCACACCAGATTTATCTGAAGTCACTAAAGCTGAGGAGCTAGGTGATAGTTTCTGAGCTACTTTCAGGAGGATCAGCAAGCAATGAAGAAGGAAAATCCTCCAAAACCTTTCCATTTAACCAAGCCATCAGCTTCTTACGTTATCCCTAAACCTGTTGGAGGTTCAGACCATTTCTCAGAGAACAAGGACAGCAACACTGTTGTTACGGAGCCTCCTCTGAGTCAAACCACTTACGTATCAGATGCTGTGTATTCCCAGGCCGAGCATCAGTCTCTTTCATACAATGGAAGCGGTTTCATTTGCTGTACATCTGCCTACTGGACGTAGATTCAGACAGAAACAAAGTGGTTACTCAGCTATTCAAGGCAGCTTGGGTTAGAATCCAAACCACAGTGGTGATTCTGAATATTCACGTGCAGTTACTCTGTGTTCCAGAACAAAACTGGAGGCACACTTCCCCTGCAGAAAGCAGCAGGAGTAACTGTTGTAGACGGCCTCTATAGCAGTGTTTCTCAACCTCGGCAACTTTAAGATGGGTGGACTTCAACTCCCAGGATTCCCCAGCTGGCTGGGGAATCCTGGGAGTTGAAGTCCACCCATCTTAAAGTTGCCGAGGTTGAGAAACACTGCTATATACCAATAGTTGTTCTAACTATAGCGGCAACCCCATTCCTAACTATTTTTATACCTGTGTGATTAATCATGATTTAAAGTCAGGTCCTTCCCATAAGCCACCATTGTAATTAATCACAGTTTTTCTAGCTTTCAAGATAACAAGAAATTTCGGGTAGTCGAAGTGGCTCCTCATAGCCACATTTGAGAAATAAGAAGGAAAGTGTGTGAACCTGAAATTTATAAATGTGTAGAGTTTAGCAATTCATGCAAACTATATCTAAGAATAGTAAACACAAAGGCAGCTAGGCAAGTCACTTACATGCTTGCTATGAGGAAAGGCTACTGTGAAACAAGACAATAAGGGCATATTGGACAGAGCCCATGTTTTCCCTTATTGGTGGGGTTTTTTGGTGCCTTTGAGTCAGTTTTTGACTCCTGGTGACTGCCTGGACTAGTCTCTGCAGTTTTCTCGGCAAGGTATTTTGGAAGCGGTTTGCCGCTGTCTGCTTCCTAGGGCTGGGGGAGAGTGACAGGCCCAAGGTCACCCAGCTGGCTTTGTGTCTAAAGTGGGATTAGAACTCATGGCCTTCCACTTTCTAGCCTAATTCCTTAACCACTACACCAAGCTGACTCTCAGGACTACACCCTGTAGTCTTCTATTAAATAAATGTGTACTAGAGGACAGCATACACTGACAAAATGCAAAGAATGAGATGAGTAAAACAGGAGCAGTCTACAAATAACAGATATGAACCCAATTACAAATTGTGACAGAAGTTGGGAAACACTTTCCAAGTTACACTATATTTGGACAGGACGATTTAATCAATGTTCTGGCCACCATGCAACCAACTCTATGCTTAAGACAAAGATTCAAAATAAAGTAATATTGTCTCTCAGTCAAAATTTAATTGCAGTCACTGGCCAGCACAGGACAGAAATATCAGTACAACCATAGAAAGTAACAATACAATTTAAACTTTATGACTAGGTAAAACAAAGTCTTCAAGTAAAAAAGAAATAAAATGTGTAACTATCAGTTATTATACAAAAAAAGAACTTTTTTTAACTGCTGTACAAATACAATCTATTTTAGTATTTATATATATGCAGTGAGGTTATCCAAGAGTATCCTGCAAATCTTACACAGCGCTACCCAAAACTTTGAGACACTGTATGTCATGGAGGAGTTACTGTTAGAAAGTAAGACAGACAAGTAAAGTTGTATTGAGCAACCTGGTTTCCTAGTCGGAACTGGGACAATAAGAGCACTGCAAATATCATTATAGAACAGTCAATAAAGAAGAACATGTGGTTCTTTTTATAACTTTTAATCATGTATTTATGATTTTAATTTGATGTAAGCCGCCCAGAGTCCCCCATTGTGGGGAGATGGGCGGGGACAAGTTTACTAAATAAATAAATAAATAAATAAACAAACATGCTAAATTGCCTCAACCTATCCATCACCCCAAGAACATAAGCATTCCAAAGGGCAATTTTATTACATGTTCCCTTTAGTGGAGCCGAAGCAAGCAAAATAAAGACTCTTCTATGGGCAGCGATTGTTACTTTTGTAAAGTAGGTAGGAGGTATCAAGTGTACCTTATACTGTACCGTTGGATAAGGGAAGACTAGAGGACCTACTTAAATCAAACTGTTGTTCTCCATAACATGCTGCTGAAGAAGTGAACTTGCCTCATGGTAACCCTGAGGGTAGATAAGATGGTGAAAATGGTTTTGATAGAAGATGATTACTTCCTTTTGGACTGACAACCATCCATCAACATTAAGGGGGCAAGATCCACAGGAAAAATACATTGCTAACGTATTATCATTTATATAGCCCTTTGATTTAAATATATTTCATATACATATAGAGAGCCACTTTAAGAAACAGAACATTGCAGGATTCAATTTTAAAGGGGAAACAGAGCTCACAAATTGTGAATTGTCCTAGCTAAAAATCTAAGTGTATGACAGAGATACCTGAAGAGTATAAATTCACACCAAATCATTTGATCTAAAATTTTATCCCTTGGCTAATGCTGAGAGGTTATGATTTTAACCTATTGCATTATTAGTATTTGAATAAAAAGAGTTATGTGGATGTCTTTAAAATAACAATAAAACTTAAATATCCAAATATTTTAAATATTCTCTCAAGCTTCCCCATGCACAACCTATTGGCTCTAGAGCAACCAAGATGTGTGGACTTCAACTCCCAGAATTCCCCAGCCAGCATCGGGGAAACACTGCTCCAATGCTACTCTACACCTGCTCTACACTTGTACCAAGTACCAGCTTTTAGAAATCTGAGGAGAACTGAACAAAAAGGCTTGAATATAACTTCACTGGATTTATTCATAAGATTTATTTATTTATTGAACTTCAAGGCGAGTTTTAATTTAAGAAAATAAGATGTTAGACCTAGACACCAACTGAAATGGGAGATATGTTTCTTCTAACTAAAAAATTTTTTGATAATCCAAGCTGCTTCTCACTTCATCTCCGGAAAAAAAAAATGAAGCTGGCAGAGGTAATAGTGAAAAAATGCCAGCAAGTTCCTAGAAAGCCAAGGTTCTGTTCCTGGAAAACTAAGCTGGAGTTTCACTTGTTATTCATCCACTGACATCTGTTAATTGGCTGTCTGAATCTGGTTGAATGCCCATTAATAAACTTTGATCAACTCAAACGTCTGGCATCAAGCAAGAGATATGAAAATTAGACTGCCAGTTGCCACGGATCCCTCCCAGCAGATAAAATTTCTTTATTTCTTTCAGATAGATATGGTATTGGATTTCAGCAGAAAACTCACTTTTCATTTCATGTCTCACTTGTACAGAGCTTTTACTTGTCCAAAAAATGGAGATGAAAATGATAGGTCGATAAACTTCTGTGGAAAACACGCCACTGATCATATTCTAAAAGCAAGGGTCAAGGAGGAATAAAAGGATGCAGAAGATGTGGTTACCCTCAAATTAAATCAACTTTCAAAGAGCACAGTACTGTACACTAAATACAAAGCTGATATCAAACGTGATATAAATAAAAGACAGCCAAGTATGACATCCCAAATAAGCAAGTTAATATGGAACAGTAGCATGAATGATCCCAAATAATTACAGCAGTTTGGCCATATTGCAGTGTCTTAATGGTGATCAAACTCCCACATTGGGCTAATGCATTGTTTGTTTAACTATAGTGTGTTGAAGAAACCACGTAACTTAATGGACACATATAAACAATTAGGTCATAAACCATGGTTTACATGCCACATATGCTAATCCAAAAGCAAGCAACCCTATTATGGTTAGTGCAATATGTAAATCCTGTCCATAAATGGCTACTCTCTAGGTTTGCTATTGCACAAGTTTATTTCAGAAAACCTTTTTTTAATATATTAATGTTTCTCCCAAGGAACTCCTAATTTCTGTATTCCCAGCATGGTACCAGATGCAACAATATGCCCACTGGCATCTTCCTAGGATCCTGCCAAGCTCCCTACATTAATTAATTTTATTTTTGTAATATTCTTTTATTTAAAAAAAATAAATGGGAAACTAGCATACTGCAAAGCAAAACACCAGCCTCAAGTATAAACTGTATTTTCAACTATTTCAGTGAGTCCCATGTAGACTGCAAAGGCATTCTTAAAAAATAAAATGGTGAATAGTTGCAGCTTAAAGCTTAGTTTGCTTTCTGACACATGGATGTTCTGATCCTGTTTGTACCTACCATATCAATCATTTTGGGAGAATGCCTGTAATATACTCTCAATATTCAGAATGTCCTGGTCCAAAAAGATCATGGACTTGTTCCCCAGATGTGATAGATGATTCTGGACAATGTTCTACTGGGGGAATCCCATTCAGAATCCTGGTTCAGGCTTTATCACAATACTACGTTAACAGAAATCTTAGCCTAGAACATGTGTGTTGAATGACACTGCAGCTGCCTTTGCAGGAAAATATCTGCAGAGATGAAAAAAGATTAATTTTAGGGCAACTTGAACTGGACACTTGAACTGTATTTTCACAGTCAGTAGGAAGATTTTAATTCCTTAGCTCAACTATTCTTTCTTACAGAACGCTGCGCATAATTTGAATGGACTTCCTTTGTTAGTTCTTACTGCTTTTCTAGTCTTTTTTGTTTAACACTCTGGACGCATATGGAATCTCTTAAAATTGCAAGATCTGTGCACAGTTCATCACAGCTCCCTTTAATTAGGCACTATTTTGACCTTTTCCTGGAATGTTGAGTCCCAAAGTTGAGTTATTTATGTACTGTTTTGTGTGGTCTTTATTCATTTTACATGTTAAAAAATGGAAATCTCCTTTAGCCACGTTGCTTACAGACCTACAGCAGTAAATTTACAAGCATGTGGAAAACAAATGAGCTGCTCAGTTATTGAAAAAAGAGTGTTTCACAGCGCAGTTAACAAGTTATTTTCCCAATATTCAAAACTATTTTTAAAGATATAACTGAATTAATATTAGCTACCAAATAAAAATAATAAATGAGAAAAAGGACACATCAAGCCTTCAGAATTATTTTTAACTGCTTTATAACAAATGTTATCTATAAATAGAATCGTGTTTGCAGGAGTAACAGAATGAATGAAATTTATTTGGAGAAAAGAACCGTAAGTCCTACTTAGGTGAAACAGCTGGTAGTTGAAATTATTTTTCAGTGACTTCTACTACAATATCAACAGTGGCACTGGGGGCATACAAGTGAACAGCTTCTACTACAGAACCAGATTAGCAGCAGCTACCACATTTACCATATCCTCTTACCTCCCTGCTTCCCCTTTCTAACTTTCTCTGTTGTAGCACCCGAACACCATCCCCCCTGAGAGTTGCCTGGCCATCACTGTGATCATGTTTAAAAGAGTCTTGAAAACGTGGCTGTTCCCCCTGGCCTTGGATTCAGCAAGTGGCGGGTCCTCCATATTTCTTTTGGTTAGAATGCCCGTTTTTCCAGATATTTGGAGATTCTGTTTGTATTTTATCTGCATTTTATTACTGCTTTTTATTGTATGCTGCTCAGAGTCTTTATAAAGAGTCCTGTACATTTAATTTAATGCACTTAATTGATTAGAGCTCTCCTGTAGGCCAAGTTCCACTTGTTTCTTCAGGTTCCTGCCTGTGAAATAGGAGTGATAACAATTGGACCTATGTAAACAGCAGGATGAGGCATCGATTAGGATTTTAAAAGAGGAGCTATATACCCGTCCTGCGAGGTTCAAATTTTGAACAGGGTAAATGAAAGGTCCGGTACACAGGTGAAACTGAGTTCTAAAAAGTACCCAGCAATATAATTCTAAGTGCTTTTTTTAATCATTGTATGTTCCTCTATGAATGCCACCTGCATTCCTGCCTGAATTTTACTGGCAGAGAAGGTATCTGGCCAAGAACATCAGTCAAAGGGAAAAACACCAACAACTCAAACCATTAATTAGCAATGGAAAATTGCAATGCCTTGCAAGCTTATAAAAGCAACATGATACAGAAATAGTTTAAAACAAAACAAAAGAAAAACCGGCCCATCACATAAAAAGTAGCATAATGGAAAAATCTAAATATATATAGAAAAAACTGGCATTATGCCACAATAGAATATTATGAAATATTTAAAAATAACTCCAGTAAAATAGTGGCAGAACAGGATGAGATCTGGAGAATGTTATTTAAAAAGTTCTTAAAAATTCAAGATGAATGTTTCTATAACCCTTTTGTCTACGATTTCATGATTTATCATGATTTTATCTGAAAAATATAGTATCAGCTTATATACATATGGTATAGATTGTCAGTATCTAAGAACCTAAAACACTGAAGAATTATTCAGAACAAGGCTAGAAAGTTTAACTGTTTACTATTTGAATAAAGTTTCACAGAAGCCATTCTTAAAGTCTTCATTCCATAATTTGGACATATATAAATTTAGCCATACACGTGCATTTACCTAATGCTAAAGATATATTTCTGAAAATCCATCACAGCACTTAGACATTTGTTAACAATCTTCTGTACCTATAAGGGTTAGGAAAGTACCTGCATATGGTCATCCCTTCTCCTAACTTTTAAAATTGACCTGTGTGGTAGAAATTTATAATCCACATTATCTATACTCCCTCTACATCCACTGGACCATATGAAAGATATGTATTTCTACCAAACCAAGGATTTAAAAGGGAACAGTCACCAGTTTGGAAGGAAGCGTATTGATCATCTATTCATTTTGTAGAAACCAGTTTGCCTCATGCAACAGTTCAACCATTTTATCAGATTATTTTTTCAGATGTCCACCAGATGTTATATTTGTTTTTCTTGGACAATTTGATCAGTTTGGTTCTAGCATGTAGCAGTTATATAATTGATAGGTGTAGGGCCTATAGAGTAGTTTTCCATTCTAATGCCCTCCAGATATATTGTGATAACAACTTCCATTGACCACGTTGGTTGACATTCTGGGAGTTGTAATCTCAACGTAACTGGAGGGTGCCAGGCTGGGCAAGTCTATCATACATACTAAAATGACTATTGTTGAATGCTCAGACAAACCAGGAGGGACCCAATAGAATCATTTGTAAGGGTACAAGATGTGGGGATGGTGTGATTGCTGCTTTATTGGTTTTAGCATGCTAAAACATCTCCAGACCTATTTCCTGTAACTCTGAGGAATAGGAATTAAGAAAAAAAACTACTCCCAAAAAATTGGCTATAAAAACATAATGCTATCTCCAGCCAACAGTTCCTAAATTGATTTCCAATGTAACATTGATAAAATGATTGCTCTCCTACCCCGTATTAGCAGCAGGGTGAATGAGAAATGAGAGCAAAACCTAAACTCTCTGGATTACAAATCTATGAGTTAAATCCTTTTTTTAAATATAATTTTTATTAAAGCTTTTAAACAAAAAGCTAAAAACTAACACAAACTAATATAAAGGAATGGAAGAAAAAGAAAAAAGAAAGAAATCAAAGAAAAAGCAAGAAATGCAAGAAAAGAAAAAAGTTAGGAAAAAATAGAAAAGAAAGAAAAACAAAGAAGTGGCTTCCCATATTCTTCATGGCAGTTATAAGTACAAATATATTTTAACCTCTCTTTCTAATGGTACATCGTATTACTCTTCTTTCTATAATCTATCCTGTCTAATCATCAAAACCAGAAGTTCATTTTTTCATTTTTATGCAAAAAGTCTGTAAGACGCTTCCAGTCACCAATAAATGTAGATATAGTGTCTTTTCTCTAATCAAAGAAGTCAATTTATCAATTTCAGCAAAATCTATCAACTTCACCAACCATTCCTCTATAGTGGGTAATGTCAAATCTTTCCACTTCTGTGCATATAGAAATCTCACCGCAGTAATCATATATTGAAATAATATTCCATCACACTTTTTAACTGTTTATCCATTTTCCCCAGAGGAAAAGTTCTGGCTTCAATTGAATATTAATCTTTAAAATCCTATGTATCAATGTCTGTATTTGAATCCAATTTTTTTTAGCTTTTTTACATGTCCATCAAGCATGATAAAATGTCCCTTCATGCTGTTCACATTTCCAACATACATTTGAAGTACCTTTATACATTCTAACACTTTTTCTGGCATCATGTACCAATGATACATCGTGTTATAACAATTTTCTTTAAGATCGTAACACAATGTAACTTTCAATCCTTCTAACCACCTATTTCCCCACTGAACCATCTGTATATTATAACCAAAGTTCTTAGCCCATTTTATCATACATTCTTCAATCTGTTCTTCTTCTGTTTCAAATTTCAACGAAAGTTTATATATTTTGACAATTACATGTTCATCATCAGTACACAAATGTATGTCAAATTCTGACTTACTTTGCGCCATATCATGTCTTTTTATCCACTTTAAATCTTTCAAGTAACTGTAAATGGAAAAACCATTGAAAACTGTATCCTTTTGCGATTAACTGTTCTCTTGATTTGATCTTAAATTCCCCTTGATAGTTTCCAATAAGTCCCGATATGTCAGCCATTTATCTTTATCTGTCACTTCTCTTTTATAATATACTTCTTCAGTAATCTTTTTGCCAAATTCTTCAAACATTTTCTGCAATAAATCTAATGAAATACCCTTATCTGTAAGTCATTCTAAGGAACCCCTGCATTCTTGCCCCAGTTTGGCAGCTTTGCTTGTGGTTGCCATGGTGAGAAAGTAAAAGTATATCAATTACTATGGTAAAAGTAAAGGCAAGCTCCTTTTTTCCCCAGTTTTGCTTCTTTCTATCTTTAATACTTTAGTCCTAACTGGCACTCCGTAGTCACAGTCATACAGTCTAGCTCATATTACTCTTGTTTTATAAATCCACCAATTATTACTATCCTTCAAAATAAACAAACAGCATTCCCATGAAGATTTGATATGTTAGCCTTCTACAGACAATAAGCGGACAATCTTATTAAGCTTTTTGCTTCTCAACTAAAACCCTTTGAGATAACATTTTCTTTTTTTCTTAATTTCAGAAAGAAGGCTCTCACCAAGAGTTTTTTTTGATCTTCACTGCCATTCGGAATATCTCAGATTGTAAAGCAATTAAATCATAAAGTGATTAAGTGATAAATCCTGCTTTGATTTCGGCATGGAGCTCTTTCAGCCAGCCAGCCCCCAGAGACGAGAGAGAGTCCTCTCAGCAGACGGCAGCGGCTTCCAACCTTCCCTGCTGGCTTTCCCGTTGACAGTGATCACAGGGGCACTGCAACGGCCGTAATTTCAGGCATGGGTCATAAGTCCCTTTGTTCAGCACTGTCATAAATTTGAACTGTCGGTTGTTAAGTGAGGACTACCTGTATTTTGGTTAAAAATTCAAGGGTCAGCTTATCCACAGATGGGCTTATATGAGAGTATATATGGTATATATATGTTTTGTGTGTATATGTATGTACTATCTATCTATCTATCTATCTAGTAAATTTAAGATAATTCTATATACATCTTTACATAAAAGCCTTAAAATATGCAGTAATAAAATAGTTATTTTGTTTAAAAAAGAAAAACAGAAGCAGGGGGTGGGGGTGGGGGAGAAAGTTGCTTGTAAAATTCATACCAGGAAAAGACATCTCAAAATTTATACTGTTCCTAAAACTACAGAGATACCATCTGGATGTGTTGAAATTTTGGGCTAATACTATAAAATTTTATCCTAATACAGAAAACACCTTTAGAATGCATAGTAAAAATGCCAATGCAATGGGGGAGATTCATTGGTTGACTACTTAGATTAGATCAAGTTCCATAAAACAACTTGTTAGAGGAAAGACAGATAGAAAGAGCCAAAATTAAATTTGTTTAAAGGCCTGTTTTACACATTTGTGTGAAACAATTGTTTTATTTTTCAACACAGATTGGCTGATAGAATAGATATAAAAAAATGAAAGCCTGTGATATTATCCAACACTAGCGCAACAGAGTAAAATTTGTACAAAAGACATTATAAAAATAAATATCAAAATACTTTTTAGATCAATACAAAAGAAAAAAGGAAGGAAGGAAGGAAGGAAGGAAGGAAGGAAGGAAGGAAGGAAGGAAGGAAGGAAGGAAGGAAGGAAGGAAGGAAGGAAGGAAGGAAGGAAGGAAGGAAGGAAGGAAGGAAGGAAGGAAGGAAGGATCCTTGAGGAGAGGAGGGGCCCAAAATAGTGCAGTGAAGAAGCTTGACTTCTGCATGGGGATAGGGGAGGATGAAAAAGCCAGGAAAGAAAATAACTGAATAAAGTATCTCAGAAAAGGGAACAGCCAGATGAACTACCAAGGCTTAATACAAGAAGAAAATGGACAAAAGGAACAGATTCTTGAAGAAGTCAGTAGGGCTGGCCATGGATTGTATGTGTATACTCTCTTTCATTCTCTTTTCCAAATCATAGCTAATCCAGCAGACCACAGAAGAAGTAAGCAGGCATCTGTACTGTACTGAAAAAGCATTGCTCTGTCCTGAAGAGAGACGTTCTTGTACTGGACAGCACTGATGAGTATCAAAAGCTCTGCCTTGAATAGGGTTGCACTGGGATTAAACATAAGACCTTTGATTTTGCATAAGCTATTCAACTCTAAGGGGAGAAGAATGAGGGCAGAATTTAGAGAAATCATAGAATAGGAGAAAAATAGTACAGCTTACTTTTTTTTTTGCCAGAACACTAAATGAAGAGAGTAAAGCTGAAGGCACTTCATCAACTGCACCCAAGAAAACGAAACAAGACAGCTAAGAATGTTCAAAGTTGAACAAGAAGCAGCCACACCTAAAGCACAGAAAGCTAAATGGAAAACTAAGTAGCAGAGAAAGCCACACCTCTGATTATCTTAAGGATATAACTAAGAATTTATCTGCAAAACTGATGTCAGATTTTCTCTGAGAAATATGGAAAGCAGAAGTCTGTTTTCATAAAAACATTTATGAAGCTGCCCAGAGTTCAGAGTTATTTACAAGCCACCCAAGGGTCTATTGGAGTGGTCGGCCATCACATACATACATACATACATACATTTCCACAAATAGCAGAGTGAATGTAAATCTGCCATTTGGGACTGAGCCTAAAGAAGTCCAGTTTATTATGCATTTTTGAAAGGTCATTTTCTAGTTTAACAAGGTAGGTAGCAGATGTGCTTCTCAATCTGCAAGCCATTTAAAAACTAGAGCACTTGAATTCAAGCCATTTTAAATCTCAAGCCAAACACACATTTAATTGAAGGAAAGCCACAAAATTCACTCCCAAGTAAGTAAACTTGGGGATAACAGGCTTGCAGCCTGAAATTATTGTTCAGTTTGGCTGCCAGCAGCTTTTCCTTGTTCCTTCCAGATTTACTGGCCTTGCAACATGGGTGACTTCCAGCTATACTGAGGTTAGAGCTCCCAGAATCTCCAGCCATACCTGAACATCAGGCTAATGGCTAAGCACAAAATTTAAAAGTCCACAACTATTAAAGAAGTACCTACAGAAGACTGTTTCTCTTGGCTTTTAGAAAATCAAAACTCCCTTTCTGTTGTCTTCTGTTGGTGCAAGCTTACACTGCACTGTGAACATGGGACCATTCTTGAGGCTCTTAAGAAACATCAACATGCCTAAGGGCAGCTCTGGCTCTTATCTCCCTCCATCTGTGCTTCCCAAAAGCACCTTACATGGAATTGCTTTTGCAGCAGTGCTCGCGGTTGCTTCTGCCAAAAAACAAAAGTTCATGCTTGCTTTTAGAACAAGAAAATTAGTCTTATTTTACTGGCATTGTTGGGAACCTCTTTCCCAGCACTACTTCTATATCAGCCAGCTAGAGTATCCATCACACCCAGGGTTTGAAGAGGCTGGGAAATCCAGATTAAGAAGCAGCTTAGTGTGCATTAACCCTAGTTAACAGCCCAGATACCATCCTCAGATAAGGAATCATGGTGCTCTGCAGTCCAATCCCAACAAGACATCATCTATTATATGGATGATCAACCTGTGGCTGTAGGATGTCTGGTGTCCTCTGAGTCCCATTTTTAAACCTTCCTTTGATCAGAATGTCATGTGACTCCTAACCCTTTCTCAGTGTCAGAGAATCTCTGGGTTTCCCATTCCAATATATAATAGCCCTAAATTATCATTTAGATGGCAGGGAAAATGGAAAGACCAACTAATATGGGAAAGCAAGAATGCAATCCAGAAAAATTATTTCCCTCTTCCCTTACCCGAAATTTGCAGATTACTAGAATATGCTACAAATATGTCTTGTTCATATTAATATTCAGATTTAGGAGCTGAAATCTATATAGGACTGGGGGATTCCAGGTTGTTTATGGTTATACTTATCCAAGAATGTTGACAATAACTTGGATCCAGAGTTATAGCCAATGGGGCCAATCAATAACATTTTAGATAGTGATCCTATAGACCAGAGTTCCTCAACCTTGGCAACTTTAAGATGGGTGGACTTCAACTTCCAGAATTCCCCAGCCAGCAAAGCTGGCTGGGTAATTCTGGGAGTTGAAGTCCTCCTGTCTAAAAGTTGCCAGGGTTGAGGAACCCTGCTATGGACTACAGAGTTACCCTACCCTGGATCCAGCCCAGACTTAAAGAGAACTATCATTATTCTTAAAAAATAACATTGTTGTACAGTAGTACAGCAAATTAAAAGTCCTCACTGAACTGTTCTGTTCTATCAAAGTAGAATTGAAAGCAAGTACTTGTATGATGGAATGAGTGCAAAAGAGATCAAGGAAGATAATTACAGTCATTGTTTGTAAAGTGTATTTCTATGGTTCAGTAGAATAGCAAGGGCCAAGAGAATGATAAATACATACTGTTCCATTAGCACGCACATTAACAGGCAGACTACCAGACAGACAAGCTGTATTCATTCTGTATGCACCACTCATGGAGTAATATCCCAAACAGCTCAGAAATCTAGTTATAAGCCTAAAGAAACCAATGCTGTTTCATGATAGAAGGGGCACGTGTGCGTGTTGGCTGTGCTAAGAATACCAATTCTCTTACATGGGTACCTGTTTATATGACATAGCTATTTTACAAAGAGAGACCAATTTGACACACTATTCAAGAAGCGATGTCAAAAATTAGCATTTATCATCTTGCATGTATTATTCTTCATCCCAGTAATTCAGTTCTAGGAAGCTGGGCATTCAGATCCAAAATTCATGGCTTGACTTCACATTTTCAAATGCAGAAGGATGTAGGCATCGTATCAAAATGATACTACCTTCCATTATTTTCTAAGAGAGTCTTATACTAGGTTCCACTCTTTTCAAAATATTTTACTGTAGTAGAAAGGATTGTACTAAAGGATAAAGAACATTCAGTTGGACATCTC
Source organism: Python bivittatus (assembly GCF_059951505.1). Lineage (NCBI taxonomy): Eukaryota > Metazoa > Chordata > Lepidosauria > Squamata > Pythonidae > Python > Python bivittatus. Next base: position 66,396,730 of record NW_028277125.1, on the reverse strand, counting down.
TTATTTGCCTGTTTGTTAAGGAAAAAAATAATTATTGCTAAGAGTTCAAAGCAAGTATCTGGTTATAGGGAGTATCAGTTTCCCCAGGAAATCCTATTCCACATTCACTCTTATCCTTACAGAAAGATGTTTCCGTTCAGTGGAAACAACCACACTGTTTACTTCCATGCAGCAGCAAGTAGATTTGAGTGCTAATAATAGATCAGCAAGGAAGGAAATATTAGAGACAGTCAAGAAAAGTTTAAAAAATTATGATATTTTATGTGAGATGGTGCGTGCTTTGCTGCAAACTGCATTGAATATGAAATCCCTAGTGCTTTTGTTGGAATAATGCCAAAATAAAAGATTTATTCATTTCAGCTGAGACTTGGCATTTTGATATTGCATTATTTCACAAGGAATATTTGCTCACTATTCTTTTGTCTACTCCCCTTTCCAATTCGTCTGGCCTCCCAGCTACTGTTTTTTTACAACAACTGTATAAAATACTTGTTGATTCAATATGTTTTCCCTATTTTAAAGCTGTCCTCTTAGGAGATGAGTGCCCTGCAAATGTGCCCTCATGCTCAGCCTCAGTGCTTTACCAGCTGTTCACATTTGTGATACAGTTTTGTTTTGCTTTTGGGGGTGGGGGTTGCCTTCAAGTCAGTCTTGATTCTTCCTGAGGACAACTCCCTGCAGTTTTCTTGGCAATGTTTTTTGGAAGAGGTTTGCTCTTGCCTTCTCCCTAGGGCTGAGCATGAGAGACTGACCCAAGGACACCCAGCTGCCTTTGTGCCTAAGGTGGGACTAGAACTCACAGTCTCCTGGTTTCTAGCCTGGTGCCTTCACCACTATACCAAACCAGCTCTCTTGTAATTAATAGTGTCATCCATTGCTGTGGTGGTGAGCTATATCTAATGAAGACAGGCTTTACACTGCCATAGCAATGGATGCTATAAATCACTAGTGTGGAAATGTGTGAAGTGAAAAGAACTCCACTGCTTCTTTACCTTCTAAAGTTTTTACTTGGCAGTTTAACAAGACCAGCTTACAAGACATTTCTCTCACACCACATATTACAGAATTATTTGCCACACTCCTGCTCATTACAAACACAGCCTATTCATTCACTTGCTCTGAGAAGTGCTCTCTTCTCACAATCAAACATAGCATTAACAGCCCTGTTGCTGGAACACTGTGAATGCAGATTCTTATAAACAGTCTGTATGTGATCCACTTTTGAATTATGAACCCCCACACTGCATAAAAACAAATCCATGACATAGCCATCAGGGTCAATTACTCCTATACATCACTCATTTGATGTTCTTAACTGAGTCTGCTTTGTTTCTAGAGATTTGAGTTTAAATTCAAGGAAATTAAGAATTGGCATCATAAGACCTGGTGGTGGTGGTGGTGGTGGTGGTGGTGGTGGTGGTGGTGGTGGAGGTGGAGGTGGAGGTGGAGGTGGAGGTGGAGGTGGAGGTGGAGGTGGAGGTGGAGGTGGAGGTGGAGGTGGAGGTAGAGGTGGAGGTGGAGGTGGAGGTGGAGGTGGAGGTGGAGGTGGAGGTGGAGGTGGAGGTGGAGGTGGAGGTGGAGGTGGAGGAAGAAGAAGAAGAAGAAGAAGAAGAAGAAGAAGAAGAAGAAGAAGAAGAAGAAGAAGAAGAAGAAGAAGAAGAAGAAGAAGAAGAAGAAGAAGAAGAGGAAGAAGAAGAGCAGCAGCAGCAGCAGCAGCAGCGGCGGCGGCGTTCTCATCTGGATAAGGTAAAGATTAGGGCTGTGAAGAGCTCTGGATTCAAAGGCAAAAGGGTGCTTCAGAGTGTGCAGAGGTGCACACATAACACCTGTATGCAGCTCCTTAAATCAAATGTGACTTCTCCTGGGGTCACACTGCACATGTAAAGGGCAGCCATGGGATTGTAGGAAAACACGCAGCTGCTTTAATGGGTTGCAGACAGTGCTACATGAACATCCCTGAGCCTTCATAACACCATTTTGCCTTCACGTCCAAAGTACTGCACAACTCTAGTAGAGATTCCCTTGAGTTGAGCTCAAGTCCTGATAATTATATGTTTTTGTAAACAATAAATATGTAGTTTACTATTTACCTTCTTCTGAGTGTTTTTTCAACTTAGTTCTAGGACTTCCTGATGGTCTCCTATCCAAATATAGATCTTAGTTTCCTTAGCTATTTGTGAATCAGCCAGGTCAGTGACATTCTGCCCTCTGTTAAGTCATTCTCATTACTATACCTCCTCACATTAACAAAAATAACTTTCTTGACATTAGAACTAGTAAAATCCCAAAACCTTGACCATCTTGGGGTCTAAAAGTGATGTAAATTCAGAACTATTCTGAATTACCAGCAGCCTTACGAGGATTAGCCAACTATAAATCAGATTTTAGCTCCTAGAAAACTAAAACCTAGGAGGTTTAGTAACTGTTACTAAACCTCCCAGTGATAACAAACCTTAACTGGGCCTAACACATCACAGCCCCTGGAGAGAGAGACAGATTTGTTGCATCCACTTCAGGGGACAGGGAAGCTTCATTCTTGGTTTAGAATTTGTAACCTGAGTATGTTTCACAGAGATCGTTCCTGCCAAAACCCTATCAGGATCTAAGCTAACATGAATAGGACTGTAATGTGGGACTTCCGGGGGAGGTATGGCGAACTGAAGACATTTCTGCAAAAGCAGAGCCAACGACCACGGCAAAGACCAGTGAATAGACCAGTTCCTTGGAATCTCTCCAGATAAGAGGAGGACAGGATATCACCCACATGTGCTCTGGATGGCTACTCCTCACGACGGGACTGCAGGACAGTGGTCTTCCACGGGTTTGAGCGCTGGGAGAAGAAGGGATTAGCCATCTCGCTTGCAGTTGTGGTGGAGCCTTTTAAAGGGCACTAAGTTCATAAGCCTCACTTTCTAATCACTTTCAGAAATTGCCTATTAACCATCTTAAATCTATTAGAGACCTTCAGAACAACAAGCCTGAAAAGTTGCCAGGTGAGTTTAGCTTCAACTCTGAACAAAAGAAAAAATAATTACAAGCTTAAGAACTTAAATAATTTGAAATAAACAGCAAAAAGCTAAATCAGATTTTGATCTAAAAAGTTACAAATGAATTAAGGGTCCAGTTAAATTTGGGAATATTGACTTTTACTATAAGATTTCAGAGTTAACTATAAAAAATAAATAGCTTCTTCTGGGAGCCAGAGTTATTTTGGCTATCTTGGTTCACAACAAAGATAAGCGACTTTATGATTTTAGAAACTGGACACTAGAGGGACTAAAGATTCTAAGTAGAAGGAAAAAACAAATACAAGCCAGGTTTTGGTGTCAGTTAACTGGGACTTAAAAAATGACACAAAACATCGTAACATTGGAAATATTAAAGGAGATCTTTGAAAAACAGAGCCAGAAATAGTAGCTACAATATCAACAGTGTCAGTAATGATGTCTGATTCGATGGATAGATTATGTCCAAAAGATGTCAATGGGGGAATGACAGATGTAGAGCAAATTTTGCCTGATAAGACAAAGTACCAAAAGTGGAACTACAAATGACAGGCCAAGAGAATGATTTGGAAAAGGATGCTTTATTGGATATACGAAAGAAACTGGCTGAAGTTTTAAAAATTAAAGGGGAAATACAAATGACAAACCAAGAAAATGACCTGGAAAATGTTTTATTGGATTTACAAAAGAGGCTTGTTATACCCTTGAAGAAGTCTATGCAATAGGATAAAGAATTGAAGAGAAATCAAATCCTATGACAATATTTGAATGAATTAAATATTAAGACTGTTAGAAGTAAAAGGAAGGAATATAAAGTTGGTTGATTTGATCAAGATTAAAATAAGACATTTGCAAAGTTCTGGCAAACCGTTACGGACTTTTTGCTGACATCAAGATGAAACAGTTGATGTTTTATGGATTTGCTTATAGATAAGAGATGGGATATGGGATGAAGAGATATCTGTTTGTAACTTTATAGGGGGTGAAGAGTTACTAAATTTGTCTATACTTGTTATAATGAAGGTTGGAAGTAACTTCTTTATATATTTTTTTCTTCATCATATTCTTTTCTCTTTTTTCTTTTTTCTTGCACTTTGTATTCTTTCTTACTATTCTTTTTTCTTTAAGTTTAGTTTGTATTAGCTTTTACTACTATAATCAAAATCCTTAATAAAAATTATATGCAAAAAAAAAAAAAAAGAATAGGACTGTATTGTCAAATGTCTTTGACTCTTTCTGTCCACCTAGTAACTTCATAGTGGAGTACATGGTAGTTCCCCCATTGTCTTAACATCAAACCTTTGTGCAGGTTCAGAGAGCACTAGAACTTCAGTTCTACTAAATCCTTCCAAGTAATTACAGCTAAGACAAATCTAGTTATTTGCTCATAGCCATCTGCAAACCTTAATGGTTGACTCAGATCTTCTTGGACCAAATCCAGTCCCATTTGTTTATTTAGACCGTTAGATCCTATCTCTCAGAGTTCTTGAGATGGTTACAATAACATAAAGGAATAAACAAATAAGTAGAACTGCCTGATATCAACATGCACACTCTCTCATGTTTGATTACCAGGTGGTCTGCTCTTGGGCTGTGGTTGTGGTGAGGGCAGCTTTTTTGAATGCAGGGTTAGGGTCTTTTATTACTGCCACTTTCACTGTTAGTTTCTTGGCCTTCTGTCCTGTTTGGTTGTTGTGATTTTGAATTTTATGGCTTTTGCATGTGAGGCAGCTTAAACATTTACATAAAAATAGTTGAACTAATCCCAACAGAAGCCTGTTGGTTTGCTTATTTGGCTGATAAAAGTTTTCTCCTTGGGGAATAATGCACAACTGTGGCCTAACTTTTTAGAAGGGTTTTCTTACTGCTATACCATGTGCGTTCAAATAATATGATTTTGCGTTTTTCTAATGCAGATAAATATATCTCAGATAAGTGTGTTGCAGGAAGGACTGCTTGTTGTTTTAAAAAGGGAATCCTGTCACACTTCTGAGGGTAGAAGAGATCTGTATTCAGCATCTCTACCTCTTCCCCTCTTCCCCCAAAAAGCATCCTCTTTGGCTCTCACAAACACAGTGCATCTGTAACAAGAATATTTTCATGAATTCACTTACTTCCTGACAGCTTAGAGTCAGTACAACTGTTTCACGATTGGCAGCTGTGAATTCCTTGGCTTGGATGCCAGCAGCAACATCCTTCACCCCTGTGGAAGCTTATATTCATGAGCCATCAATAACAAAGCTGCTGTTGATGTTCAGGACCAACAGAGGCACTGGACTTCCCTAGGTGCTTCATCAATCACACCAAAGTGGCAACCAGCATCTCACCTGTCTTTCTACTCCAAGCTTCTGCTGGTCAACAAAGTGAAGGAGCACTTGCCTCCCACATCAGACCTCTAACCCCTGGGTTTTTCTTCGGTATTTGTTCCAAAACAAAAATACTGACACAGGATTAGCCTGTCTTGAATAAGCTCTCTTGTGTGCTCTAATACCCAAGGGACAGAATGGTATATATGGAACACCGGATGCTACCTAATGCTAAATTAGATTGCGGGCCCAATTACAAGTATGTCCCTTCAGGGATAAGCAACATCATGCCTCTGAAATTTGTTGGAGGATAACTTCCATAAGCCACACACTAGCAGACGGGTTATGGGAACTATACTCCAAAATATCTAGAGGTGAGTAGATTGCTTATCCCTAATCTACTCTGAGTGCCATTAGACCTCCAAGACCTCAGGCAGACCTACTGAGAACCTTTAACTGAAAATGCCAGGGGACCAAAACTGAGATTTACTACACACAGAACTTGTGCTTTACATCTGGGCTTCTTTGTCTGCCCACTAACAGTCTCTCTTTGCTGTCTTGCATTTTCTGTCAGAATGGAATTTTAATTTCATTTTTCATTTATTTAAACTATTTATAGCCCAGAACTATCCAGAGGATCTCATGGTTGGCTTCAAGCCACAAAATACACAAGAGAAAATCCAGTAAAAGAAATAACAATTTAAAATGTACTGTAATAATTGGAATACATTGACAAGAGAGGAACAAAAAGTGATATGAGAGAAGTCCCAAAGTTCCAGGCTGTTCACATAGCACAAATACTGTGTTTGTCAGTAACTATGATGCAGATGGACACATGTTTACCACACAGAGAAAAGCTAAACAATCCTGTTTCAACTACTACCGTGTTCACATTTCAGACAACATGGAGGTCCAATTCATGTATTTAATTATCTCATTCCAGTCTCTGAAATCAATACAATTTAATCGCTCAATTTCATTAAATCACACTCCAAGTCTTTAATGTATTACCATATTCTGCATTTATTTACACAATAATATGTGTAAATAAATTTAAAACATTATTACAGCATATTATCCTGCATTTATTTATACAAGGAAGAAGAAATAAGAATAGTTCCTAAGAGCTACTCTGGTTTTGATGGGATTTCTCTCTTCTGGTTGAAAACGCATTTCATAAAGATAACATTTAAAATGGTGCTGGAATTACTCTTTTCCTGTAAAGGAAAACAAACTTCCCAACTACATACAAATATTCTTTATCTGTCTGTACCCATTTATTTTATCACCTCTACACTTACAACAGCCCACTGAACTCACCCTGACTTACATACGACATTTACGCACCACAGCCTTAGGTTACTTGACTCCTGTGCATAAACCAGCTAGAAATGAAGTTGGCTTCAGAAATCCCTTTCCATATTTCAACCTCTTCCTTTGCTTTAGCCATGGTGATGTCTGGTGTTCTCTCTGAGCAGCACTTACCACAGCCCTGACTGGTGGACTCCACAGCTTCTTTTCCCATCCCACCCTCAACAGGAAAGCATGGACAATCACTTGACTTTCCATGAACTGCCCTTTGAGAACATGTGGCTTTCATTGCTGGCACAAGAAATAAAGAAAATCCCAGAGTTGCATGATTATCCCTGACACTTGGTTTAGAAGAGAAACTGGCAGAATCTGGTCCAGCCCAGGATGAAACAGCCATGGAGGGCAGCAATCAGTGACTGGAAAGGTGTGGGGCACTCCTGCTACAGCAGCATACAGTAACCAAGTGAATGGAGGAGGCTGCTTACAACGAAATGAAGCAGAGCACATGAACTTGAGCCAGCATGTTAGAAAACTACTTTTGCCTTGTAGTAGGAAATGACAGGTGGAGGTTGCCATCAGTCCTTAGACAAGAAAGACTGTGCTGTAAATTTGCAGCTTCTAAAATTCAAAGATAAAGGTCTAATGCCATATTAACACTACAATGGGACAAAACTAACCAAACCAAGAAATGTGCAGTTCTATGTCATAGATGTTTTGTTAGTTGTTTTGTTATTTAACTAGATCTGAACTCTCTATCTACCAAGTCATTAACTAAGCACATTCCTTTGTTCTACCTCCACCTTACACAAAGATGACCCTGCAAAAGTATGTATTTGTCTATTACACACTTTTTACAGCTAGTTCAGTATTTGACTTGACTTTAGACCAAGCCAAATAATTCTAAGAGAGGCCCAGCATTTGACATTTCATAAATACACCCACAGCAAAAATAACTTATGAAGTCTCAGTGCAATAACTGTTAGGTTGCCAATTGTTCCACAGCACAACATGAGAACAGCTGTACATTTTTAAAAAGAGAAATAACTGATCCAGGCTAGAATCTAATCTGGTCGCCGTAACATTTTGGACACACACAATAATCCTTCTGCTGTATCTCAGGGGTAGACAACTTAGTACAATCTGTGGGCACCAAGATGCTTGCGTACCACTCCCTCATGCCTGGCCAATTTGACTTTTGTTTTTATGCTTTTAATTAAAATAACAAAACCTGGTACCTTCTACAGAGCAAATCACCAGCTTTTAACACAGACTTTATTTTATTTTCCAAATGCATGTAAACCCTACAAGGGCCCCCAAGATAACCTTAGCAAATAATAATGAGTCTGGCTTATAGACACAAGTGTTTTATCTGGAAGCATTGTCACCTGCCCAGAAAAGTTAAATTGTGGATTAAAGGGGAGTGAGGGGTAGGGGTAGAAGGAATGGTGAGGGGAACACTTTCTTCAGTCTCTCTTCTGATAACTTGATATCTCGTGTCTGGTCAGACTCACTTTGGCAGCCACTCTGTGAACAAAAAGCCCCCCTCCCATGACAGACATTTTGCAAAGATATCTACATTTCAAATCTAGACCCAAAAGAGTACTGCTGTACCAAATTAAGTTTAGATGCTACTCAGTGTAAACAATTGACAAAGATGACAAAGTGCTTTTTAAAATGGTGAGCGTCTCTTAGATTTCCAACCTTTAAGAAAGTCTTCAATTTATACATTTGTAAAGCTCACCAAACCATCAAACAAAAGTTAAAAACTTGATAAATCTCAAATTATTATGTTGCTTCCCTTCTGAGCTCTTTATCTTTGGTAATGGAGTAGACACTTCTCTATTTTCATTTAACTCATCAATCAGGTTACTATTCCTCCTGAAAGAGATATAATGGAAAAGCTTTCTGAGTATAAAAGAATATAAATCTGGCCTTGGGAAGGGAGCAGTAAGCATGAAAAGAGAAAAGACTACTCAGTGCTGAGAAGGCAGAAAGCGTGAGAAAGAAATTCAGACTAACCCCGCTTGATTTTGTTTGGTATAAGAAGATGGAGCAGAGGGAAACTCTGAAAGGCTTTCAAGATTCTGTTATTCTACCCTGCAATAATAAAAAGCATTCCTGGAATCTCTGCTACTTCTGTTTCTCGTCCTTACCTACCTTGAAGGGCTGAAATTGAGCCTTTTACTTCTCACTAAAGTCCAGCTAATGTTGGGCAACCATATATTGGCTTGTAAATTATATGCTGGCTCCATTATTCCTTCCATCTACCACAATGATTTACTATATACTAGAAGAGAGAAAGGATGTGTGAATTACAGCACCCAATGTAGTGATTCATCAGCCAATGAAAGTAACAACCACTACTGCTACTACAATTCTCTTTCAGTTGTGCTGGAACTGACAGAACATTTTGTTTAGTTCACACAATGAGCTGGAATAAGCTAAAATGGGGTTTGGCTGATCATGCCATTATCTTAGTATGGTATGTGAATCAGGCCATCAGGCTGAACTACAATGTAGTTTAATTGGATAGGGTCTGTCTGTGTATCTATTAACAATTATGTTTTGCCAACCTGAAAAAACTCTGTTACAAACCTAGTTAAGCACAGAAGGTGGAAAGTAACTTTTTCACCAATTTAATTTTATACTTCAGCTTATACAGGCACTCTTATATCACATTCAGAATAGCTAATGATTATCAATAGCAATTTACTTTTTGTGCAGAGGAAGCAGCACGTAGCACTATCCCCATCTCACCCCCTGCTTCCAGTCCACAGTAGGTGCACAGATCCTACCACATTTTTGGACACTCAAAGCAAAACAATTTGGCACAAGCCCGTTCCCCTTCACAGTAGGAAAACAATTACAATACTTAGACTAGCCTAAAACCACTAAAATTGAACCTTGTTAATCTATGCTAGTGGTTCTCAAACAGTGGGTTGTAACCCCCTGAAGGGGTGCAAGCCAGTTGGGTGGAGGGGGTTCACCATTTTTTTTTTTAAGACGGTCAGCCTTAAACAGGTAAAGTAGGAGCACTGGTACCCCTCACTCTTGGCTTCGTTCTCTGCTTTGCCTGGGCAAACCAGCAGTGGGCTCCCCAAGCAAAATGGGAGCAACTTTGACAGAGCTACTGCTTTCCCTGTTCATTTTGAGCTTTGCTCAAGTTTCACTCCCTGCTTTGACTCAGCAACCTTGAACATGTGAACATTGCTCACATTTTGCCTACGCAAGTCCGTGGCAAGGGACTGTGGTTCCACAGTTTGAGAACCTTTATAATATATGGATTAAATTTAAGTATTAAAAGTGGTAAATTTATTTCTTGCCCAATCCTAATCCCAGTAAAATTATTACTTTTATTCATGCAAAATCACACAAATTCTTTTATCATTTTAGAGGACTGCAGTCCAGCAAAGCAGGTCTACACTAAACTTGGCATAAGTTAGATTCAAACATAGTCAAAAATTCATAGCTCACAATTTACCATAATATCAAAAATTTGTTGCCTATGACAGCCACTTTGCTCTGTCAAGGCCAATCCTGTCTCTGAGACCTCTACTTGATACTCATTATTCTCAGTAAAGCACCAACATATTGGATCTGGTCATAATCCTGTTCTCTCTATACACTGCAGTCTTAAGACAATTTCCTTAGAGTGGAGGAAGCTGTGAACCAAACCCATAAGAGACAATACACAGGTCACATTTTTTCTCTTTAAAAGCTGCCCTTAATTGTGTAGTTTAAATGGAGTATGAAACACCACTATGTACAGAAAGCAAGGCCAAAATAACAGTGTAACAACACCAAAGCCTAGTGCCAAGACAGACCTGAAAAATGTTTATAAATAAACTCCTAATGCTGGAAATGGTCTCCAGAACATAAATGGCTACACATGGGATGAAAGTGAACTGATTGCATCCAATTCAGCTGCCCAAAAGCCAATTCTAACAAAGAACCTGAAATATGCAGGTGGAGAGTTAACTCCCTAACGAGTAATGTCCATGAGAAAATCTGACAGAGTGCAAAGCCAGAGAAAAGCATTTTTAAAAAATGTTTGGCAAGGACTAAGAAATGTTGACATGGGATCTTTTCAAAGCAGGTTTTTCCAACAGGATAACATATCTGAGGTAGTACTGGTTGTATCTGCCAGGACCCTCTCACCTTCAGGGCCTCATGAATTCCTCCCCCCACCCCCAAAACAATGCTAAGCCAGATGCTGAGGAGACATATGGTGCTGTAGTTCTCTTGGCAGCCATCTACTACTGATTAAGCAACTAAAATTCAAAGATAAACCATGAAAAAGCCACTTTTTGTTAGAAAAAGATCAGAGAGGTCCACACTTAGCCATAATGAAGCTAAAATGACACAATATGCATTGTGATATCATGATATCATGCAAGTTCCATCCTTTTGTACGTGTGTTGTGACCTCTCATGCAAATACATAAAGGGGGGAGGGGGAGATATGGCAACACCTACAGATGGGATGCCATCCGTATGCTCACAATACTTAGCTTTATTGTTCCCTATCACCTAATTACAAAGAACCAATCAGTATTCTTGAACATTGCCTGATTACAGTAACAGGTAGATGACAGAGAACAAGCATCCAGACAAGACAGAGATGCTACTGATATGCAGAAAACCATTCTCAGGGACTGAACTGAAGCTCGTTTTGGATGCGGTCGCACTTCCCTGAAAGAGCCTACTTGTACAGTGGTAGTGCCCTTTAATCAACTGAATAATTACGATACCAGCTGCAAAGCTTTCTGAGCAAGACCAGACTGACATTCTGTTTTGATTATTACAACGTGTTGTACACAGGGCCACCTTTGAGAAGTATCAAGACATTCTAAGAGTTGTGGTTTGGGTGCTAATCAATGCAAGATACAAGGGCCTATACTAAAAGATCCAGGTTGCCAGTTCCCTGCTGGGAACAATGTAAGGTGGTGGTGGTGGTGTTGACTCTTAAAAGCCCTAAAAGGCTGAGGACCTAATTATCTAAAGCAGTGTTCCTCAACCTTGGCAGCTTGAAGATGTGTGGACTTCAACTCCCAGGATTCTGGGCATTGAAGGCCATACATCTTCAAGCTGCCAAGGTTGAGGAACACTGATCTAAAGGACTGCCTGATATGAAACTGCCCAGTCGCTTAGATCAGCAAGAGAGGCCCTTCTAAAGATGCTCCTGTTGCCAGAAGCTGGTCCATCTGGTCCTTGCAGAGAGCTTCTCCTGTGTGATTCCCAGGCTAACAACACTATCCCTAGGCAAGGGTTTTGGCTCCCTCCCTCCCAGTATTTAGAAAATAGTAACGCCTTCTCTTTCACCACGGGTTTAACAGATTTTTGTTTTTGCTATTTTAACGGTGGTTTTAAACTTTGTACATTTGTTTTAAATTGCGGTAAGCTGCCTTGAGTGCTTAAATAAATACAAAGGTAGAGCATAACTCAAATAAATAAGTAAACAACAATGTGACTGATTGCAATATTATTATGTTTACTCAGAATAATAAATAATAAAGTCAGTCCCACTATTTTCCACTTCCCTAATAACCATTTGGTGTTGCAATCCAAGTCAAGTATCATTCCGTATTATGCAATATGCTTTGAGATGGGAAAGCTAAGAATGTCTTACAGATACAAACAACATCCTGGCAACTTTGATTAAATAAAATATCTTCATTGGTTGACTCATCTTTTGAGTTGCCAATGCTATAGTTGGGCTTTAAAGTCCACTCCTATCTTTCATATTGTCCTAAGATTTGGGATAATAAAGAAACATCTTTTTGAAAAGCTTAAATAGATTTTTTAAAAATTGTTAATGCTATAGCCTTCTCTTACCATTGGAAGAGCTGAAAGACCAGGTTAAGGACAGTTTGTCATGGAGAAAATCTATCTATGTGGTCGCCAAGAGTTGACAACAACTTGATGGCATGTAATCAATCAGTCAAGCCCTCTCTTGTAATTTTCTTCTAAGTTTGGGGGAGAGCTACTAACTAATGGGATTAGAACTGATGGAATGTAGCCCTCACCCCTCAGATATCTCCAAATCTGATTACTGTTGCAAATACCAGTGGCCAAATAATGCTGCTGAAATAGCAAATGCCAGATCTGTGCTATGGTATCCACAGAGGCGCAATTGTTAAGGCACAGTGAGGTGGGGGCCAAAGGTGAAAGAGTTGCCAGAAATTTGCAGAAGCCCCAATGGATCTGCACTTGAATGAGTAACAGGCCATATTCCTTCCATGTGGCTTTATGATAAGAAGCCCTGAAGTGATAGACGCAAACACACAACTCACAATTGAAAAAACTCCCTGTTTCCTTCCTGAAACTCACAATGTCTGCCCCTAAATCTCATTTCAAGCTTTGCCTGTCTGAAGCTGTTTCAGGAACTGAATAGAATTTCTAAAATCCATTCCTAAAAAAGGGAAGAAATCTTTGGTGTTATAGATGAAACCTATTGCAGGTGCCAATTCACATCTGTAATTTAGAAGGCGCCTTATAATGCAAGCTCTCTGGGTAGCTTTCAGAGATTAAAATGAAATTGAAGTCATACAAAATTGCAACCAGTACAAAGTCATAAAAAACTCAAGCCACTTCAAAACAAATAGAGAAAGAAAATGGGCAGCAACCAATCCATCCTACACTCGGGGCAAAGAAATAGTTGTAAGATCAGCAGAGCTAAAGGAATATAAAGCAGTAACGTTTTATAAAAATAAAAAGGGTTTTGAGTGCAACTGAACAGACCATGCTACGATCAAGGGAACATTACTGAAAAGTCACTGGGTAGGATATGTGATCTGAACCCAAGATAGATAGCTCGAATTCATTCATTCATTCATTCATTCATTCATTCATTCATTCATTCATTCACTCATTCACTCATTCACTCATTCATTCATTCATTCATTCACTCATTCATTCATTCCTTCATTCATTCATTCATGCATTCAACTTGTTAGAATCCTATTCTGCCTTTTGTTCATGAGCCCAAAGTAGTGTACATAGTGCTCCCTCCTCCCATTTTCCCCTACAACAACCGTATGAGGTAGTTTGGGCTGAAAGGAAGTTACTGGCCCAATGTAACTTCCTGGATTTGAATCTGGGTGTCCCAGGTGCCAGGCCAACACATGAACCACTACATAACAGTGCTATGAGATATAATAGAAATTACCATAGTTATAAGAGGTATAACATAATAAAGGCTGCCCACAATATATTTATTCATTCATTTGGTTTATATGGCTGCCCATCTCACATAAGCAACTCTGGGTGGCAAACAGAAGTAAAAGCATGAACATAATCATCAAAATGACAATACACAACAAAAATAGAGAACAACAGCCAAGAATAAGCATCTATCATAGTAACAATAACTCACTGGTTCATCTGAGCTCCTGACTCCCACACCTGGGAGAACAGCTAGATCTCAAGGGACTTCTGAAAGACCAACAGAGTTGGGCTAACCTAATTTTGTGGTGACTGACATTCTAAAGGTCAATTCCTTGTTGTCCTCCAGTGACACTCTAGGTGTCTCCTCAGCCATTTCATCTCCCTCAGTTAATCAAGGGGAGTCTCAGGATCCACTGGAGGAGAGGCTGCATAGGCATGATCTGATCCAAAGCTTCAGCCACCCTCTCTTTCCAAATAGCAACCAAGGCTTTGACTGGACCATGCACAAAGCCTAATACAGGCCAACCAAAGCCACAGCTATTAAGTTTATAGTAGTATAACTTTAGCTGTACAGTGTGTCTTACTTCCTGAACTTTCACTTTTAATCCTAAATCCATCACAATCCGTATCTTAAGATTGTAATCAAATATTGCATTTATTTTCATCAGACGTTTTCCCTAATATGCACATTTTTGTATACAATAGTATACAAAGTACTATGCCGTCTGAAGAATAGCCATGTCTGGATCTGTGTTTTTGTCTGGGAGGACGGAATTAGGATGATTGCCAAATGAAATTCTTTTTCATCCCATTTGAAAATGCAATATAGTGCATGTAAATAAATGCAATATAGTGTATGTAAATAAAAACTAGCAAGTTCTTGATTAAAAGGACATAATGGAGCCTACAGCCTTCCCCCCCCAAAAAACCAAATACATACAGCTTCTATAAAATATGAAATATGCGTAGACTATAATGTCCACTTCTTAAGTACAACTAATTCCTGAATAAAGATGCCTCAAACTAAGGGTAAGCAGCCTGGTGCCCTCCAAGTTTAAACCACAACTATAGGAATCCCTTATTACTGTCCATGTTAGCTATGCTGATACAAGTTCAAATCTTAATGACCTGGGGAGCACCTGGTTATTCATTTTGGCATTACATCTTATATTACTGAATACATGATGGAATTCTTTCATTTAAAGTAGCATTTTGCTGAAACAGATTATTATTTATTTTATTTGTCAGATTCTGAAGGTGGGGGTTCAATTAAATGGGAAGTAAACAGAAATGGGAAATGAGAATTATTTTTAGAATTCCTGATAAGGGGAAGTTGGCAGAGATAGCCATGCTTTGGAGTTGATTTTTAAAGCTCTTTTAAAGCAGCCACACTCCCAGAAGTGTCTTGTGGTTTCTTTTGCAGGAGTTTAAAGCTGATCATGTAACAGACAAGATCATACAATGTTGTATGGTATTCTTGCAAAAGGGAAAGCTCTTTTTTTAAGTAAAGAAACACAGACCCTCATCATCCATTTCCAAGGTAAATGGCCTCCATCCCCCCCATCATTTTTTTTTCTTTTACTTCCTTAGAAAATGGTCAGAGGCGGAAAACCCTCTTCCACAGGGAGCCAAAAATCTCACCTACACAAGGTACAAAATTCATTCCAGTATTCATGCATATAGAGCTTCAGAAAACCTGCAAATGAGGCTCTATATTTAAAAAAGGAAACCACGTTTTCTTTTCTACTGTAATCTCCATGATTTTTAATAATTTATACATGAAAATGCATGCATGTACTTATTTATATCCTTTAGGGCAGGATATAAACTTGGCAACTTTAAGATGTGTGGACTTGCATCAGATCCATGCTGGTCGGGGAACTCTGGGAGTTGAAGTCCACACATTTCAAAGTTGCCAAGTTTGAGAAACGCTGCTTTAGGGCATGAGACCTACCTATGGAAGATACAACTAAAAAATGTAAAACACTGAATCTCTCCCTTTCCCTCTCCCCCCCCCCCACAAACCCTTCCAACCAGCCCGAGTTTGTGACCAGGAAAACAATGGCAAAGGTATTAACTTTGATATATCAGCTCAACACCATGAGTCACTAGAGATGAGTTTGCAATGATGAGGACTTTGCCACTTCGCTTCTCCAAATGCTAAGCCAAAAACTGCTGCTCCCTGCCCACCTTCCTGTTTGCTTGGTGACACTTCCACAGGAAAAGGGTTAAGAACAAAGAACAAACTTTGGCACAGCTCAGAGAGAGATCACAGCCACAGCACCCATCCATCCAACTGGCCCAGAGCCCTGAGTCCATTAGTATCCCAGCTTTTTCCCAAACTTTTCAGGTGGCATTCATAGTTTTTTCCCACCAATTCATTTTATTCTCTTAAGAAGCTTCTAATAGACTCTGAGAAGCAGCTCAAAATCATTCACTGAACTTGCTGTAAATTCTGATTAACAGAATCACAGAGTTGGAAGGGACCTTAAATGTCCACAAATCCAACCCCTGCAGGATCTCTTAGTTCATCTCTGACAGAGGACCATCCAGCCTTTACCTGAAGATGTCTAACAAGGGGAACTCACCACTTCATGTGGCAGCCTGTTCTATTTGCTGACAGCTCGCACAATTGAAAAGTTTCTCATGATTCCTACATTCCTACTACAACCACATAAAAATGTTCTGGGCATGATAGAAAGAGGTCAGCCTTCCTCCGTCTGGTGCCTCTTGGGAGTGTATTTGATGTACATTTTCCACAATTCATTATTCTGTGGCAGTGCAAATGCATACTACAGGTCCACATTTTACCTAGTCAAGGACAAATCTCATTTATCAAATGACTCATTCCACATGTTGTCTAAGTTATTTGAGAACTCAGTTACTCCACTCCATTTTTCCAGTAAATCTGAAGTATGCGATTTGAGGGCCCATGGCTTTAGGTTTGTTAGCAAATATTTAATGTGATAGAATGAGAAAATGATTACTACATTTAAGGAGAATCAGTTAAATGGAAAAGAAATGAAATCAGATTTAGGTTTGCTTTAGTCCTCTCCCACTTTTGAGAGTGCAGCTTCCAGCAGGCCAGTCTAAGATCCACCCTGAAAAAAACATGCACCACTGCTACAAATAAGAAAGGATTTTTAAAAAGATTTTCCAAAGTTTTGGTTCCTTAATAATTATACTACATCTCTATTTATTATTCATGCAGTTAAGTTATTGCTTGAATTATGCAATTTGGTCTTCTGGTCTATACAGACAATCGACTTACAACCATTCATTCAGTGACCATTCAAAGTTACAACAGCGCTGAACTTATGACTTATGACTGGTGCCAGCCTGCACTTACAACCACAGAGGCGCTTCAACTGCCCCACCCACCTATCTCCCCCCCATTTATGTCCTTTTGGCTCCTTTCTTCCCCAGGTCATGCATGGCGGTTTCCTCACAAGACCTGGGGAAGATGGCCTCACGTGGCTAACAGCTGCCTCGCGAAGGGCCAGGGCGGGCACGCTTTGTCAGCAGCGGGAGCAAGAAGACAGCAAAGGTCAACTGGGGTGGCAGAGTGCAGGGTGGCAGGGGTCTTGGAGTGCAGTGCAGCAAGGGCAGCTGGGCAGGGGCATCTAGCGTTTCTTGGGGTGGCTGCTTTGTGCTGAGCTGCCAGGTGGTAGCTTCACACTATGCTGCTGGGGGTTCCTGTGGCAGCTGGGCTTACGTGGCCAGCAGCTGCTTTGCAAAGGGCCAGGGTGGGCACGCCTCTTCAGCAGCAGGAGCAAGAAGACAGTGAGGGTCAGCTGGGGTGGCAGAGAGCAGGGTGGCAGGGATCTCAGACTGCAGGGCAGTGAGGGCAGTTGGGCTGGGGTGGCTGGGGTTTCCTTGGGCAGCAGTGGGAGCCAGGAAGCCCCTTTATAGCATGCTGCTGGGCTGGCCTGAGGCTGGGGCTAGGGCTTTTTTGCAAAAAACAAAAAGCCACAGAGCCACAGTGCACGAAGAAGCCCCTGAGCCACACTGTATTCTTTCCCTGGCCTTCCTGAGCTCGCACCACACCACAACACTCTCCTCCCCACACTCATGCGCGGCCTGCCTCCCTCACCACCCCATGGCACCCCCATGCTCCTTATCTGGGACTCCCACTTCTTCCCGCTTAATGACCCATGCGTCTTGGGGTTACGACGACAACCAGGACTGCCCGGATTGCTGTTGCTAAGAAATGTGGTCATGTGACATTGCACTTTACGACCACATTGTTTAGCAACGGAAATTCCAGACCCAATTGTGGTCATAAATCGACCACATTGCAGCATGGATAAAGCTGGACTAATCTGTTCTATAGTAGCCTAGAATTATCCACCAATATTTTCTTGGTTGCAAGGCACTGGGAAATGCACGCAGCCTTTATGCTTTAGCTTAAGGATGCGAAACCGCAGCTCTCCATATGTTGATGAGTTACAATTTCTAGGTGTTCCAGCTGGTAATGACCAATGATGAAGAATGCTGGGAAATGTAGTTCACCAACAGCTGGAGATCTACAGGTTCCCCTCTCCTTTTTAGATAAACAAAATACTTCCATGAATTTCACCCCTCTCACCAATAGGCTCTTTAGAGGCAGCTAGCATAATTCTTTTGTTTTTCTAAAGCTGGTAAATCTAGACCTGTCTGTAACTTGAAAGCAGGTAAGAACATTACAAATTCATTCCTTTAATAACTAAGAATCCTTAGTGATGGTTAAGCATAGTTTCAAAGTTTAGGAATCAGTATCGGGGGGGGGGGGGATCAAGCTTCAAAATATAATATTAATTCATTGAACACATGTTTAAAAAGGAATTGTGTTATGAAGGCACAGCTTTAACATGTATCATAATTGTTTCATTTCTCCCTTTTTCATCAAATATCTGAGCCACTGAGAATATAGCAGTGTAGAAATGTTAGTAATAAATAAAACTAAATATTTAGAATCTGCAGCACCAATATTGTTCTTAACAAAATGGGCATAAGATAGATAAGAAGCAGATGTGCTCACAGGACTTTCACAGGAACTATAACTCATGCAGAATATAGAACTGCCTGGAGCACAGATTACATTCCCGACCCTCATTTGGTTTTCAGGCCAATTCAATGGGCTGTTGTGGGGTAGAGCATTATGTGGCACTTGCAGGCATTACAACGGCTAAAAACTATTGCCTTGGAAGCAAATGGTGTGAAGCCTCTAAGTACCTTCAAGCAAGGTTCATTTGGAATCATTATAATACGTCACATCTTCCATTAGGAAAGAATTCACTTCCACGTGAAAACACACACACAAATGATTCAAGCTGCACAATGTTTGAACTGCTTATAAAACATTACCACAATGTTTACTCACTGCTAATCCCCACACAGTTTTAGTTTAGGCTTTTGCATCAAGAATACCAGAGTCGTGTATGCCTTAATGCACAACAAATGTATGCAGTTTACGTTTTTGTAGGTGACAGACCACTTCAACAAATGTGTGAGATTTGTGCCTATGTACACATATACAAACATGCAAACATTTATTTATACGTACACATATTCACACAAAGTTGGGAGAGAAGAGTAAAAGGAGTGGTCAGGGGAAAATCAAATGTAGGAGGTGCAGTCAGACATCCTTACCTCTAAAGAATTATCGTTCACCAAGCAGATGTTGGATACTTGGAATTTAATATAAAATTGAACAGTATAAAATAGCCTTAAACATCATTGACCACAGATTACCATAGATTAAACAGAGGCCACAGATTCGTTCTATGGACATGTGCTTATCACCTTATCAGTATAAGAATTCCTGAGTCATTCTGAACAGCTGCATTACGAATGCCTCTGTCAGTAACAGTTTGCCTGCACACATAAACACTTTTCTCTCAGCATAACAATCTGCATATCTCATAAAGTATATTTGGCCCACAAAAGTGGATACCTATGAGGGTTTTCCACTGCTTCAGATTTAATAACAAAAAGGTGTGAATAGAGGCATGAACTCTGCAGACAGATGCTACGGCCATGCCTTTGCATGCTCAAAAACATCTTTTTGGAAACACCATACAGCCCCAATACATATAGAATTATTAGTCTTCGCAGCAGGCAAGCTTCTTCCGTGTTTTATTTCAGGCACTAAGTGAGTTATTAAGCTCAGTCGTTACTTCGCTAATTCTTATGTAAACCACAATTAGTTGGCAACACAACTCATGATCTTAAAACTCAAGTTACACTTCTTTATTCTTTAGGAGGGAGTAGCTCAAATGATAACAAAGGTGATTGGCACAACATTTCCAAATACCATTCTTGTGTGGAAGCTATCATCTAATAGTTTAGAGCAGTGATCCACCAAGATCTATGATATAGTCAATACTATATAATAGTATTATTGTGCTAATATAGTAATACTACATAAAGGCAGTAATGTTCCATTGCCTCATACAGCATTCTTTTCTAGCTCCAACAGAAGATGTCACATCTTTTGAATACAAAACATGCATGCTATTACTGAGCCCATAAAACTCTTGTTCCTGGCCACAGTTCCTGTCTTCAGACTCACCCTCTGCCTCTCTCTCACATTGCTCCAGCCAATGCTCCTCTATCTCCATCATCTCTCCTTTAGTCCTCAGAAATACTTTCCAGTGTACTCCAGAAACACTTGGCTCCTCTGAGCTGTTCACAGGCATTCTGGAAGAGCCAGATTATTTTCTGCTGGAGACAAGCACTCCATAAATCCTCCTCCTCTTAACACAATTGTATATAAATATCAGGAAAGATAAGGAAAGAAAGGATTTTTATAGAAACCCACTTAAGATGGGAAACTTCATAAAAGGGAGGTGGTAGAAGTATCTGGATGGAAGAAACACACATTTATTTATTTTCCCACAGGATTATTCTGGCTACAGAGATGACCAAGTTGAAGTTATATTTTTCTCCACAGTAGAAAGTGGGTTGACATGATAAATAAAAATCTGTATTCATCCTGATTTCACCATGATACCTTCATGGAAGATATAAATTTATTAATTCTGCAGGATGGAGGAAAGAAATTTAAAAAACTTATACACTGGAGTGATGCAAAATGTTGTTGTTTTTTACAGGACAAATAAAAACCCATTATCAGTTTTCTTTTCCCATGTGAGGAGAAAGAGAAAGTACACATTCTTGAACTGTGAAATCAGTTTCCAAGATGTTATGTCTAACTCAATGAATAAAAGGTATGAGACTGTGGCCATCACCCATATTTGGCTCCAGCCTTATTCATGCAGCTCCCAGAAATTTTCTCATCAGGCAATTCAGCCCTCAGTCTGGGGGGGGGGGGGGGGGGGAATCCCAAATTGCTAAATTCCATGTAATGTTAATTTCATTAACAATCTAGTAACAGTAATATTTGGGGATGCAATCAACTGTAACCTATTATACGTAGGATATATTACATTACAGTAACATCATATTGCTGTCCTCGGTTTCCCAGGGTCAGAAAAATAAGCTGGCAACGTAATTCCAAACAGTTGGTTTCACATAAGAGTTTCTGTACCCACTGCTTAATAAATATAACAGAGTTCCCTAATGTGACACCCTCTGTTTGTTTTGGATTATGTATATCACAATCCATTGCTGGATGGTGCTAATGGGAAGTCCTAATATTTGGAAGGCACAAGGTTGCTGCTGGTGCCCTCCAAATGGTCAGATATGACCACCTTGTAGTCCTCAAAAAGTGGTACCTGCACTGAACCCAAATAATGAGTTGGATCTCATTTTCTGCTCCTCATACAAGAGATATTGTGAGCACATATCCATGTCTCTCACTTTCTCTTACACACTTCCTTTGAAGTAGAAAGAGCTATTCTGTATATTCCCAGAATTCCAGAAACAGATTGTATCTGAAGAACTGCAATTTAGAAAAGACTGTTTAATATTTCTCTCTATGTTGTGACAGGATAAAAAGATGACATGGACCTGCAGCCCTGCCATACTCCCCTAACAGTCCATTTCAGGACTTTCTGAGATGAGGATTCAGAACTTCAGAAAAACTCAGAAGCAGCAGCTGGCCGGAAAACCAGAGAAGGAACAAATGTCCAGTCCTGCCTTTTCTCCTGCCACCCTCCAATTAATACTATCTTTAATACATGTTACAAAAAAACACACTTTAACAAATGGTCAATGCTGAGAGCATAGTTTTCCAATGTGTCACAATACCTAAATGTGCTCTGTAAAATATCACATACACTTCAGTATTTCCCAGCTGAAGTATGCCAGTTCTACCAAGAAAAATTATCACCCCACTGAAGTTCATTTAAACTTGACACATGTTTTTTGTTAGTGATTTCTTTGTCCCGTCTGTAAGTAATCTCCATGTGTTATCCCCATAAACACTGTCACTTAACATTAAACTTTATAAATATTTGGAAGCTAACCATTGGAACAAAGTCTATATTTATGACACTAATCCTTCCAAATATTAACTGGTCTTTATGAAAATAATTAACCCGTCAGGGTCCCATGGTTAGTCTGTTCTTTTCAATGTCCTAAATAAGGATTAATTTATTCTTCAAAAAACAGCAAATATTTTGGCATTGTCAAACTATTTCTATGGCAAATTTACCCTTATTAGGATACAGCCCAAAATGTATGCCTATTGCTAAATCTCTAGAGCAGTGTTTCTCAACCTCGGCAACTTTAAGATGTGTGGACTTCAACTCCCAGAATTCCCCTGGCCAGCATGGCTGGCCAGGTGAATTCTGGGAGTTGAAGTCCACAGATCTTAAAGTTGCCAAGGTTGAGAAACACTGCTCTAGAGAACAGTTTTGCTTCCAACAGATGAGCATCAACCACTGCATAACAATCAATTATCCCCTCATCTCTCCCTTGCTGATGTGCTTGCCTGATGTGGATCAGGAAAGCTGCATGAAGAGCTATATGAACACCTTCCTTAACTCAGCTTTTTGGGGTGATACCTTTGTAGTATTGAACTATGGATCTCCATTTCTCTTCTGGTCAGAGAACTCCTCACTTAATTTCAAAGGGGTAATAAAATTACTGGTTAGGCAGCCATCACAGAATTCCAATGTAAAAGAATATAGAAACTGAGCCTGAATCAGGTCTAAAATTTAAGATAGCTGCCATAATGCCGCTTTATGCAAATAGATAAATCTGCTAAGCTAGGATTGGCACATTAACACAAATTCTTTGAAATCATGGTCATTATCTGTGATTATGCATTATCTATAATGCAATGTGTCTGAAATGTGGCTACAACACTGAATGATGTTGAAATTTAAATATTAAGAAAGTCAGAAAAAAATCATTGTATTAACTGATACTGGAAGTTTGGATTTTTCTTGCCCATTGATTCTATCTAGCTAATAATAGCTGGAACCATGCAGATGTGTTGGAAATACAATTTCTAGCCAGCATGGTCATTTGATTCCAGCCATCCAAGACCACCAGATTCGGAATGGTAAATTGGATTTATCATTTCAAGTCAATGGAAGATGGGCCCTCACAAGAAAGGCTTAAAACCACTTCCTGAACCCTGGAGGGAAAACCTCTCCATTCAGTCATATATACTGACTTCAGTCAAGTGTGACTCAACTCTTTCTTTATTGAATATTGATTTATTCATATTTATTTTATTTAACTGCTAGATTTATATCCTACCTTTCATATAAGGACTCAGGGCAACATACAACCTAGTCCTTCCTCCAGTTTTTCCTTACAACAACTCTAAGAGACAGCTTGGGCTGACAAGGAGTGATAGTCCAAAATCACCCAGTGAGCTTCTCCAGCTGAGGGTGGCTAGAACTTGGGCTTCCCTGGTGCCAGTCCAACACCTTTCACACTAGCTTGTCACTGTAACAACCAAAATTTGCCACTGGCAAAAACACATAGAAATGGGAAACATTAATAACACTCAGCATTATGCAGTAAAGTAAGTCACATCTCTTAACCTTCTCCCACTCCTAAATAGGATAGGACTGTCAGATCCATCTTTTGGTGACCAAAAAGGTACTTTTTGTTCAACTACCATTCTCAATCACTGAAGATGAAGCTGACAAAAAAAGGATTCACTACAGCAGAATTGGTCAGTATAACAGCACACTTGCAATATAGTGCGCCCAAAAGCTGCAACATGCTTATTTGCTGTTCTTATAGACTGCCACACTCCAAGCGTGACTTTGAAAATGTTTTTAAAAAGACAATCCAGGTAGCTGTCCTATGTATGTCTCTTACTGATACTCCTGCAGCTATAAAAATAGTTGCCCTCTCCTCCACCTCCAAGTTGAGCATTTTCATTGACTTATTCAGCATTGCTGGGAATGGTCAGCATTCAACAGCCTTTAATGAGAAGGTGCCAGTTGCATAAGTCATCATCTGAATGCTGGCTCTCTTCCAGACCCAAGTCTAGCAACTCTTGCTGTTGTTGTGACCCGGAAAGGTTGAGCACTGCCACATTGCCCTTTTAGTCCACTATGCTTGATCCAGGTGCCAGAGAGTCACTGCTGTTGATGCCACCTGGTGCCTTGCCCATCATGGATGGAAAGGTTAGGTTTAGCAAATCTCAGTCCCCCTGCCCTGCAGCCAGCCCTTCATTGGTTCCACCTCTCACTTTCTCTATTTGAATCCCCTGGGCCCTGCAGCTGACCAATCAGGCTGCTTCATAATGTTGCTTCTTGTCCTGGGGGTGGGGGTGGGGGTGGGGGTGGGGGAGGCAGCCTCCCTTCTCATAAAGGTGCCCACCTGGATTTTGAGTGTGGCACTAGCTGTGATCCCAGGATTTGAATTTCTCATATGGTTCACTTCTCCTGGACTATTTTCTATGTTACATAACTATGTAATAAAAAATCTACAGATGACCAATCTTGGTTTGGTTTGTATATTTTAAAAACGTGGAGATGCCATACACTAAATTAATTCATATGAACGAAAACTATTCTGCTATAAAACTTTTTTTAAATCCTTGTGCTTCTCCAGTTTTGCTCTACACTGCCACAAAGGTGGTATAGCAATAAGCAGCTTTAAACTATTATTCACAATAAAGAGAAATACTGTGGAAACCTGCAGGTCACTTTAGGAAGAAAATGATGGGTTCAACTAATAGTTGGAGTTGTAGGTTTTAGAAGTGCCTAACACAAGACTAGAACTCAGGTTTCCTTACTCGTAGCCCAGAACCTTAATCACTAGGCCAAACCAACCACCCTTATGAATTATATCATGGCCTTAAAACTTTATTTTCTTTTGATATTTAAACAAGAATTTTAGCACCACAGCCCTGTTAGAAGGACTATTTAGCAATCTGCATATACTTATATATTGACTTCCCACTTCTTTCCTATTCTTAAGTGAACTGATTCAAACAATAATTTTATTATATAACATGACATGAAGATATGTAAGGCTGTTTTTGTTAGGTATGTATGAGATTTATGGCTGCAGTGGAACATCTCACAGAACCTGGGAGAACAGAGGACGGAGCAAAACAATTACAGGAGAGATCTGGACCATTACAGAAAAGAATTTTTAGTTCAGGGAAAGAGAGAAATGTGAGAAAGAAACTCAAGAGTAATCCCACCCTAATTACTCTAGTAATAAGTTGATCTGCAGAACGGCTTTGAAATGCTTTCAAGATTGTTATATTACCCTACTAGCAATAAAGATCTTTTCAAAAGTCCAAGTGGTTCTTGTTTCCAGGATTTGCCAGCCTTGCAGAGCTTGACAATGATTTTGTGAACTTTTCTCTTTTTCTCTTTCTGTTGTGTTTACTTCTGTAGGTTCTTTTTCTTTTGCTGCATATCATTTTAAAAAGTAGAAAAATATTAATCCACCCCCTTGAATGTAGCATGCTAATGCCACCATCACAGCATTTGCATTCCCATTTCGACACAACAGGAAACGTTACTCAAAGCTGATTTGACCAGCTGCCCTGCAGATAAGCAACTTTTCACATTTCTTGTATTCCTTTAATGACAAACAGCTTCTAATCTGTGCAATTTTGTTTCTGAGATGAGTAACAGGAAGTGTCCACATTCATTTAAGACTCTAGGGTGAACAACTGGCATTCATCTCACATATTTCTATTATTTATGTGAAGTGTTTAGCTTTTGAAGCAACAATAGGAAAAAATCTTACTAGTGGCTCAATTACTAGCATCTTTTGCCAGCCTTCAAGAAAACTAAGCATATGAAGGACTGTGGTGCAGCAGTAGCCCTACTTGATATATGATGTAGAATAATTTTAGGTCACATGTTCACCAGAAACTTAAACTTATTTGCCTTACAGGCAGATACTCTCTCCTCCAAACAAATCTGGGAAATGTAGCTTTGCAGGAGTTGTTCCCTCACCCCAACATACAAGTTCTTCCAATGTTGGACAAGTTAGGGAAGTTATTAAACTAAATACAAAATTAGAGAAAGAAATCACACATTCGAAAGCCCCAGATGAATTTTCTGGATTCTAATAAATGCATTTCACATGCAGGCAACCAACACGCAGCAAGGAAAGGTTTATGACTGACCCTTCAGGTTACAAAATCTGTGGAACAGATAGAAATACAGAGATAGAGGAAATGTAGTCTCTCTCGTGGTCAAATAAATATTCACGCATTGCTAAAAAGCAGGGCCAGCCTCATCTAACAGAAGTGTTGGCTTCAGCTAACAAATCCTCTTCTTTCCCCCTCCTTTTCTGGTCTAAATCTGCATCCGCATTCCACAGCTACCAAGGCTGCTTAGTCCTTATCAGGCTGCATTTTCTTCATACACAGGGTTGTCTCCCTCATGTCTTGTTTGTGTTTTGAAGGATGCACTTACTTCTGTAAAATTTGGGGTTTTCCTGAGCATGACATTTGTTTTTCAATGGGTCCCTTCTGACTAGCTCTGTCAGCACTCACCATCTAGGTTTATGATACCAGAATTCTCCACCAATTAAGAGAATACATAAACCATAGAGGTGCACTATCTCCACTGAAAGCTTAATGAATATACCAAAGGGGCACAACTTCCGTATGGGTTGCAGCCCTTAGAGCTCCTCCAAACGTTGCTATTTTGTAGTTTGTAAGAAGTCATAAGAGAATACAACCATGATTCTTCTAACCCCAGCCACTTTTTGAATGCTCTTAATGTATCACTCCAAGGCCAGTTATGGCCCTCAACAGTGAAAGAATGATAGGGAAACAAGCAGGCAATGGCAGATGGCTGAATTCCTGTCCCAACAATTATCCCTGCTAAGGATGGTCCATTCTATGAAGCTTAGGTTCTTTTGTTTCTCCTTCTCAGAAATTTGGGTCAGACAGTACTCAGAGTAATTATTTCTCAAAGAATCAGCAAAGTACCCTGGTGAGAGTAAAAAGCATTAAAGCACCAGGAATGCAACTTTGGAGAATTTCCTCATAAATCACCAAGAAGCTTTAAATGCTTGTTTTCTGAAGCACATAAGACTTCAAAACAAAGAGGAGTCTTTGTTTCACCCACCACCCCTTTTTAGAAATGAAACCAAAATTATTCTTGAAAAGAGGTTAAGATTTCTTTTTGTTGGGAAAGCTAGTCTCAGATTTCTAGCAACAGTACAATGTGCCAAAGGTTGTTGAATGGATGCCGACTCATCACTGCAGGTTTTACACAATGGAACTGAAAGTTAAATTTTATTATATTCCTCCAAATTATGGAATGCTGCATTGTGAACAGCATATGCATAGAAAACATGCATATACAAACTACTGTAGTTTCACAATTTTTTTGGACCCTAAACAAAATATTCTGAAGTACATACACCAAGACAAATCCATCAATCTAATACAGAGCCATGAAGACCAGACAGCAAGTTCTTTGTGTTCCTTTGCTCATAGTCCAAATTTTTCACTTACAACCACTGTATTTCCTATTATTTTACAGTATATAATGCTATACACTGCAACAGTTGTATTACAAACTAGTACAGAACTAAATGTATCATCATTTATTGCAAAGTATAAAGCAATTTAATTATATCATTGTATTTAGCTGTACGTATACATATATTAAAAATGTAAAATTGTCATTAACATTAAATCATGATTGTACTGTTGATATTTGCAGTTGACTATACCATTCATTTCCTTTCAACTCTATCAGCTGTATCCGACACAGGAGCAAGACTAGAGTACATTTCCAGTGAGTTCCACCAAGAATAAATTATCAACAGGAATAAAACCCCAACAGGATAAGCAGACATCCCAGCCCTTAAAATCTGTACAATCTTTGAGGAGACAAATTCTTAACTTTATCAAATCACATTATAATGCTGGGTATACAACAAGAGGGAAGAAATAAAAAAGTCAGACAGATTATATTTCTAACATAAAATGAAGTTTACTTTGCCAGAGGTTCCTATGGGAAAATGAGTTTTGCAGTTCCCGTGGGAATTTTAGGTCTCCAAATTTAGGTTACTTGCTGCAATGAAATAGAAAAAGCAGGTTTGCAAAGTCATGGGAGGGGAAATGGATGTTGGTATCTTGAATCACAAAGAGTCACAATACTGCTGAAATTATTGTACTAGTACCACATTTTAAAAAGAGTACATAAAACTCCCAAGGATTCTTGATCACAGCAACAAATGTGAGTCATTTCGAATCTTCACCAGGGACACATGGGACTAAAACGTGAACATTGGGAGGATGAGGAAGTGCACACAATGCTTTTCTCCTCACTTGCGGGAGCACTGCTCTGCAAGTTGACATTTTCTCCATGAACTGGATGACTCCTACCCTCTCCAACCAGGATAGGAAATACAGAAGTTATTATCCAACACATCTGGAAGGTGTCAAAATGGAGAAGACTGTCCTAGGGACTTCTCCTTGAAGAGACAGTTCAATTTGGGGGCGCTAATCATAGATGCTTCCCCTTACATACTGAAATGTTTCATAGCTCCCTTTCAGAATGGTGTGGTAGACTTTTGGCCTAATTCACATGTTTGTTACTTACATTATTTGTGCTTGCTTAACTGGGAGCTAAACTATATGAACTGGCTTATTGTTGCTGTTGTTAAAGTTTTTTTTTTAAGGTATTTTTACTTAATTAAAAAATCAAGATTTTTCTATCTGATTATGTTCTTGTTGAGTTCATGTGGGAAAATGGTATTGGCTGTAGGAAGCCTAACAGAGTCACAAATAAAAGAATAACCCCATCCATCCTTGGGCAAAGGAAAGGAGTCCTATTCCATCCAGCTGACTAACAATACGCTATGGAGGTTTCACTAAACCAGTGAAAAGGAAGGTGTTTAGTGAGGGTGGCTGGGCCAGACTGCATCACTCCAGAGGCCTCTGCATGGGGACAGGGGATGCCCAGCCTTGGTGACATGGCAGGGTGGGGTTTCAGGTCACAGGGAGGAACATCCCAGTGGTATGGAATGGAAGTTGCTGGGAGGGGTGAGACTAAATGTGGTGGTACCTATGGAAGGTATGAGGAAGATGTGAAGGCAGGAGGGAATAGAGAACCAATTCCAACATCATTTTAATGATAGGAATTAACTGCAGTCAGCCTGCTTCCCACACACACATGGCTGCAGGAAAGAGCTTAGATGTTTTTGATTAGCCACAGGTGACTGTTACATCCCTTATGAGTAACTTTTTACCACAATAGATAATATTAGTTTATATATTATATTTCTATATTTTGCATATGAATATTACTAGTAGTGCTGCAGATTCATTATTACATATGTTTATTTAACAATACACAATATCCCTAGTATATTGTTATTACCTAACCACAGTCAATTTGTTGAAACAAAGGAGTTTCTGCTCAGAGTACTTGGTTTAGTTTTAATTTACCTGACTTCAAGCAATTAAGGAAGTTAAGCAGTTAGGATTAATCATAGCTAGCTATATTTGCAATAGAATAAATAGTTCAAAGCAAGATTCAAAGCTTCACTCCACTCTCTGCTGCTGTATCTGAGTCAATGAGGGGGAAGTAAAAAGTGTAAGTTTAAAGTTTGCTGCAAGTCATTCCAATCACAATAAATCATTGTTTTTCTCATGACCTCTGAACCTGCACACAGTATTTGGGGAAATGCCAGGTCAGACAGGGTGGGCACTCTCCAGGTCCCCTCCCTTAAATGTTGCCATCTGGTTGGACCTCAGAGATATGTCTTTTCTGTGGCTGCCCTGACCCTTTGGAACATCTCTCCCCTGAGTTTTGGAGGGCCCCCAACCTATTAGCCTTCTGGGGGACTGTGAAGACCTGGCTCTTCACAAAGGCATTGGGCTAGGATAGAAGTGAGTCCAGCAAATGCAAATGGAAATGTGGAGTTGATGGGATGTTATGGTACTGTGATGAGATATATGAAACTGTTATGGGGTTTTGTGGGTTTCACTTACTCTGATTTTATAAATGTTGTTTAAGCTGCCTAGATTATCATGCATAAGATAGGCGGCCATATAAGTTTTCTAAATAAATGAATGAAGGTGGTTTGTAGCAATCTGACGGTTGCAATAATACCCAAAAGATGCAGCATGCCAGCATGCTCTCATCTTCAAAGGAACTGGCCATTTAATAAGGTCACCTACCTGCTCAAACATACCACTGGTTCCTAAACGTGTTGGACAAAATCACATGGTCAATTTCCCCATTTTCGTTTGCTACCTGATTTTTCAATCTGTGAACACAAATCCATTTAGTAGGACCACCTGCCAGCAAGAAGAGGCCAGCATGTCACCTTCACACTAGAAACCATTCCATTTATACCTGATAATGCCTGTGTAACACATTTCTGCTACAAGCACAGAACTGTGAAAAAAACTGATAACCTTGTTGACAAACTATATACGCATACGGTCATCAGCTATTTCCTTAGTGTGTATCTCCTCAAGTTCCTTAGGAGTAGAAATGTAAGGTAAATATTACTAAAGGAATTAGATACACATGAAGCCCGCATATAATACTGCACACTTCCTGGGAGAGTAATTCTGCACTATCCAGAAAAATACCACATCTATAGGGTGCATAATTACTCTTTAAACACTTTGATAGCACTGTTAGCTAAATGCAAAAGCAACAGTGCTTTCTGCCTGCCCACTTTTTAAATAAACATTAAAATGTTCCCAAATCTTCCTCATGCCAGTTAATGTTGCCCAATACATCATCAATACCAGCCTGACCAGAGATAGCAGGGATTTCCATCCCACACATCAGGCAGGCACCAGATCAGAGATGGTTAATCTTAGAAGTTTCTTAAACAGCCGCAGCTTCGTTTCCCTTAAGGAAAATTACAATATATGACCAAAGCCAACTTGGAGGAAAATAAAGAGACTGCTGAAATGCAAGAGCCTATACACTGGGATTCCTTTCATAACCTTTGCTGGCCTTTTAGGATAAGAATAATGCTAGTTAGACCTGGCCATTAAATAAAAGACACAGCATAGAAATAACAAGTAGGGAACAGAATACTAGAAAATATTTAGTTTAGGTAGATCTCCCCACTGTGAAGATATATTTGATCTGCTGCCTGTAAAAGTGATTTAATTCCACCTTAATTTCTACCTTGCAAAAGGCATATAAGGGTAACTGCTGCTCCCAAAACTTAGAATTCTGTTTGTAGGACACGAACAATGACAATCTACAAATATTACTCTGGGTACAAATACTGAATATATTGAAAATAAAATGTAATCACGGAAACAGCCACACAATATGCCTGATGTTTTTTCTTTTCGATTTACATTTGTATTTGTTCCTGGTTTATTTTCCTTTGTAATTCTGAACATAATATAAAACTTATACTGTAACATAATAAAATATATACCCTCCCAAGCAATTTCTCTGTTTTCATTTCTTTTAGTTTTTGGTTTGTTTTCCTTTTTAATTTAGTTCTGTGTTTTTTTATTTATAGTCTTGATGATTTTTTTTTACTTCAAGTAAAAAGCAAATAATAAAAACAATAATCCATAAATCAGACAGTATAATTAAGTTAGAGAAAGAGATTATTTCTAGTGTCAGTCATTCCTTACACTATGCCCTACCAAATATTCTTAAAATTCCCATGCACATTGATTAGAAAAGTGTATTTGCCTGTACAGACATTGTGCGCAAGCATGCAGATGGCAAAATCCATGTATATGATAAAATAAATGCCAAGGCTTGTGATCCATGACTAGATAAACAGCAGCTAGTGTACAGGTTTCTTTGTAACGAATGTCCATTGTAGGAGATCAGCCACTAAAGAATCTTAAAGGTTCTTTTGTTTTAATAATCTAATTATTACATTTGTTTAATTATTTGTTTAATAATCACCTAAGATAATTGGAAAAAAAACTTGACCATCTTTCCCTTTTATCTGAAGTCTAATTATCTATTGACATGAGTAGTGTGGGTGTTTTGTTCCCACTATGGACTAAAGTTCCCCAGCTTTAACATTTTGGTAACTTGAACACACAACAGGAAGAGGGAGACATACTTAGCATTATACAGAAAAACAGCGAACCTGGTAACATAATCCATATATAAATTCCAAATCAGTCATAGGAACAAAACTGTGAAATGATCCACACCTCCCCAAAGCCTTAGCTTTGTGTAATATTAAGGTTGTGTGGAAATTGAAATGCCGTACCTAATGAAGAATTGGAATATTGTCGTGTCAAACTGATATGGGAAGACTCAGGTTCACATTTTCAGAAAGTTTCACTGATAATCTTGAGTCAGCCATGATGGATCATCATCATCCTCTCAGGACCATTGAGATGACAATAAAAGAAAATGCCCTCCATTCTACATATTATGAGATCTTTCAAGGCAGGACAGGTTAAATGGGTAAACAATAAATACCACAGAAAAGAGTCCCATAGCTGAAGTTTCAACACTAAACAAACAGTAACTCTCTCTCCCTTAGCTTGTTCCAAAGATCTAAACAACACTGCCCTAATTATAGTTGGAGCAAAGACTAAAAATAGCTACAAGACAACATAAATTTTGGCTACAAACCTTTCAAACCTTTAATCACTGCTGTCTGATTTTACCCTAGATTCGCTGATGTGATGAAATAAAGAAGTCTCATATTTCAAAAACCATCTAGAAGAAATTGAGAAAATGGGTGGTGGGGAGGCAAGCACAAAGTATCAGCAATTTCAGAATGCTTACGGTGAAGTCCTTGGTGCTCTCTAAGGTTGGTTATTTGTTTGCAGACGTTTTAATACCTGACTAGGTAACATCATCAGTGTGATTGAGTGTGGAGTTTGCTCCCTGTTTATATACAGTAGCTTGCCCTGCCAGTATTGGTGGGGGTGTTGTTTTCTCCTTGGCAATTCCTTGATTGGGGTATTGTTTTCTGCTTGATTGTTTGTCTGGGGTTAATCTCTGTTTATCTGGGTGTTGGCTGCTGGAGAGGATGTGTTCTGGTCTTTGTTTCCTTCTCAGCTTTTTCATTGTCTCTTTTAAATGGTGTGTAAATGTGGTTTTTCTCTATGTATCTGTTGATGGCTGATTTGTCCGAAGCTTCCAGGGATTCCCTAGCATTTTTGGATTTAGCTTTGTCTAGGATGCTCACAGTTTCCAGTTGAAACTATGGTTGAGTCTGTCCAGGTGTTGTGAGATTAAAGAGTTTTTATTGTGTCTCCTGACTGCTAGTTGGTGTTCGTGGATGCGCTCTGTAGCCTTCTGCCTGTCTGTCCTATATAAGACAGACAGGCAGAATATATAGGACAGACAGGGAGAAAGCTAGCAGATGTTTTGGAGGGCTTTACTTGGTTTGTGTGCCATGGTGCTATGGTGATGCTGTGTGGTTGTAACAGACTGTTCGCTGTTTTGATGTATGGCAGGGTGGTCCTTTTCATAGCTTGTGTTAGTTGTGCTGTAGTGGGTTGAGTGGTCAGAACTTTTTAATGAAGATGCTTGGGTATCCATTTTGTTGGAAGATGTTGTACAGGTGGTCTGTTTCCTTTTACTGGTGTTCTGGGTTACTGCAGTGCATTTGTACTTGTCTGAATAATGTTCTTACACAGCTCCTCTTGTAGGAGGTTGGATTGTTACTTTGGTAAGGGTTGTTTTTCAATAGACTTGCACTTGTAATTTGCCATCATTTCTAATCTCACAATCTTTTCTCACAAACTTTTCTGTGCTATAACATCTTTAAGTATAAAGGAAATCTGGATTCTTATCACTGTGAGCAATGGATCAAAATAATAAGCAGGAGCAGTTTTAGGGCACAATTTATTAATGAAGTATTTTGTCCAGTAAACAATTCCAAATATTGTTTTCACTACACAAATCTATTTTTCTACTGCTAAAACCTTGCAGCTATTTCTTGGAATAGATGTACCAATGAGAGGGGCCACATATATACAAAACATTTTTTATAACTGGTATTTCTAAATATTTGTCCAGTTTCTTTTTTCACTTAACATGAGAAAACCACAAAAGCAGAACACTGGGCAAAAAGAAGAAACAGTAAAGCAGAGGTGTGCGCTGTCTGTTGGCTTGAGCATCGCATCAGGTTTTGTGCAGCATGTAAGAGATGTACTTGAAAACGGGCCAGGGCGGGGCCTATTTTGAGTAAAACAGATGTCTTAAGCATCTAAAATGTTTAAGGTACTCATTTTGCCTCTTAAAACCCTCCTACCCCATTTAAAATTAAAATCACCCACTCCATCATTCCTCTTCCACAATTATTTTCAAGGAAAGAATAGTAGCACAGTATTGCAAATTAAGTGCAAATGAGAAGAAAAGCCGCTCATAAAGACTAAATCTCATTTAGGTTTGTGATAGTTGTACAATCATCTTTCAGTGAGATCTGTACAGGTATTCCTCGCTTAATGACCATTCATTTAGCGACCAAAGTTATGACAGCACTTAAAAAGTGACTTACTACTGGTGCCCAAAATTATGACCACTGCAGCATCCCCGTGGTCACATGATCACGATCCAGGCACCTGGCAACCAGCTTGCACTTACAACAGTTGCAGCATCCCGGGGTCACATGATCACTATTTGCAACCCTCCCAGCCAGCTTCCAGTAAGCAAAATTAATGGGGAACCACGTGATTCACTTAACAACTGTGTGATTTGCTTAATGACCATGTGATTCACTTAATAATTAGTGATTCGCTTAACAACCACCACAAAAAAGGTCGTAAAATTGGGTCCATTCACATGATGATTTGCTTAACGACCACATCGCTTAGCAACCTAAATTCTGGCTCCAATTGTGGTTGTTAAGCAAGGACTACCTGTAATGGATGTGAGGGGACTCCAGTCAGTCACTCATGCCCTAGTCATCTCCCATATAGACTATTGCAATGTGCTCTACGTGGGGCTATCCTTGAAGAGTATCTGGAAGCTACAGCTGGTTCAAAATGCAACCATGTGGGCAATTTGGGTGCCCCAAAGATGGCACATGTTACACCTTTTCTGCAGGAGCTGCATTGGGTTCCAGTTTGCTTCTGGGTCCAATTCAAGGTGTTATCACCTTTAAAGCTCTGCATGGCATGGGACCGGGTTACCTGAGGGACTGCCTCACCCCATTATATCAACCCGCCCCACCCAATCAAGCAGAGCGGGTATGGTGCAGACCCCCTCAACGAAAGAATGTCAGCTGGTGGGACCCAGAAGGAGAGCCTTCTCTGCCATGGCCCCTGACCTATGCAATACCCTCCCCCCAGAGGTGAGGCAGGCTCCTACTCTCTTGACCTTCCAGAAAGCAGTCAAGACATGGCTCTGCCAACCTGCATGGGGTGAAAAAAGGGGCAACCAACCCTGGGAGTGGCTAGCACCTTGAAGATGCTCTCGTATGTTAATATCTTTTCTACCAGCAGCACCTTGGAAGATATTATTTATGCATGTATTTGGTTTTTATTGTATTTTTACACTATTTTATTGTATTTTAATTAATATTTGTTGTTTTTATTATAAACCGCCAGAGTCACTTCCTCGTGAGCTGGGCGGTGATCAAATTTAAAATACAAATTAATTAATTAAAATAAAATAAAATAAAATAAAATAAAATAAAATAAGCACTCATAAGAACTCTGTATCTTTTAAACAATTTAATACTAGGATTTTAAGAGCAATGGAAAAGCAAACCTCTAACCAAACATATACTGTACTCACTGAAAGGAAAACTATACTCAATTTAAGACAGTTCCCCCCAAAAGGAAATGTATAAAACATCTGGTTCTCCATTGGACTATACCAAATCAGGCCTTGTTGTTTGGGAGAGGGGGGCATTTCGTAGTTTCCTTCTGAACCCCAAAGCAGTTCAACATATCCCAGACATGGTATCCCCAAATCAGTGATTTCTGCATATCCGTAATGGTTCCTGCCCTATGGAACAACTCCCCTCCACCCAAAATATGGACGGCCCCAACCTTGCTGGCCTTCTGGAAGACAAGGAAGATCTGGTTTTTCTTCCAGGTATTGGGGCCAGGATGCTAGCTAGGGGAGCTCTGGCATGGGTGTATGTGCATTGTGCATGATCTGAGATTTTCATGGAGGACAACTTTGTTTGTGTATTGTGGCGGGGGTTATGGATTGATTGCTTTTATTCTGTTTGCTCCCAAAGTTTCACTGGCTAGATAGGTGGCTGTATAAATCTGATTAATTAATTAATAATAAAACAACACACACCTGACAGAAGTCATAATCCTAAAACATAAAAGGCCAGCAATGAATGGATATATGGAGTTGAATTAATACATGCTAATTAAAATTAATTCTCCCCATATGGTATTTCATATGTAAAATTGATTTTAAAATTATCTGCATATACTAACCAATCTTTCTTTCACACAAAGGGCTCTCACCTCCTGAAACACACAGATAGAGGCTTTTCTCTCCCTCTTTCCAGCAGAAACAGCAAAAAAAGAGGAAGAAACAGGATGGTGATGGGGTGAAGGAAAGTGGAAGGAAAATAAAAAGGAGAGAATTAAAGGAGATGAGGTGAAAGGACATAACTGGCCAGGAAAAGAAAAGTAGTAAGAAGAAAGGCAACAGACAAGCAGCTTCTCCTAACCGAGGGATGTTCTTAAGGTTACCCTTCAGAGGCAGCAAAATCTGCAAACATGCTTTGTTTACAAAGTAACCTCTGATCGTAGAATATTATTTTGGAGATCATTTGGGAGTAGACATTTCCCTTTTTAAAGGTATATTAGATAGAGCTATCCATTTTTGCATTTTTTCCCAAAGCTAGCTTATGCATAAGCCAAAATATAACTTAAATATTGCACAAAATACATAAATGCAGATCTCCTTCCACCATCAATATTCTATTTTCTCTCAAACGCAATCCCAGCCAGCACAAGAAGTTTTTGTTATAAGACCCAGTTCATAACTCCACTGCATTAGAGTGCTTAGGAATTATATCTTAAACTCACCTCTCTCGCAGGGCCTTAAAGTGACTGATACGGTACTCCCTTCTCCAATGGTAGCCCCGTAATAACCCCATGAGGTAGGCGGGGCTGAGAGAGAGTGGCCACCCTCAAATCACTTGAATTTGGGTCTTTCAAGTCCTACTATATTAAAGCTCAGGCTTTAAACCCGCAAGCATTGCATTGTCACCATTCTTATTTTGCCTCCTTACATCCACCACGGGGATATACCAAAACAAAGCCAAAAATGATTATTTGTAATTCAACAACTGATTTGATTCCAAAATCATATTCAAGTTAATGTAAACAAAACCAACATTTAGAGTGGGGTGTGTGCATGGGGTCAGCTTGCAAATGTAAACATTAGTTTGCTCAAGGACTGAACTTTGTTTTGGAGACTAACGTATAATGATTTCTCCCCTTGAATAATAAGAAATAAACAAGGGAATTATCTACTAGTTTATAAATGTCAAACCTCATTGTTTACCATGTAGAAACCAGTTGTATTTCTTTTCATAAGACAGCATTTTTAATTATTGTCCCAATTCCAATTTTTTAACTTCTCAATCTCCAGCCCTATTCTGTCAGCAACAAGCTGAAAAAATAGGATTTCTCTCTCCCCCATCCCCCAATTAAATGCAATTATTTTAGACAACATATGTTTCAAGAAGAAATTAAAGTTCACTGAATAAATATGCACAATAACATATTTTGTGTGCATCTACTCAGGAACTTACTCATGATTATTCTCATTCCAGAGCAGCTTGTAAATCACAAATCCAGTGAAAGTAGCTTTGGGGACAAAGTCTCTGCAACTACTGGAGAACCAACTGAGGAACAGCTCTTAAGAACAACCAGCAGGGAATGTGTAGTTAGCAGGATTCAGATTGGGTGCAGCAATCCAGAAATCACCGGACAACTGTGGGAACGGTACGTTCTTGGCCATGAAACCTTAGTCTATTTGCAGGCACCACTAGAAAAACTCAATACCCTTCAGCCAGTCATATTTCACTTTTGTTGTCAAGACTACTTTATTCTCAAACATGCACTTTTAGAATCCCTTGCATGGCAGCTTGTGGGGTTAAAACAGGCTTACTTTTACAGGAACTGGTCACCAATGAGCCTTACATCAGATTTAGGCCCAACTGCCAGCCCTGCGGCTACAGTAGCTCCTGATCCAGTGCTCACTAAACTGGGAAGGGGAAAAACCAGATGTTTTTATTTCTGAATTCAGCTACACGCAGTTACACTCACAAATATATACAATGCTCAGTGATGAATTGCACACCTTTTCTGTTCTACCTGGCATTATGCAGTCTGTTTTATAGGTGGCAGAGATGTCTTGAATTATCTTCTTAAAATGTCTGTTCAACAAAACCAATTTTTCTTTGGGGAGTTAATCCCAATCTCAGCCTAGTTCTCCTCAAGTTTGTAAGCCCGGTAAATGGTGCTCCTAAGTCTGTTTTCCTGGCTGGAGCATACGCTGTGTGGTTTCTTTGCTTCCCAGATATAATCAGGTGGCAAAGACAGACAAGAAATAGTAGGCAGGATCTAGGCTTAGCCACATTAAGGGCAGAAATATTCAATCAATATGGTTTTATTTATCATAAAATAAAGTTTATATCATTTATTTGGTTTATATCATTTATTTTAATAGGCTTATTAAGTCAGGCATTAAATTTAGCAAAGTTCCTTTACACCCATAATTCCCTCCTTATTCTCAGGGATAAGGATATTTTTCTCAAGATGGAAGAACTGCCTAATGGAAATAACACTGAACCTCGGTCTACCCCAACTCAAAATCAACAGTCATATCCCAGGTTAATTGGGATGAAATGTTTTCAGCTTTAGAGATCATAATGCCCTCTCTGCCATTTTAAAGTTCATCCTAATTAATAGTGTTAGAATAGCTTTTCCTAATCTACCCACCCCTCCATTGCCAGACAAATAGCTGTTACTGGGTGATGGGGCACCCGGCCACGGTGTGGTGGGGAGACAACGCTAGTAAAAAGCTATTGGTCATGTAGTAATAATACAATCAATTTCAGCTTTTTGACAGCTCAAGTAAATGAACAAAGATTCCCGTACCTTTTGCACCTCCTGGCATCCTCCCCCCAAATAGTCTAGGCCAGTGTTTCCAAGGTTGAGAAACACTGGTCTAGGCAATACTTGCCTTCTGCTGACATTTAGCGTCAAACACTGGCAGAATAGCAGCACCCTGTCCATAAGAGAAAGAAATAATGGAACATGCAAGGACTGTACACCACAAAGAAAAGTGGGGGCTGAAAATGTAGAAAAAGAAGCACCTGCTTAAGAACACAAATCAGAAGAAGAGGAGGAGAAGAAGTTGTTAGTGGTTACGATCATGCTGAAGTGAGTTTAGACTAACGTGGGAAAAGAGAAAGGGACGTTCAGGCTTACAAAACGTAAGCAGTCAATCAGTATTGCTTTTCTGGAGTGCTCATGATCCTTTACAAGGACTCAGCCCTACTTTGCACAGCTTTCTCCCTTTTCTCCTCTACCAGTGTTCTGCAAGGAGAAAAAGGAATCAGCCCTCATCCCTCCCAGGGCCTTTTCCCTTTTTACAAGGGGTTTACACAAGGGGGAGGGCAGAATTTGACCCTTTTTCTATAGGTCTTTCCCTCTTCATATGCTCTGCAGCTCTTACTTAAAAAAGAAAACATTAACATGGGCGTAGAAACTGTTTGCATCTTTCCAAAATTGTGGTCTGTGGCTCAAAGGTCTGACTCCTTGACCAGCTGTGCTATAGTTACATATAGTACCATATTTACCTGAATGGAAGATGAACCTGTAACAAATGCCCACACACCATATATACAGTACATATATTTATAGTATGTATGTATATATAACTGCCAGGAGCCACAATCCCCCCCCAAATAATATAAAATTCATATTAAGTGATTCTTTTAACTACTAATTGCCTGTAAAGTACCCTATTTTTTAAATTAAATAATCGTGCACACCAGCATTTTTCTCTCACACACACAAGCAAACCACTCTTACACAGAGAAACATGTCACCCACACCCTTTTCCTTTTCTCCTTCCTGGAGAAACTTAGAAGTAAAGGAAATAAACAGGATCAAGATGGAGTGAGAGGAACATCCAGCTGCACCAGGAAAGGAAGTAAAGAGAAAAGCTGGAACAACATGGATAGTAACATGGTGAAGGGCAGTGGTAACACAACACAAAAATAAAGAAAAGAGAAAGAGAACCCATGTTTAGGCATTACAAAAGGGTTAAATTCACCAGGCAAACAGCCCTTCCCAAACAGCAGGTGATCTTCAGGCTACTCTTTAAGAGCATCCACCCTTTACAAGGAAAGGTCACACTGCTTGCTCATTCCTTTTTTACAACCTTTCCTTCAATTTTTTTTTTTTTTTTGGTAAATATATGACAAACCCTGCAAATGAGAAGGTAGTTATTTGAGGGGAAAACTATGTCTTCATTATATAACCATGTCCATTATTTGGAACAAAAATACTAGCAACATTTATATAAAATACAGATTTTGGCTCAGAGATTAAACATGTTCACACTGATTGGTGAGAAAGTGTCTACAAAAATTAAAAAGTGAAAGTAGCACACAACTGCATATTCTCACTAGGCCAAAGCAAACATTATTTTATGCAGTGTAGATTTAATATATGGGACATACTACCACAGCATGTAGCTGATGACCACTTCCTTAAGTGACTTTTTTTTTTCAATTTACAGAAACTAATGAAAAACATGCAACTGGCCATGAATATCTATGTATGTATATTCAGAAACATGACTGACTGATTTCACTAAGGCTTACCTCCAGTTTAAGAAAATGTAGATTTGCGAACTTATTTGTGATAGTTAAATGGAACTTACTCCCTGAGAGGTGTGTGACTACCTGACGGTTGCATCACTTGATATGCATGTTGTTGCCCCCATTCAGAGTCATTTGGCTACTCACTGTTGGAAACAGGACATGGGCTCTTGGTCCAACCTGTAGAAGTTCTTCCACATTCACATGATCTCCAAAATCGCTTAGTGGAATGTTTTACAGAAAGATTTATATCTTTTCCTATAATAATACAAGTCACACCTGTGTTCTGTTTCTTAAGGCCTCTCAGACTTCAGTGCTACAGTAAAGCCCTAAAATTATGTTAAATTGTGTGACGGTGAGAGAAAAGGGAGGATTTTAAATTAATGGCCACTATTACAGTGTCATGGAATTCTAATCCCACGACCTACAGCACAGATCTTCACTACAATTTAATTTGCAATCACAGGCAAATTAGTGAGATTGCAACTTCTTTAGTCTTCGGCAACCACAGCCAAAGTCCAGTCAGACCCCTGCTTGGCATTGTGACAGCAACAGCGGGAACAGAGATGGGAAGCAACTAAATAAGAGTTTGTTTTTTCCCAATTTTATTCAGCTCTATCGATGCCTACAAGACCAGAGGTGCCATGGACCACTGGAAGTCTGAGGCTGTTCCTTGCTGCCAACGTGGGGGAAGAAAAGAAAGTTGCCACAGGCAAGAAGGCAAGCAAAGTGGGCAGCAATGGGCTTGAGAGATCTTGGAAATTTGGGCCCCACTCTGGATAGAGACTGCTTCTGTGACCACAGAAACGATCAGGTAGGCAATAGATCGGACTTATTCAAGCAATGCCTGGAGCAAGTTCTGACAGCGTTTCAGTTTTGCATGCGCAGGCCTGACAGCTTTCATACAGAATTGCCCAGCGCAAAGAGCCCCATGCCATCAGAAAAAGTTTTTAAATTCACGGAGCATATAATAAATCTCTTTTTAAATAAATATAATTATTCATAGGGGGTGCACATAAATTCATATACTATTTTA
This sequence comes from Python bivittatus, assembly GCF_059951505.1. Lineage (NCBI taxonomy): Eukaryota > Metazoa > Chordata > Lepidosauria > Squamata > Pythonidae > Python > Python bivittatus. Next base: position 66,354,768 of record NW_028277125.1, on the reverse strand, counting down.
GGCACCACAGAGTTGGAAAGCCCTGACCTACATTAAAATAGACTTAAAGAATAATACTTAAAAGAATATTAAAAATAATAATACTGCTACACAGCCACCAATGAGCAGCTTTTGTATTTATGGAGATCTCTGGGTCTATTCCCAAACAAACAGAAACTGAAATGGGGGTGGAACATAAGAGACAGCAAATATATCATACATTCCTTAGCATAATCCAGTTCTGCATTCTGTTCATGTATACGCACGCACACAATACAACCTTCACCTATACCCTTTATGTGTAGCTATCAACACTCTAAGTAACTGAGCAAGCCAAAGTGATTTTCTGCCTTCTCCTTTTTTAAATACAGGTACTCAGAATGAAACAAAACAAAGTTAGCTCTTTTCCATCCTGAAGCTGGAAAACAGTTTTTTTTTCCACATTTGCAGTTTAAAAAAAACACTTTCAAACAAAAGCAGACCTATGTAAGATATGCCAAATTTTATTATCAGAAAACATTTTAAAGACAAAAGGCAAAGTAACAGTCAAGCGGGCATAGCAAGATCCATCCCTTTAAAGGGCAAAATGCATATTTTTAAACTACTTAGGTACAGGTTATGTTCACAATCACTCTCACTCCTTGCGTATTCAAACATCTGCTGTATTAAAACCTGCTGCAAGCTTTCTTAACAAAACAACAGGAGGTAGGTTCATGGTTACCCACCAAGCCTATTTATTTACATAGGACTGATTCACACACATTATGTAGATTGTAGCTGGGCCATCTCAAATCTCACCCCTAAAATGCAACTTTTTTCTACTGAGGAAATTACAGCGTCCGCCGAGTTTTCTCTGAGCACTTATCAACAGGGATAAGTTCCCTCACAATACAAGATGGGATTGTGTGAACTACATCCACCCAACTTAAGGTGAGTCACAAAAACAGAAAAAGCTTCTCTCTATACTTTGTACAAGTCTGCGGAGAACGCCTCCCTTCTCTATTCCTAACGATAAGAAGGAGAAACTTGTATGCCGCCCGACTCTAAACGACTCTGGGCGGCTCACAACAAACAAAGAAATTATACCAAAGCCAATAAAACACGAAAAAATGAAGATAAAGGCAGCGGCTATCCAGTCAGGAAAGATGGGTGTTCAGAGGCGAAACCCCGGGCCGTCCCAGAGCACTATTCCCAGCACGGAAGGAGAAACCCCGGCCCGAGCAAGCCAGGCGTGGACGGACGGGCAGGCAGCTGCCCTCTTTCCACCCTGGAGGCCGCCGTTTCCACAACGCCGGCTTGCCGGAGGGAGGCAAAGGGGCGAGCAGGTGGAGAGCGCTCGGCGCGCCTTCCGCCTCCGCGCGCTGGGCGGCCCAAAGGGAATCCCCGTTCTGACGCGCAAGGCGTCGCCGCTGGCGACAATCCCCAGAACTGAGATGCAGGACGGGCTCCATCTGGCAGCTGCCGCGGCCGCCCTTACGCCGAGTTTACCAGCCCAGCCGGAGCGCGGGGGACGGGAGGGGGGCAGGGCAGGGCAGGGCAGGGCAGGGCTCCCCGCGCGCCCTCCTCCCGAGAGAGAGAGAGACAGACAGAGAGAGGGGGACGCTAGGACCGGGAGAAACCCACTCAGGCAGGCACGCACCGACTGACCGACCTCTCCTCCTCCGCCTCTTCCGAGCCACCAAGGAAGTCGGCGGCGGCGGTCCTGATTGCGACCACTCCGGCAGGGATGCGGAGCGGGGACCGCCGCCGTCGCGAGCCGCGCGCAGACCTCCAGCGACCCCAGCCTTAGAAACGCCCCCCGAGCCACCCGCTTCTCCCTGCCCGGGGGACAGGGCCCGCCCGCGCCACTTCCAAGCGCGCTGCTCGCCGAGCGACGCTGCAGCCCCCCTTACCTGGGTTACTGCGGGGAGAGAGAGAAAGAGAGATCGCCCTCTCCAGCCCCAGTACTTACATCATCGAACAGGGATCCAACGTTGGCTGTAACTAACAAGATCCCGGTGTTTGCGACAGCCCCTTTCATCGCCATGATATTGGCCAAAAATAGTTCTGGGGGTGTGTGTTTGTGTGTAGGTATATTTTAAAGAGACAATTACAACGTCTCGAAAAACTGCAGCAAGGACAATAAATCTCCCGGCGGAAAGGGACCAGGCAAGGAGAGGCGCAACCGGGAGTTCAAGGGAAGTTCAAAGGCGGCCTCGGGAGTCCCAGGCGGCCGGAGCCGAGTCTTCCTCCCGCTTTCTCTTCTTCTCCTTGCGCCTCCTGGTCACACGTTCGCGGCTTGCGGCGCCCCAGAGGAGGGAGAGCCTCTGAATTCTCCCGCCGGGGGCAGCGACGCAGGCATCAGTGCTGAGCCCCCGGGCGCATGGTTGCCGGCTCTCCCTCGCACGCTCTGCACAGCCTTCTTTCTTCCCCGGGCAGGATGGGGAAAGACTTTGCGCTCAGATGTTCACCTTCGCAGCCATTAGGTTCCTGTTTGGGAAGTTCCTCCTGCTGCTGCTGCTGCCGCCGCCGCCGCCGCCGCTGGCGGTTGTTAGATCCTGGTGCATGGCAAGGAGGAAAAGCGAGAGGGGGAAAAAATCAGCGAAAACTCTCCGCCGCGGGAAAGGGGGGGCGCTCCAGAGGTGGCTTCCAGCGTCCTGGGCTGCAGAGCAGAGCGGGCAAAACAGCCCCGAGCCAATCCGTCCGGCAGGAGAGCCACCCGCCTCCCCTCCGACTTCCCCGCATCTGCCTGAAATAACAGAAAGAGGGGCAAGCGGCACCGCGACTAGATCTCTGCACTCCCCTGACGTCACGAGCTTGACACGGTTCGTCTTAAAAGGGCAACGCCGCCCCGCTCCGAGAGTCCCGCCGCGGCTGAGCCGCGCCAGCAGCCCTCCAGATTGCTTCCTAGAAAGGGGCCGAGGGAAATGGCTGCAACGTGCCTGGAGGGGCGGGGAAGGAGTTTGCCCGGCGGATCCTCTCAGACCGAAAAATGCAGCTTTGCAAAGCTGGCTTGGGTCGCGCGCGCCCTGGGAGTCCTCGAATTGCGCAACGGACGAGGATGTGAAACTGGCGTTTGCAACGGAGCCTGAATCCCAACGCGCTGACAATTACTATTAGGCTGGATAGGAACGATCGTGTTTTCACAGAACGTGCAATAGTAACTTCCGGTCTCCTTTGACAATACATTTTACTCAGGGTCAGTTTATTGAATATGATCACCTTTAGGCTGCAGTGTGCTGCTCTGCTGTTAAGGTCGAGAGTTTGCCTGAACGTTTACACTGCTTCCCTGTTAGTATAGCATCCAGTAACTCTTGGAAGGTAGAACCTCTGCCTTTTCTGTTGCCTGTCCATAAATAGATGACATCATTGCAAAGAGCTTCGGGATAGACAGGGAGTGATTAATAGTATAACAGTTTGTGTGTGCCTCTGCAAAAAAAGGTTAAAGTTTCCAGTTCCAATTCAAGGAAAGGTGCATATGCAAGGTTTTCACACTTTTCGTTGTGTACTCACTTGTGTGCAGTTGGGCCCAAGTGAATGTGGAGACGATGAGGGGTGAGCCAGTGTCCCACCTTCCATCCTTCCAACAGAGTTCTGCATGCCAACAAGGAATAATGCCTAAACCAGGTCCTGTAATTTGTTCTATGAACCTTGGTAAGTACTTTGAACTGCAATACTCTTCAATAAAGTTCCCAGCTACTGATAAATAGTACAAAGTTTCAGTTTTAGTGTATTATTTATTGATTAGCCAAACAACCATATCAAATGTTATTTAGGACTCAGACTTAAGGTAAGTCTCAATACATTTATCCTGAGAAAAGATCTTTGAAAAGGAAAAACAACAACTAGCAAAAAATCCCTTTGATATATTCATAAATTTCAGATTGCCAGAAAACTATTCTCCTAAGGGAAATCTCTGTGTTGAAAATATGTACAGGAAGATTTTATTATCATCTAGAATTTAACTCTAATGTTTAAAAAAAGAAAAACCCTCTGAGGTCTACCACCTATGCAAAATTCAAATGCAAATTGAGTATACAGTATCTGAATAGCCACCCTACCATACACTAAGATTATTGCATTTGCACATACAATTCTGCATCTGATTTACAGATGAAAGATTCTAGCACTCCAAAAATGATCAGTATTGCTGCACAAAGTCCTAGTGAAAGCCAACCAATTTGTGTTCATATTTTAAATTTAAAGAAAAGAAAGCCCAAAGGATAAACAACTGGCACGTGGCCAGTCATAGCAACAGTTTCCTTTTTCCAGTACTTGCAATGGCTATAATCTGGGTTCTATAATCAGAAATCTGGGTGGATCTGTTGCAAATCTCACAGATATCTGCCAGCACTTGGATTACGTAGGCAGTGTATTTTGAAGCAGTTTTGATTTACAGAACAGCTCTGTAAGTATCAGAGCCTCAAGCCTTTTGATTCACACTCTGAAGCAGTCTGGTCATTTGAAACTTGCGTCAGATCGCGGCCATGTGCTAAACTATCCACAAGATGGCATCGATACAGATAAACATTGTGAAATGACTGAAAACTAGTCTTCCTGGTATTGTGGAAATCTCCAAAACCAACAATGCAGGATATTTAAAGCATAGCCTACAGATACTTTTACAACTAATATTTCTTCTACCCACTCCTGCTCATTCTCACACACACACACACACACACACACACACACAAAACTTAGCAATAATCAGAAAATTAACCTCATTTTAAAAAATACAATTATCTAATCTCACAGCATATAAATGCCATTCAATCAAAGAGAAAGTGTTTTAAGAGTTTTGCTATGTATTTATTTTGAAGAAATTCATTATAAAGAAATACCTTTCCTTCTTGTATCATATAGTCTTGCCTCAGAATTTCAGGAGGGGTTCAAATTTCTGTGTTCCTCCTCTATCACTTTTTTCTTCCTACAAAAGAAAATTATTAAGGAGGGCAATAGAATAAATGTTCAGTGCCCTCAGTGACTCGTAGTGCTGACAGTCCCCACTCTGGAAGGACCAGTGGTACCAGTAATTACTAGTAATAAAAATGTCCTTTTTTCATATTTCAGATAGATAGATAGACAGACAGATGATAGAACATTCAAACATTAAAATTATGGAAGAAATTAACCCAGTTGCCTATATTTCCATCAATTAGGAATATTGTGTATGTATTTATTTATTTTTCAAATTTATATATGCCACCCATCTCACTATACAAGTGACTCTAGGTGGCGTTACAGATAAAAAACTATAAAATCCTAGAAAAAATGCATGTTAAAAACTCAAAGGTTAAAATTAAGCTAAAAAGTTAAAACTAAAATGGAAACTAAAAAGATGGTGAGAACATCCTCAAGCTACCAGCTACCCGCAGTGCTGCGAACCCCCATTGGGTCCTCATGCAAGTTGGCAGAGCCAGGTTTAACGACCTTTTGGAAGGCCAACAGAAGGCCTTTTTGGGTGCCAATCTCACCTCAGGGGGCAAGATATTCCAGAGGGTGGGAACCATGGCAGAAAAGGCTCTCCGCTTGGACCCCGCCAATCGAAACTCTCTAGGCGACAGGGTTCGTAATATACCTTCCTGCCAGACCAGGTGGGATGGGTCAATGTCATGGAAACAAGTCGGTTCCTCGGATAACCTGGGCCCATGCCATGGAGGGCTTTTGGTAGATTTTCTCTAAAACATATTGAGGTGGAGTGAATGCTACAAGTTAGTGAAGCTTTTGGGAGTGGATAATTCTGGGGAAAAGATTGACACATAATTTTAAGGTGTTAATTAAGTAATAAGTCTCTCACAGGTTATTACATTGAACATATTCACATTTGATGTTATCTTTATTATCTTTGTCACTTTAATGATTTAATTAGAAACTGTTTCATACTGACTAAAGTGTTTATTAGTATCAAGAGAAATCTTGAATCCAGTGAAATGATTTATGCCAAGATCTTATTTCAACTTTCTGACCCACTGAATTTACCAAAGCTTACCTCTCAGAAGACATGCACAGTAGTAGTTGTTGTTATAAAAGCTTTTAGATAAAAAAAAAAAAGGGAGCCAACATCAGATTTCAACAGGCTTCAAATGCAAATTGGTTTTTCGGAGTCATAATTGTACAGAGTTTATAGAGTGATTGCTTAAATCCAAATATTTCACATGAATTCTATTTTGGGCTCTTTTAAATTTCCCTTTCTTATTCTGTACTCCAGCAGATAGAGAAAGGTTAGCATTAGTGCGTGTTGATTGGTTCTTTGATCATTCTCTTTTGTTTGATTGTGATTAAAAAGAGCTGAATCTTACCCATGTGCTCCTGTCAAGTTTGCTATAAATAATCTATTTTTTTTTAAATCACATTTCCTCAACATGGTGCCCTTCAGAAGCATGGTATTAAAATACAGGGACAGCTAGAGATCTGGATTTAGAGATTTAATTAAGGAATACCCCCCATTCTCCCATTATTTGACATTGAAAAATAGGATTAAAATATCATGTTTAATTTTTTAAAACCTGTAGATGAGCAAGCTAAATGAGGTCTAAATGAGAAGCACAGGTGGGGTTCCTCTGGCCATGGACTGAATGGATTTCCTGCAATTAATTTTTTTTCCACATATGCTATTAAAATCTTAGGGAGACAGCCGATCTAATTTCAACCAGGAAGTGCTTCCACTTCCAGCAATGGCACTGCAGCTGAGAAGCAGCTCCTCCTGGCTTTGGACCCTCTTACCTCTCAAAGTGAAGAACCATGAGCTGCTTCTCTCAGAAAGATCATGTAGATCAGACCAGCTCCAGCTGGAGAATGCTGTCCTGAAGATGTCCTAAGCAGGCCTCTGTGGTAGTTGTCAGCTGCCTGTCTCCCTGTTGATGGTAACAGGCTTGTGGTGAAGAAGGAAGAGTCCAGCTGGAGTAGTATATTCCCCATAGGTCCCCAGTTCCTTTGTGTTCCTGTAATCTAAACCAGCCTCCTTACAGGCTCATATGCCATGTAAGATTTTGGCTAAAACTTGTTTTTAGTGAAAGTCATCACTAACCCCTCTGATCCTTAAAGACAATTGTTTGTCATCCAGGAAGAAAGTTATAGAATTAAATGTTAGACACTGTGGCTCTCTACTCCACTTGGATTTGAGAAAGCCAGTCTGGAGCTGAAGCAATGCTTCTTCAACTCTGACCTCTATAAAAGTTGAACTGTAATCTCCTATTATTACAATGGTGGCTTGCTTTACTTTATTAACATTATGTGCATTTTACATCAGAGAACTTTCCCTTTAGCCAGATTATATGGCCTATTATGGGTGCTTTTGTTTATACTGTAGTGTTTTATGGAATGAATTACTTAATGTAGTGCACAGCTTGAGTAACTGCATTTATACATCCTTTCTCATACTTTTTTAATTATTTGCAACATATAATGGACAACTGGTTTTTGGCTGTAAATACAGCATACTGACAATGGTGTTAAGTAATTACATATTTTCTGCACAAGTCAGACAATATTAAGCATCTATACAGTGTACATGTTACATCTTTTCTCCCATTTACTGTAATCAGATTGAACAGAATAATTTCAGTTCTAAACTGAGGCTACGTATCTTGCATTGATCTTTAGTTCTGACAATTTGACCTAGCAATTTTCAAGTCAGGTCCACTGCCAATATAGTTCTTAAATTAATAAATCCTTGGCACTCCCTTCTTTGTAGAGTAAATCAGTAAGGATTAGATTTTTCCATCAGGCACAGCATTTAATGCAATGGAAATGAAGTACATCTTCTTTGCATGTTAAGGCGTGTGTATATTTGTTCAACCAAGGCAGCACAGTCAATACTGTTTTTCATGGTGGCAGACAAATAATTGACCTGAACATGATTGACCAATAAAACAACACAAATAATAGATTACTCTAAATTCCAAAGAGAAAGAACAGAGGGCAAGGCATAATATTTTAGCAAGTCAACACATGCAGTATCAGGACTCAAAAATCCAATCAAAACCTTTTGGTATACAGTATTTTTAGGATTCAAATGAGATCCTTTAAAACAAATATTTTGCTTGTTCCAAAAATACACCACTTTTCTGAGTGGAATGCAAGGAAGCTTCACCTACCACAGCTATACAATACACACAGTTGCTATAGCACTTCAGAATAATTTCCTGGTTCTCTAATATCCAGAATTACAATGAAAAATTAGTCATTCTGGCCAAGTAATAAAATTCTGCATGTAATGAACATTATCTCATTCTCTCTCTCCATATTTCCCTCTCCAAGCTATCTATCTAAAAAAATAATATTGAAAAAAACTTGTATTGGCCTGTAAGACAGTTCTAACATCCCTGCATGCTGACTTATCAAATCTTGAGGCATGACATCTTTTTACCCTCTGTCCAAGCCATTTACATATTAACAAAGTAAGTAAAGATCTAGATACAAGACCTGAATTTCAATTACTTAGAGTGGTATCAGCTGGATTTACTACTATATGTATCTGAGGAGTTCATTTATATCACCTCTTTGAAATCATTTTCCCCCTTTAGACAACCAATACAGAACTCAGCAAGGTGCATTTGTTTAGCTTGTTATTTTTCTTATATTATTTTGCTGTATTTATTTAACTTATTTTCAGTATAAGCTAACAGTTATATAACAGTTATATTCTACCCATTCTGGGAAATATGATGTAATTTTACATTTTCAGTTCTGCGTCTCATGTTCAGTTGGTATAGTAACATCATTCACAGTCCCTGAAACATATTAAACCTCTTAGTGGGGGCAAATTTGCAGGGCACTTTAAAATTAGACCTCTTACTCATGGATCTGGTGTCAAATCTAATCAACACTCCAGCCTCAGTGCATAGTGTGTGAAGTGAAGTGTCATATGGATTTCACAGCTACTATGATGACTTTTTAATTGTTTTTGTTCTGCTTCCTTTTGTGTTGATTCTACCAGACAAGATTATTTCCTTAAGAAGGAATAAGGAAACACTATTCTAATATAGTTCTACTTGTTCTCATATTATTCAGAAAGCAGCACATACAGAACCTATACAACATTACCATTTTCTGTGTATATGCCATAGTAAGACCAGAATCCCAAACACATTTATTTACCTGTGCATACAAATTCTCCCTGGCAAAGCTTTTATTCTGAAGTTGCATTGCCTCATGCCATTGATAATATTATGTCGCATTGTTCTTCATGCATTATTGTATAGGGGGATTAAACACCCCTCCCAGGGGGGGAACATTGCAAGCACAGAATTTAAAAGCAATATAATACATCAGAAATAATCTTTTGATTTTTTGCTTAATTTTTAAAACATTTTTTCTTGTACAGGGGAGAATTGACATATCCATAGTGTTTATTTTAGCAAAAAATGTTTTCTTCAAAAAAAAATGAATTGTGCGAATGATAGGGCACTCAAGAGATAATATTTTTAATCCAATGAAAAATTTTGCTGTCATTCTCACAAAGGGAAATTAGTAATTTTTATTAGCACGGATTTGCAAAATCAGTGTCTTTACTTGCTAATTAGTTAATGCACACAGTTTGGTTAAGTCCTCTAGTCCACTATCTTTATATATTGGGTTCAGCTTCCATATGAGTTTATAAATCCTCTACAACAGTGTTTCCCGAACTTGGCAACTTTAATATGTGTGGACTTCAACTCCCAGAATTCCCTAGCCAGCAAGTTAATCTATAGCTTTGTTCCACGGACTTATAAATACATCTCTGAGAACAGGTTATATTCCTAAGTAACAAATCACCTATGATATATTTTGAGTGGAATAATCAAGGCAGGGAGCAAAGCCACAGATTACAGGTTAAGTTACCAGAGCCGGGTTTACCTCCACCTGCACCATAGGCTGGATGATGCAATAGGTTTTCAAGCAAAACCCTGTCCTTTGAAGCAGTTACTCTTTCCATACAAGTAAGAAGAGGAACTATTGCCTTCCTTTCTTTCTGCATAGAGAAGGAGTCTTCACTCTCCATGCAGAAAGAGACAGGAGGGGGACAGTGTCCATCAGGAGGCACATAGCCCATCCACAGCCTGCCTGGAATGGGCAATCTACAGCACAAGGGAACATACAACTATTAGCCTAATTTCATCTGGTCTTTGGCTTAACTTAAAAACAACCCCCCCCCAAAAAGAACATCTTGTCCCACCATTTATTACAAGTAGTCCTCGTTTAGCAACTGCCTCGTATAGCCACCGTTCACAGTTAAAATGGTGATGAAAATGTAACTTTACAACCAATCCTTGCATTTACAACCTTCACAGGTCTATAAAGCAAAGGAAAGCTGAAGTAAGATCATAAGCACAGGTTTCACTTAGCAACCACTTTGTTTAATAACTCAGTTGCCGGTCCCAATTGTGGTCACTAGACAAGGACTACCTGTGTAGGTTAAACGCTGTACTGTGCCTGACTTTACTGCGAAGAGCTACAAAGGAAGGAACCAGTTTTGGCTTTCTACAGTGTTTTTGTGGAGCTTTCATCTTTTGAGGTTCGTTGGCTGTCTTTATAATTTAAAGCAGCCTCAGGATTACCTCATCCATTTCTTGGTCTGACAGGCCAGCTTTCTTCTTGCCTGGCACAGCCTTTGAAGATACCTGTTCTCCTGCCACAACCTATTAACTCCATGCCGATGGCAGAGAGTCAATTATATGCTAGGGAATGACTCTTCTGAGTGCTTTCTCTGTTGTGCAAATGCGATGCTGAACAAGGGTGAAACTGCCCAAAATAGTCCGTTTCAGAGGAATCTTTTTCAAAGTTGTGTTGCTTGGAGAGAAAATTTAATTTAAAAACGATTTTGCATAAATTTACGGAAAACACGCACACCAAACTGCTCATTATATAAAGAAAGCAGACTGTTTAACTGGCACTCAGAAGCAATGAAGTGAAATGCATCTCCTAATCAAAAAATTGGCACGATATCTCCCATTTATAGTAGATGTATGGTCATAAGTCAGTTTTGCCAAAATTGTCAAGGACTGAAGCTAAATAATATGAATGGTGATGGTTGACATTGTAACCCAATATGGAAGCTATCAGATTTTGCCAGAGTAAGTAACTCACTATAAATACATCAAAAGATATGATGTGCTTTTTGGTAATGCTTGCCTACAAATAAAATACTGTATATTTCTTAAGGAATAGATTTTTTTCCTCTCTAAAATAAGTTAAAGCAAATAACTGAGAGCTTCCTTACTCTTCTGCATTTCAACAGAAGCTCTATGTTTTCTGTTGAGGTGAATGAAAAATCTATGCTGGGCCAAGAAATTTCACAAATATTTTATGGTGAAAAATAAAATGTCCTCCTGCTCCCTCAGTTCTATGTACAGAAACTGATTGGGTTCCAGTTGAAACTTACTTCCATCACATCCAGTCCAGGCAATAGACCATCTCAAGGAGAACCTGTGGCACACATCCAGTTCCGACTAGATCTAAGCACAAATGGCCTTTCAAAATTCTCCACCATATCTGGGGGTAAGGAAATTGGATGGATGATTTCATTTCTCCAGGGAGAAGAAAAGTTCTTCAAATATTTCTCAGGAACAGGACTCCCTAGAATGATGACAGTAGCACTGCTTCTGAAAAAGCCCCATGGAAGAAGTTCCCTCATGATCTCTTCCCTTGGGATTGAATTGAAATGTGGGAAGTCAAGGAGGCTGCAGTCTGCTGGAAAAATGATTGGAAAGGCAGGACATTCACACATACAGTATCTCTTGACTATCTCATCACTGTATTAGTGCAAGAAAAATCCCATGTCAAGTTGAGAGTTACTCTGGAATGTTCTTCCTATTAGACATTTTGAAAGTATATTCTCCTTCAAATTGAGTGAGAATGGGCAGAAGAAATGCAGGAGAATTTTCTCTGCCTGGCATTAGTTCTGACTTTCAGTATCTTAATGTCATTCCCTGTCTCTCTTGCTAGCATCTGCCACTTAATGGCATGAATCATTCTGCCTAATGGTAGGGCTGGCCATAATGGCTGCTTGTCTAGAAGGAGGATATTTTTGGAACAAACTCTTCTTTCTTTTCCTATATATTATCCATTTAGAAATATGATACAGAATATTTCGTTGAATAAGGGGTCAACACAAGAGAACAAATATGCAGTTATAATGGGGAAAAATTCTCTAGAAGAAATATTTTCCTTGCTGGAATTTTTCCTAGTAAGTATCTTTGAGTTGCTGACCGAGTGCTGAGAAATAATGTGCCAGTGAAAAGATAATATCTTGCTTCATTTTCTTCATTTTCATCCTCTTTCTTTCTTTCCTTATTAAAAGAAGCTGAATGTCATTCTGAAATTCCTTGTTTGTCGGAGGTTTCATCAAGAAAATATCACTCTTCAGTATTATCAGGAGGAAACTTACAAGATTCAGCGTATATTACTTTGTTGATGACCATCTGTTCTGTATTGATGATCCAGCATATTTTTTCTTGCAATTTAAGTAAGATACAGTGTTTATAGTTTTGGTATACTTCTTTAATGCAAATGACTGATTGTCCAAGTCTCTGATTCAGTGCTTTGGAAAAAAACCTCTCCAAAAAATATTGCAAGTACATCTGCCTTTCTAGTTTTCAGTGTTGAATACATGCAAATATAATATTCCCTGATTTACCGGATCCCAACAAGTCAGGTGCAAGTATTCATGGCTTTGTTCCTTGTTATCCTTATCCATTTGGATAGGCTAACCCTAACCCTAATCCTAATTTTTAGTTTAGGAGCTACTTCTGTTTAGCATTATAGCTGCACTAGTGCTAATGATAATTATAGCTAGAACTAAGCTACATATAGTGATCATGGTTATAACTACATTTATATATTGTTATGAACTGGGAGGGGATGATTTAAAACCTCATTGACAGCATTTTCTTCCAAGGTTCCTCAGTAAAAAATACTTATATGCAAGCAGTCAGGTAGAATTTTATGATGCTTCCAAGTCTTTCTTGGAATGGATCTGCCTGCCCAAAGCCCAGAAGGACAAAATTCAACGAAGCTTGTGCCAAACCACAAACACAAGAGATATCTGGGTTGTATATATGGGGAGCATGCAATGAGAAATTTGCTTATTAAACTCATACAGCCAGATTTCTGGAAATAAAAAAAGAATTCATTGGGAAAAGGGAAATCTAAGGAAAAGAAGGGAAGGCAACCATCACACAGAGAGAATTCCAAATAAAACCAAGACAGTCATGCAAGCTGAACTAAATTATTATCTTTTTAAATAAGCTCTTAGATTTCAGCAAATGTTCAAAGTTTAAATAGACAATTTGACAGAGTGAAAAGGGTGAAGAAAGGTCCATTAGGCCTGAATGTCATTACAGTGAGGCTTTACCTTACCAGTAACAATAACAACAATATATACAGTGAGGGTGGTGGGCATGACCCCTTCCATTTCTCTCCTTAGCAGCTCCCAGCACAGCATATCCCAACAGTCTCTGTCTCCAACATTCCCAGTGCCTTCCTTTCTGTCCCTTCCCTCAGCAACCGCCAAAATCCCAGTGCAACATATCCTACAGACCCTATCTTCTCAAATTTTCCCTCCATTCTCTCAGCCAGCACCACCAAGGGCTCACTGCAGCCTATCCCCATTCATCAACTTTTGTTTGTTAAATCTGAAGTCTGTTAAACTGAGTTCCATTGCATTAAAGGTTTACTGTATGGTTGATGGGAGATTATCTGAGTTTTCTGGTTATATCTTGATAGGCAGGACTTACTTGCTCCACTACCTTCTGTTCCTTCTTCTTCATCAATTTTTTTCCTCCCTCTTCTTGAGTGCTATTCTGCTTTATATAATCTCTAGGATAATTGGAAGCCTGCTTCTTTGAGGAGGCTGACTTGATCTGTCTAATCAAGGAAAATGTTTTATCTCATATGTCCTGAATCTAGTCAGTGATAAGAAACTATCTCGTTGCTAAATCCATGTTCCTGTCAACCCTTGATGGAATCATAAAGATGCAATCTAGTTTTCGCCAGTTACACCACTGTATAAATAATAGCACGTGAGAAACGCTCTTTGGAGAAACAAGGGCTGAATTTATTCAGGGGCTTGAATTTACAGTATTCAAGGCTCTCAGCATGAGCCAGTAAAAGATGAAATGAATTGACTACATATTGACATCATCTAATTGAAATGTACTTTCAGTTAGAAGATCACACTGTTTACTACTCAGGACACAAAAAACAAAGACAGAATTATGTTGCTTTCATAATAAGAAAGGATATAAAAAAGACAGTAGTTGAGGGGCACAACTGAATAAAAGTGACTGAATAAAAACAATTAGATTTCATGGACAGCTCTTTAATATGATAGTTATCATATGATAGTTCATGGTTCAATCACAGATGAAGATGAGGCTGACTAGTTTAATGGTTAAATTCAATCAGAAAGCAAGAGAACACGAAGACAAGATAGGCTGCTTGTGGTTGGAGACTCAAATGCCAAAGTTGTACTATATATCTTAAGAAGCAGAAATGAAGCAGGAGAACAATTTCTGCCAATCCAACAGTTTCTTCATTGCCAACACATTCTTCAAACAACTAAAATGACACCTATATATATATATATGGACATCACAGAAATCAAAATGACTAAATTATTGGTACAAGAAGTTGGAAGAGTTAGATTATAACAGCAAAGATGTGGCCAGGGGCTAACTGTGGAACAGATCACAAAGTGTTCGTGTGTAAGTTCCAAGCCAAACTAAGACAGAAAAATAAAACCAACCAGTTCACAATCTTGAGTTCATACCCTCCATTTTCAAGGAGACTATCAGGAAGCACTTTGAAGTCCTGAACTTCATTGATAAGGAGCCAGGGGAACTGTGAAGTGAAATCACAGAAGTTATTAAGGATGAATGTGAAAAGAGTCTGCCAATGACCGAGAAACAGAACTGGATATCAGAACAGATGGTGAAAATTGCCAAGAGAAGCCAAAGCCAAGAAAGGCAATGATCTCAGAAAGGAACTTAACAAATAATTTCAGAGAGCTGTTAGACAAGAAGCTGTATTACAGTAATATCTGTAAAAACATCAGAAATGGAAACAGACATGGAGAAACAAGGGAAAGTCTTCCAAAAGATCTCTGAATTCAGAAAGAGGTTTCAACCTCACATTGCTATAGTAAAGGTTGCCAATGGACAGATAGTAACTGATTCAAAGAGATCAAACCAAGGTGGAAAGAATATACTGAAATTCTATACAATAGGGATATCAACATTGAAGATATCTTAGAAGATATTCACTATTTGTTAAACTTTTAGTCCCAGAACATGTAGTTAGATTAGCACTCTGGTTATTACCAAGTCAGAAGGCTACAAGAATTGATGGAATATCTACAGAAGTGTGACAAATAACAGAAGAAGAATCAGTAGAAGTTCTAACTAAACTGTGTCAGCAAATCTGGAGAATGACCCAATGGCCAACAGACTGGAAAAGATCAGCCTACATAACAATACCAAAGAAAGGAGACTTAACAGAGTGTGCAAATGATCACAAAATATCCTTAATTTGACACATTAGGAAAATAAATTTAGGATCATCCAATGCAGTTTAGGGCCTAAATGGAAAGGGAAATGCCAAATGTTCAAGGTAGTTTTGGAAAAGACTAAGGAAAAAGAGACAGTATTGCTGACTCATGTTGGATAATTCAGAAAGATGAAGAATACCAAAAAAAAAAAAAATCAATATGTGCTTCATAGAATATAGGAAGGCCTTCAGCTGTGTTAACCGTGTCAAGCTGTGGGATATCCTTAGGAAAATGGGAATCCCAGAACATCTCATTGTCCTCATGTGAAACCTATACACAAGATAGGAAGCCACAGTTTGGATGGAATTTGGCAATACAGACTGGCTTCAGATCAACAAAAGAGAAGGCTGTATTTATTTATTCAACCTACATACAGAGTCTATTATTGGGGAAGGCTGGATTGGCAGAAGATGAATGTAGTTTTAAAACTGGATGAAGAAACATCAATGACCCACACAGTGCTGATGACAGAGCCACTCCTTATTTAGTGACTACCTCGATCAGTGACCAATTGCGAATATGACTGTAATAAACAGTAGTAAAAAATTCATTTTCAGGCCAATGCGCACATTTATGACCAAATGTTGTGTGCCTGACCACAAAAGCCTTCAGTGTGAAAATGATTAAGGTCTGATCAGTTTCAGGCAGCAATGGAGCTGGTGGGAGGGTTCTAATCAACTAATTAAGGTCAAGAGCTGAGCTTGTTAACCTGCAGTTAGCCCTTTTTAGGGAAGTACAATGCTGCAGAGAAAAGCAGCTTAGGAAGAGATATTCTGTTTAAGCAATCTCTACAACCTGTGAGAGAGCAAAAAAAAAAAAAGAGGGGAGGGAAACGGGTCAGGCACAGGACACTGTAGGAGAGAACTTTATCTGAAAGAGATGGCAGCAACCAGTGATCTTCACAGCTTTTCTCTCTCTCTCAGTCACATGTTCACTTAGTGACCATTTCATTTAATGACCAAGTTGTTCAAATGGAATGCGGTCACTAAATGAGGAGAGGGTGTACTCTGATAGCTGAAAATGCCATTAACGTGTGAGGTTGTGTAATGAAGGTTAAGGAGTACAATTAGAAAATGGAATTAAGTGTAAAAATAAAGATAAAATTAAAGATAACAAGTACAGCAATGAATCTTAGAACTGATGGTGACGATTTCGAAATGGTGGATAGCTTCTTCTTTTTAGGATTGACTATCAGCAGTAAATGAACCAGCAGTCAAGAAATATGCCACAGACTAGCACTTGGTAGGATAGTATTAAAGGCCTTGGAAAAGATACCCAGAAGCCTAATGGGCTCAATTGGGTTTCAGAGCAAGCTTGGGGTTGTCACTGAGATTTTGATTTGCGGTTCAGCTGGTCTCCCCTTGGAACAAGGTAGCAATAGCAGCTTTAGACTGGATTGTGCCTAGGCCAACTCACTCTGTGGAGACCTCGGTGTGCCCCATGGTCTATAGAGGACCTATGGAGGATGACATAGCAGAAGAGACGCCTAGTGTGCCACTGGAGGAAAACGAGGGGCAAATCTGACTGAACACAAGTAAGAGTCTTTGTTAAGGCCTACTTTGTGGCAATAAGAATGATGAAACATATCTATTTCTCTGCTCTTATTGCATCCTCAGTGTTAGCCAGTGGACCTATTCAGGATGACTCAATCCCTCCTGAATTAGGAGGGACCAGAGGAATACCTGCCAGTTCGCTTTGAAGACTTTTTTCAACACATGATGGATAAAATCACTCAGATTCACTCTGAGCTGGAGTCCAGCTGGGCAAATCCTACAGAGTTGACTGAGGCATGAATCCTGTGATATTATCTGAGAAGAGTGTAATCCTGTGGATTCCAAGGAAGTGGATAGGATCCTTGGTGCTGTGGTGCGGCCACCTATGTTAAATCCATGGCTCTCCTGGTTGGTCAAGACCTCCAGGTAGGGGATGTATAGGTGGATTCATGCAGTTGTGAATTCTTCCTTGAGATAGGTGGTGGTCCTTTCCCTTCTCAGGAAACAACCACTGGGTCTCACATATCTGGATAATTTTCATCCTGTCTCCAGCCTTCCCTTTTGGGGGAAATTGTTGAGAAGGTGATTGCACTACAGTTCCAAAGAGTCCAGGAGAAAGCAGATTATCCAGTCAGATTTTAGATTACGATACAATACTGAAACCAGGATACAGTACTGAGACAGCTTGGTCATTCATTCATTCATTCATTCATTCATTCATTCATTCATTCATTCATTCATATTTATGTAGCCGCCCATCTTACATAAAAGTGACTCATGCTTGTTGTTGACCAGCCATGGGCTTGGGATGGGGGCAGTGCATCCATCCTGGCCTTCCTTGACTTCTTAGCAGCCTTTAATATCATTGACCACGATATCCTAGTAGACCAGCTTAGGGGGTTGTGAGTGGGGGCACTGTTTTGGGGTGGTTCTCCTCCTTCTTCCAGGGACAGTTCCACTCAGGGATGGTGGGGGATGCTTTGCAGGGTGCCTCAGGGCTCTCCCCTCTCCTTTTAAACATCTACAGAAAGTTGCTAGGCAAATTCATCTATCAGTATCAGTATCATCAATATGCTGATGTCACTCAGTTCTATATCTCTTCCTCTGGCTACAAGTGAAACTGTCAAGGTTCTATCCCAATATCTGGAGGCTGTGGGGCTCTGGATGAGGGAAGAAGAGGCTTTGGTTCAATCCTACCAAGATTGAGTAGTTATGGGTTTGGGGCCCCACAGGTCCTAAAATTGGAGAGATTCTACTTTGACTAGGCTGGGTTAAGATTCACTGCAAAATATCTGGCTGAGATTCAGTGCACAGTCTGAAGAGCATGTGCAGCTATGACCAAGGGGTCCTTTATAAAAATTTGTCTGTTGTACGAGTTGCGCTCATCCCTCAATCAGGGGGACCTGCTCATGGTCACTCATTTCTTAATCACTTCCCAATTGGATTATTGCAACACACTGAATATGAGGCTGGTCTTGAAGGCCACCTGGAAGCTTCAGTTGGTCCAAAATGCAGTTGTGCTGGTAGTTATGGGTGTTCCTCATTAAACCTCTGTAACACTTCTACTCCATGAGCTGCACAGGATCCCTATGTGCATTTCAAATGCTGGTTATCACTTATAAAGCCATGTATGGTGTAGGACCAGGTTATTATAGGACCATTTTCTCCCAAGTGTATCTGCCTGTTCCACATGCTCCAACAGGGAGGGCACACTCTGGGTCCCTTTTTTTAAACAATGTCACCTTGTGAGACCCAGGAGGCAGGCCTTCTCAGTGCCCTTTGGAACAATCTCTCACCCAATATACAGTTGGTCCAACCTGCCTCTTTCCCCAGGCTTTTGATCAGGTTGAGCTGAGCTCTAGCTTGGTAGGATAGAACACATTTTAGTTCTGATTGCTATGTAATTGTTTTATTTTGTTTTAGTGGCATGTACCATTTTTCTTTGGTATGTTTGTTAATGATTTTGTGTGCCACCCAGTCATTGTTTCAGTTGTGTGGCCATTTAGATTTTTTTTTAATTAAGTAAATTCACAAACAAGAGAAAGAATACATATTTTACATGTAGAAAGAATACCTAAATTATAAAAGAAGAAAAAAAGCTAAAAAACCAAAAACATACAGAACACATATTTACAGACATATATATATATTAATAAATTGAAGCCATGATTCATTACAGTCATCCATAGCTGATCTATATTAATAAATTCTGCAAACCACTAAATAGTTGGAGTCACATGTTTTTCTGATGCTGAACAGTAAGTCTTTTGATTGTAAGTCCATTTTCTTTGTCCAAAAGTCAACTCCCACGTGATAAACTTCAAAAGAATATAAACATCTGAAAATATTAAATCTCTTATTTATTATATTTATTAAGTATTTTCCATAGAATAAAAGACAATTCAAAAGAAAAAAGAAAAGAAATAAAAAAGTGCAAGAAACAAAAAAGATAGAAAAAGAAACGAAAATTAAGAAGTATATAAATGACTTCCGACCTTCTTTTCAACAGATAATTACAATCTTATTGTCCCTCCTCCCTCTTAGATGTTATACAAGTCTGTTCAGTCCCTCATTTAATCCACGTCTTTCTAAATAATCAAATCCATAAATCATCATTTCATGTCTTTCTTCTTTCTGCAAAAAGTCCATATAAGATTTCCAATCTTTCAGGAAAGTTTTTGTTGTTGTTTTTTCTGACCAAACAAGTCAGTTTTGCCATTTCTGCCAATTCTGACATTTTCACAATTTATTCCTCCATTGTGGGGGTGAAAATATTAAATCTCAGAGTTGACTTAATGCATTCTTATCAAAATAGAACAACATATTTAAATAAAGCATTAATTTAATTGCATCTCCAACATCAATGCAATGATGTCATTTCTAAAAATCAATGACAGCAGCAATGGGGGTACCATTGGAAGACCAAAGGGCCAGGTTGAGTATAGATCATACTATTGAAGGTCAATTGGTACGGTTGCTAAAAGTCGATACAGACTTAAAGGCACATTATCAGTTATTGCATCTGGAGTCAATGAAGATGCAAAGGGACAAAATTGCCCATGGTCCTAGTCATTGACTGTCTTCACAGAAAAGATCAGCAGGGATGTAATCCTTTTCCATTGCTTTCTGAAGAAATTTCAATGGAACAAGGGAGTGTACAATGTATTTCCAATATTCTTTCCACAAAACACCACTTAGAGGTGAGTGTAGAGGAAAAAGGAACAGAGCTTTTTTTGAACTAGGATGGAAGGAAGCATCTCAAGCCCCATATGCTGTTTTGAGTTTGGAGATTTAGAACAGATCTACAATTGCATTGAAAAAGCAATCTTGGTTTTACCTTTTGTCCTGCTGAATTCTTCAACTTGATAGACCATTTATTAGTCACCTCCTGTTTTCCTTGATACCATTCTGAGAATCAATGGCTACTTTTCCACATTAAATTAACTGGTTTTACAATCTATATTAAATTAATATATATTTGGTTATTTAATTCTGGAATGAAAACTCCACTCTATTTCTAAGGCACAGGGGGAAGAGTCTGTGCCTTGCTGGATATGGTTGGACTCTAGACTCCTGAAAATGTAAAACAATATACTTAGTAGTCAGGGATAATGAAAGATCTTACCCAACATCCAGAGAGGCACAGATTCTTCAACCCATTTGTAGGGTTTTACAGTATTTTATTCCCCGCTCCCCCATCTGAATATATTTTTTCTTACTAATTTTGCCTGGAATTAATTTGTAGTGTCTTGTCACTACATTAATGTCAGTGGTGCCTACTAAGACATATGAGGGAAAAGTTAATTGTCAACTCCTGGTAGAGACAGATAACACTTTGTCCACTCTGCTATTAGCAGTGTGACTCAAGTCTGGATATGTTACACAAATCAATAAAACACAATATCATTTTCAATCCTATACACTCATTATTTCCATTCCTGTATAGGTGGAGCTGATTGAAAACAAATGGGTGAACCCATTGTTCACTTTCCAGATTAAAAAGTCTACTACAGAAATCCATATTCATAATAAACTACAGAAGTTAAGAAAGAGTATTTGCTTTTCCAGCTTACTCTTTTAATAACTTAGTCTGCTTCAAGATGTTGTGCTTGAAAAGCCATAATGTTGAACACCATTATCCAGCTTATAGTGAGAACTATTTCTGGTCACTTGATATGACTGCTTGTAAGGTACATATTAAATTTCATAGATTTGACTTACACAAATATTAATGTACATTAAATATGTCTGTACTAAAGGGTGGAATTTTAAAAGGATCAGTCAGCCATTTAACATGTTCAGCCAGCACAGCCTACATGAATGCAGTTTGCATTTACATGGAACAGAAAGAATTCCTAAATATGGGTATGACGGGGATGGATTAAACCTTGCTGATATGATCCCACTACCCTCAGTACATTTTCACTCTGTCTACGCTACTGTTTGCACTAGACTACTGTGTTACATTTTATAGTACATACAGAAGGCAATCTAGGCAAAATTATGGCCTAATTGATTTAAATAATACAGTTAAGCACGTTTTATAGATCTAAAATCAATTGCACTTACAGAGCTTAATTTTGCCAAGATTAGGTCCTTGTAAGGTGAATCTTGAACCACGGCTTCTAGCAGCCAAATTTCATGTATCAGCAGCAATCAAGTACCTTAGAAGGCCAGGAATCATCATACAGAAGCTAAAGGTGGAATGGGAAAGGTCAGTTGCCTCTCTCACATTCTAGGTTACATAATCTCAG
This sequence comes from Python bivittatus, assembly GCF_059951505.1. NCBI lineage: Eukaryota > Metazoa > Chordata > Lepidosauria > Squamata > Pythonidae > Python > Python bivittatus. The sequence continues at coordinate 66,333,037 of NW_028277125.1, read as the reverse complement.
TTGGTATCATAAACTATCCCCCACACAGCCACATACAGAGTGGTAAAACAGAGCTTTATTTTGTCTATCTTTCTTATCTTCAACCTTCTGCTAATTGAAGAACCTGACTTTCTGTAATTGTACAGCCTTCTCCACCCTAGATGCCCTCCAGATATTCAGTGTTCAATGTTCAGACTTCAACTTCTAGTATTCTCAGGAATGGCCTGAGGGGATTTGTGGGGAGTTAATGTCCACCAATGTAGGCTCTGTCCCCCAAGTCGGGGAGGGCTATTATAGTCACTATAAAGGGTATTTAAAAGAAACACAGTCATAGCAGCCACAAGCAGCCATAAATAGTGTGACAGTTACAATGTACTCTTCCCTCCTCCCCTATAATTATACAGGCAAGTCTTTTGTGTTATGAAGAAATGTAACATCAAAACCCATCAGTCTTGATAAGACAATCATGGACATTAAATACTTGAGGCACAATGGTGCTGGGGAAGATAGTTCTATGATCAGAAGACAAATGAAGGCTTAAATTATCATGCTTCTTATCTTCTTAAGTGCTTCAAATAGTAGTAAATCTTCACACAGCGTGAAGTTCTAGAGGAGGGTCCTCAGAGATGACAATCAAAAGTCGTTGTCTTGGCAGATATTTTGTCTTTTCCTCTTCAACACATTTTCCATGGAAATGAAAAAGACAGCATTCCTTTAACAAAAGAAAAAAATTGAATGAAGCTGGATATTGGTACAAAAACAAACTAGACTGGAAGCATCTTATGTAAGCATTGTTTCTGATCTAATATTATTTTAATGGTGGTTAGTCCTTTTCAGGAGAATACACGAAGATTGCCTGCCATTGGTTTTCAGTAATTGCTGCTATTTTCAGAGGACTAAATCAATTTTGGTATTTCTCCTGAAAGGTAGCTTTTTGTTATTGCTGCTGTAGGTATATAGTTAAGTTAATAAGAGTCATCACCATATTCCATGTTCATTAAAAGAAAGTTTGCTGCACTTATATTTCCCCAGGCTCTTGCTATGAAACTAATGTAGCAGCATCTACAGATGGAAGGCATAGTGTTGCAATCGAAGTCCCCCCAACTTACACGTGGCTTGGATTGCGACACCAGGCCTACCATCTTGTAGCTGTCAAACCCCCCTGCATGCCCTAGAAGTAATATCCTTTTGCCTCCCTAGACAACACACTATAAAATTGTCCCATGATTTTACAGAGCTAATGAGATCTTACAAAGCAAATGGATGTACCGTTATGCATTGATGGTTGATCAAATTATACCACTAACTTCCACAAATAAAAACGAAGTGGTTCCACCACTCACCAACCCAGTGGGAATGTCATTAATAAAAGAATACTTCATCGCCCAAGAAAGGCCTCAGAGATCATAAAATGTTTAAAACTAAACAGAAATGTAGTTCTAGTGCCAAGAGAAAGCCAAGAGGGGAAGCATTTTCAGTAAAAGTAGCATTTACTTCTGAATCATTTTGTTTCAGCTTTGTATGAAACTGTACAGAGCAGTGTTTTTCAACCTTGGCAACTTTAAGATGTGTGGACTTCAACTCCCAGCCAATATGGCCATTCCTGAGCATTCTAGAAGTTGAAGTCTGAACATCTGGAGGGTCTCTAGGCTGGATAAGGCTGTACAACTACAGAAAGTCTGGTTATTCAATAAGCAGAAGGTTGAGGATAAGAAAGATAGGCAAGGCAAAGCTGTTTTGCTGGCTGGGAAATTCTGGGAATTGAAGTCCACACATCTTAAAGTTGCCAAGATTGAGAAACTGGCATAGAGTATTGAAATAAACTTTATTCAATCCCAAGCCTGTAACTTCAACAGAGAAAGTAGTAATTCCTCTCAAACTCTATGGAAGATGTAAGTGAGACATAAGCCAAGCTGAGCTGAAACGGTTCAGAGCTTTTCATCAATATTTCTGGCATTTAAAAATACTACTTTCAGGCCCTATTGGGGAAACTCTAGAAATGCTTTGTATCATTTACTACAGCCTGGATGCAGATTTAGCCTAAGTAGACTCATGGCAATCTATTATTTACCCAAGTTATAGCAAACTTCAGTCCAATTAATTTCAACAGGCCAGTTCTAAGTATGACTAATTGAATGACTATGATTTCAATTTAGAGTCTTCACTTTAATTTCTCAAGCCCTCTCAGCTGGGTGTTACAAGAAAAATCCTGCTGGATTAGGCTGAGAACCTATCTATGCTAACATTTTGTATCCTACAATTGCTAAGCAGAAGTAGGCCAGCACACACCTGGATACCAGCTAAGATCACTCTCCTGGAGCTGGCATTTAAAGGATACTACCTATGATTCAAGAGTTAGTATATGGCTGTCAAAAACTAGCAGCCACTGGGAGCCTCTGTGACACATGGATTTATTTCATCCCCTTTTAAAAGTGTCTGAGTTGGGAGGTCATGACCCCATCTCTTCACAGGCAATTCTATAATTTAATAATGCTTTTATCAGTCACGAATCTGCTTACATTTAGCTACCATGAATGATCTCATGTTCTAACTCAGCAAGAGAGGGATAATTATTTTTCATATCATGCATGGTTTTCAATATCTCTATCATATTCCCCCTTAGCTGTCTTTTTTCTTAGCTAAAACATCTGAAGGTCTGTAAGCTTTTCGTTTACAGGACCTGCATCACTCTGGTGATTGTTTTGATTGCCTTTTTGTGGGGCGAAGTGGCCATGAAAAGGCATCCCAGGTATATAAAGACAAAGAGATTGGTTGAGTGTGCAGAGTGCTTAGTAGTTTGTAAAATATAGATTAGTGGATTTTGAATCCTGTCAATAGGATCTTACTTGACAAACCCTGGTTAGCAAATTAGGGCTACGGTATCAGGGCTGCAAACATCAGGGTGACCACTAGATGATAACTTGTTTTCTCTTTGCAGTCCTAGTATGGTAGCCCTAACATAAACTAGGCCAGTGTGTAGGACTTCTTTACACAAGGAAAAGAGGATTGGCCTGGGATTACAGCTGTTGAATGCATTACAGGGCACGGCCCAGATATTTTCTGCAGAAGTGAAGTTAGTAGATGGCTGAAAATTGCATGGTACTTCTAATTGCAGGCTACTGTCCCCCAAGAATTTTATTTTAAAGAACACTAAAGTGAATAACCCAGTTCTCTGCTGCTCCCAGTGATAATTCGTAAAGTGAAAACATCTTGTCCAGTTGAAATCCACACATCTTAGAGTTGCCAAGTTTGAAAAACACTGCTATAAAAAAGTTGGGAGATAAGCTTGGCTATAAAAACCTTGCAAACCACAGGGATAAAGGGGGCTCCTTTTGAATGGAAAAAATCTTAGGATAGCTGAGCAGCTATGCTGAGCAACACTTGTCAGATATAAAAAATGTTCTCTCCAGGATAGTGAGGCCCAGAACAGCACTCTAAGGTTAAGTGCATACCTGCACAATAGCCATTCCCATTAATTTGCCAGTTAATGGTAAATCTAATTGCCAAGGTAAATTAATGGTAAATCTATAATTTGCCAAGGTAAATCTAAATGCATTTCAGCCTTAATTCATCTCTGCCATTTCAGTGTACTTTTGCAGTTATAAGCATCTGTATCTGCTAGTTCATTAGACTGCTTTCACCTAATTAAACATTTCAGAATCATTCTGACTGTGTTCACTTTAATATTTATCATCCCATCCATCAGTCTTAGGTGATTGCTTACCCTTGTAAATACTGGTTGTTTTAGAGACTGAAAATGCAAAATAAGACAGAACCCCATATGTCAAATCCCCCATCCTAAATAAATTACTTCTTTCCATCTCTTTTCTTTTAATGTTCTCTAAATATTGTCAGCAACATTTCTGCTAGTGATGGCCTGACCTGGTAAGACAGCTTGGATGGTTCATTTACTTCATTAGGAAGCAAAGCTATTCCTGGTGTAACTTGAGGGAACTGGAAATTGTTAGCTTGGCTGGGATTAGAATGTAATGGGAAATTGGATGGAACAAGATACCAACAGGTAGTCAGTCAAAGGGATAATTAACAAGTAAACAAAGATAGGGCAAAGACATTGTAGGAGGAGAGCCATGCTAGTCTATGGTGGCAAAAAAATCAGTGTCTGGTAGCACCAGCAAGCTAAAGAAGAGCGAAAAACAGGCAATGGATTGTAGAAATTTGCTGAAAGTGCTCCTGCACTATCAGTTGGAAGGCATTATAGAGTTCTTATTTTTCCTGGTTAATAAATTAGTTTTTTTAGATTTCAATTTCTTATGGCAAGAAAAATCTGGAGGGATGGGCAGTAAAATTCAGAACTGTTATCAAATGAATGATGATTTTTGCCCTGAGTATCCTGTAAAATTGAACAAAGGAAGCAGGATGATTTTTACAGTAAATGCCTCTATTAGAAGCAACTTGAGGCACAGGGTAGGGAAGGAGAGAGTCTAAAGGGAGAGGAAGAGAATGAAATTTGAAGAAAAGGTGAACTGTCAGAGAGAACTAAGACAGGGAGGGGCGAGCAGCAGGAGAGCTGGAAAAAAAATGAGAAGATGATAATGGAGAGGAAGCGAGGAGTATGCAGAATTGGGATAGAAGAGTGCAGTAGCTTTTTGAAATGGGATTTAAAGAAAACACTCACTCCATGTTTCCTTTTTTTCTGATTGGGGGTCTTTTAGATGTAGGTGAAGGTAAAGGCTCAAAAGTTAAAGCCAGCTTGATGTAGTGGCCAAGGTTCTGGGTTGCCAAGCAGAAGACTGAGTTCTTGTCCTCCCTTAGCCATGAAAGAGGGTGGGTGTCTTTGGGCTAGCTATCCTCTCTCAACCTAACCCACCTCACAGGGTTGTTGTTGTTATAGGTGAAATATGATGGGAGAGCATTAGGTATGTCTGCTGCCTTAAGCTGACCAAAAATAAAGGTGAGATAAAAATCTAATAATAAATAAACAAAAAGAGCCAAGTTTGACTCCTGGTAACTTTGTGGATTGGTTATTTTCTTGGCCACCATAAGAAAATAGTTTGTCAGTGCCTTCTTCTGACTTTTCTGCTTGTTTGTTTGACAGACCAGCCTAGCCTACTGTACTGGTGTTTCCTACGGGCCAAGCTGAATACACATTCATGCAGTTGGGCACTGTAATAAAACATTTAAATGTAAAAAATAGGTACCAGGTTCTCAGTCAAGGCTGAAAGGCTGGCAGGCAGGCAGGGGATGGTATGGCAACTGTAGTCCTAATCCAGTGGATTATTCCCCATGCTGGCTGGGGAATTCTGGCAACTGGAGTCCACACATCTTAAAGTTGCCAAGTTAGAAAAACACTGGTTTATGTATAATTCCCCAATACGGCCTTCCATAACTTGGTGGCTTCCAGATATGTTGGAGTATAATTTTCACTTCATAGATCATTACAACCATTGCTTATTACAGGTAATGAGTAATGTAATCCAACACCTCAGGAAACCACCATGACAACTTCCAGCCACCATCTTGACTTCTTTGACCTGCCCTGAAATGCCCTGGCAGTCAAACCTGAAGTGAGACAAATAAGTAATGATTCTTCCCAAGCTGCATCTTTTAAAAAGGAATTTTGCATTATCCCAACTGCAGCCCCTTTTAAAAAGAGGATGAAGGGCTTCCCTGAGCTTAATATCACAAAGTAGATTTATGTCATCTGTTTGCCAAATGCAGAAATAAGAGGAAGTGGAATATGAAGTTATCTTTGAACAAATCAGGACACTGTAGTTTGGGGTTGGGTCTGGGTTCTGTCCAATACCTCTCTGCTTTCTCTATCAGTTTCTAAAAATGTTATATAAATACTAATATATCCTTAAAGTATGAGGAACTGAAAAAAGGATATTTTCATATTCATATCACCTCTGGGAAATGAGGCAAATGTTCAGTAAATGGAGTTTATATAAAAGTAATTATTCTTACTTCATTGTTTGGAAAGACATCACAGTAAAATTCTCCAAAATACATATTCTTTTTTTTCCTTTAAAATATTACCAAGACTACTTTTAAGCATTCGTGTTAACAAGCAAGTAGCAGTAGAGCTGATTTGTTCTCACTTAAATTTGCTCAGAGCAAAACAGCAAAGATACAACTCCTCCTTTTGAACTAAGGACTGGAAAAAATGATGTAAGAGTTCTAATGAAGAAATATGTGCCCTATGACCCTTTGGAAAGAAAGAAAAAAAGGAGAAAGTATAACTCAGAATTAGACCAAAATAGCAAAACCTCACTTTGCTGAAGAACAAATGCCTTGGTAGTAATTAATAAAGAAAAGTTTATTTATAATCAAGGGATTGGAGGACAAATTGCAAATATTAATAAAGAGCATTGAACTGGGGGATACAAGTGCTAAGAAAGAATCAAATGACTGGCTTTCATTTGTTTATTTGCTTCTAAGTCATGTTGAATTGCAGCTGAAGCTGTTAAAGTTTTATTCAGTCATAATGTAAAACCTCCCCTTTCTTTTTCTCCCCAGGTTCAAATTAACAGCCACGAAAACTCACAGGATGACTGAATTTGTCACTCCCTCTTAGCTCAACTTATCTTGCAGGGTTTTGGCGTGCAGCTTGTGATCTTTGAAAGTTGGAAAGGTGTCTATAATGGCAGATTTTTAGTTTTCCTAGCTGTGAATAGATTTTTCTGTTTAAAATCATGCTCCTGTGCTAGCAGTAGAAATGGAACTATGTAAAAATCAAGAAAGCTGTGAGGAGCCCAGGTATCTGTTGGCACTGTAATTTAGTTTGGTGTGACCCTGAGGAAAGAAACAGAAACCAGATAATAAAGTATAAAAATGTCAGGCAAAGGGTACTATAAAAGGGTCATTTTATAATATTTACAATAGTGAAGGAATGTAGATCAGAGGTGAAAGCAGGACTGCGACTGACACCAGCCTCAAATTTTGGATTTGGGTGATCACTTCATTGCTGACATACAGCTAGGGGTGTTTGCTGCCTAGGCAAATATAATTAATTATTCATTAATTATATATTATTTTTCATTAATTATATATAATTAATTATGTATCTTTTTCTGTATAATCCTTTGCAAATCTGCTCTTGGTCTGATTGGCTGAAAGCCCAGTGATCACAGTTTTAGGGTACTTCAGTGAAGAAAGTTTGTTTGGGTTTTCCATTGCTTTGGTTCATATAATAGTGGACTTTTTTTCCCAGAACAAGTTAAAAATGGAAGAATACTATGCATACTGCTTTAGGTTCCTGGAGGAAAAATCGGGATATAAATCTAAGGAATGAATGAATGAGTACTATCGTCACCTTCTGCAACATTGCTCTTGAACCATATAGCATATATAATAGAATTCATTCATTTTTGTCTGGTATAAAACTATAGACATGATTCAACTCTTCATAATGGGCTTCTATCTGCCTCTTTTCTCCTTAGAGAAATCTGTTTCCCAATAGCCTAGAGCAATCATGTGAACATTATTTTTTGCAGCTATATGTACACAAAATGATTTGACATCTCTTTTCCTGAAAGCATTCCAATTGACATGTCATTGAATGCAAGTCTTTTCCATAATGGGGAAGTGTCTGTAAAATTCTGCTTTATAGATAGATAAATTGATTATGTGCCATCAAGTTGGTGTTAACTCTTAGAGACCAGATAGATGGATTTTCTCCAGGAAGCTCTGGCCCTAACCTGGTCCTTCAGCACTTCCAGTAATACACATATCATCACTATTATTGAATCCATCCACCTTGCTGCTATTTTATAGACCCTTTGTAAACCCTGTTTTACAGACAAAGTGTTATGAGAAGTTAAAAAGGGAAAGAAAAGAGAAAGAAACACAAAGAAACAACTTCATGTGCTAATCATTCATCTATCAAAAGTAACAATGGAGAGAGGAGTAGAGAAGATTTAAAAGCAGATGTGTTATTGTTTGATTATATGACATGGAAGTAATTTTAAATGCAATTTATAGTGTTGCCACTTTACATATGCATCAGAACACAAGGTATGTGTCAGCTCAAGTTCTTTCTTATCCTTTCTGACAGCTTAATTAAAAATTAGAAAAAGAAATCAATCATCTGGTATTTGGGATTTGTAAAAGGTACGCAGAAGTTGAAATCTTAAATGAAGATTCACACATTTTAAAATCCATAAGCAATTCTCTTTCTTTTTCTCTCCCTTTCTTTAAAAAAGAGGCTCTTTCCATAATTTTTCATAAATGCATAGGTTGAGCTAAGATCAGATATGATGATCCATTGAGACCAATAGAACAAGTTCATTGCAATCGGCTTATGTCACACCTAATTTTCATTGCATGATGGTCTGTTTTTAAAGATAATCCCTTGGACAACAATTTAGAAACATTGATTAAAAAGGCTGCTAGTGCTAAGAAACATACTCTTATAGATGAGCATGAATTCCCTTCAAAATCTGTTCCTAACTGCCTGGAAGATCTGATATGCACAATGAATATTTTTGAACCTGTGCATTTGCAGCCCCTGGTCGATGTTAATTTCTCTGATTGCTGTAGATTTCTCGGACAAGGCCAAAGAGCAGTTTTCTTGCTCAGATGCCACCTTGTTTAGTGCAACATGTGCTTTCATAGGTAAAGAAAGAAGACTGGAAGAGTATTTTTGTTATCATCCTGTTCTGCCTGTTGTAAGCTGGTATTTTAAACAATTAGGACATGATTAATTGGCTTGCTGTACTCTTAAGCAGTGTAGTCCTAGGTGTATCTGTTCAGAAGTGGGTCATGTGGGATTAATCTCCAGAGAAATAGTTCAAAATTAGTAGCCTTAAACTCCAAGAATATGATACACCTTTCTAAGTCCAGGCTGGCAGAAAGTACAGGGGGGGAAAAAAAACTTAGCCAGCTGAAATTTTGTCAGGTGGAAGAAAATAATTAACAGTAGTTTAATAACTATGAGTACTTTCCTTTCACCACTAGTTCTACTCTCCAATCCCTCAAAAACAACTTGAAGCCCAAAACCATTTGATCACCTGCCAAAATACAGGAAACAAAAGAGTTGATCAGTGATCTCTGTCCCCAGTTGACCAATTGGAGAACACAAAAAACAAAACTCAGACTATGCCCCATCCTCCACCCACTTCATTTTATGCTGTGCATTTGTTACTTTCCCTAAAATACTAAGTAGCTGCTATTGTGGTGGGATTTGGGAGCTGCCAACCCATTAAGGCAGTGATGTCCAAACTTGGCCACTTTAAGATGAGTGGACTTCAACTCCCAGAATTCCCCAGCCAGCCATGCTGGGAGTTCTGGGAGTTGAAGTCCACTCATCTTAAAGTGGCCAAGTTTGGACAACACTGCATTAAGGTATTTATCCCTCTCTTGCCTTTGAAATCATAGCATCTCAGGAAGATGATGTGACAGCAGAACAGATACTAGAAATGGGGAGAGGTTGAGCCCAAGAGCATTGACCAATCAGGGCACAGCTACAGGAATGTAAGATTCTGAGTAGGTCTGACTTTTTTAAAGTGATCCCCCTCGCCCCCCCAAATCCTGTTTGGGGATCAAGTTGATATAAAGTGGGGAATAAAATAAAAATGGGAAAGTACCCGGGTAGAAATAGCCCCAGTCAGGACGGAGGCTGACCACACCATAATTGTGCAACTATGTCTTGTAAAACAGGAGAACTAAAATATACTAGCTACCTAGTAACAGGAATTTTACTTCATGGGGAAGTGAGGAGTAATGGAAGCTTACAAATACAGGGAAAATGGCAAATAAGCTATGAAAAATGCAGTTCAACATTCCTCATTATTCTCATTATGACACTGGACCCTGGAATCAGGAAAAGGGTGCCTACTGCATTGTAAGATAAAAATATGTTTCAGACTGCGCTTAAAATAATGACCTTCCCTTCCCTCTTCTCCCCCAAAAGAAGAAACCAAAAGTTAATTCAGAGGACTAGCAGTGGGAGATCAATGATTGTGCCATAGTTAATTGCAAGTGGGGATAGGGCACAAGCCTTCCTTGACCCCAGACTGAAATGCCATAACTGCAACTCTGGGCCAGAACCCTGCTTAGACTGGAACCACATGTGGCTCAGCCAGAATAGCCATCTGTCTCTCCATGGGTGTTGCCCTGCTGTGTGTGGGTCTGTACAGGCATGAACAACATTAAGCACTTAGTGAAAAAGGAAAGGGGAACCAGCAGAAAGGGAATCTTAGGATGAAGCAAGAAAGCACTGAAATGTGGAATTATGTTTAAGGAAAGTATGAAAAAAGATCCTTAGTGGAATGACGAGGTAAAAGAACCTGTAGATGAACAAAAATTATATAATAAAATGATTGCTGCACAAGTGAGAATGAGGGAAAGATATTGTACAACGTATATACTGTACAGGTAGTCCTTGACTTATGACCATTCGTTTAACGACCATTCAAAGTTATGACAGCACTGAAAAAAGTGACTTACAATCAGCCCTCGCACTTAATGACCATCACAGCACCCCGCAGTCATGTGATTAAGATTTGAGCGCTGGCAACCGGCATGTATTTATGATGGTTGCAGCATCCCAGGGTCACATGATCAGCATTTACGACCTTCCTAGGGGACTTCTGACAGGCAAAGTCAATGTGATGGAATGTATCTATGAGGAGGAGAGTGATGTGGGAGATCAAGGCTATCAAGAAGGGGGGGGCATTTTAGCAGGGGAAAGGAGACAAAAGACAACACAGTCTGCAGGGGGAGTGTGGGAAGCAAAAGAGGTTAAGGATAGCCACTCCCTAGAATCTCCCAGGGTATGCCCACTAGTTGCTGTAGTATAGATTTAGTTTGGCAAGATTCTGTCTATAAGGTGTAAGGAAATAAAGGAACTATATTCGACTGGACTTTTTCACCGTTGTTCTTGGGCTGGGCCTGACAGTCAATGGGAGAAGCCAGATTCACTTAACAACCATAGTGATTTGCTTAGCAACTGTGGCAAAAAAGGTAATCAAATCAGGTGCAACTCCCTTAATGACCACATAGCTTAGTGATGGAAGTTCTGGTCCCAGTTGTGGTCATAAGTCAAGGACTACCTATATAGAGAAATAGATAGTTGCAAAGAATAGAGTCAAGGAGAGTAAGGAACCATTACAGTTAAAAAAGTAAAGAAAATGCAGAGCAATTTTGATGGAAATTTTAAAAAAATGTTTTGGAAGTACATGAAGAGGGATAAACAAGGAACCTCCAGTAGAGTGGATTAAAAGTGAGGAAATGATTTCTGATGAAACTGAAGTGAAAGAATGCTGGAAGGAGTTTTTTTAGAGATTTGTAGGGAGGTAATAATGATATGCTGAAGAATAGAATGGAATGCTGTAAATGTGAGAATCCAAGAAAACAATGATGAAAAGGAAGTCATAAATGCTCTGAGAGAGTTGAAAAATGGCAAGGCCACAGGTTTACATGGTATAACTGGAGAAATGTTAAAAAAAATGGATGAATAATCACTAGCCCATAGGGGTAGTTTGGTCATATAGAGATAATGATGAGGATTGAATCACAAAACAAATATACAAAGAAAGAGTGGGTGGGTTGAGACAAAGGTGAACACTTTGAACTTGGATAAAATTGATGAGATCCTGATAAGGAGAGAAGCAGGACATTTTAAGAACAAATGACAATAAATGAAGTAGTATCTAGGCATGGTGGAAGGAAGAGTAGTTCTCAAGAATAAAAAGGTTTGGAGAGGTTATTGAATGAGATAAACTAGATTTAGATATATTTCCATCTTTTCTGTTCTATGTCATGGCTTATTTCCTCTCTCTCATATATGTATGTATTTATTTATTACTCTTTTTTTCCGCATAGTGTTGTTTATACTGAAAAGGACTAACATGATGGGAATGTATATAAAGCAAAACATCCTAATGTATGTAAATATATATAGAGCAGAACATCCTAATCTATATAATGTATAAATGCATATAAAGCAAAACATCCCACTGTGTAAAAAGCAAAGCATCCTAAATCAATCTTTGTATCAAGTCTTCATAAAAGGATTTGCTATCCCTCTTACCAGCAGATAGCAATATTGCTGGGTCCTGGTGGCAATATGGCCATCTGGGAAGCAAAGGGGAGATGTTTAATCAATTGATTCAATTGGCTGGATATCATCTAGGTTGATTGGCATCAGTTCTCAAGGATCTGAAGCAGAAATCCTTCACCGTTCAGCTGGGAGATGCTGAGGACTGAAGGCATCTTTTGATGCAAAGAATATGATCTGTCACAATGGCCCTCTCATCAAATTCCCAAAGTGAAGAAATGAATTTTGATCCCTAACCATCATTCACTTGCTTGCATGTTGAGTCTCCTCCTTCTCCTTCTCCTTCTCCTTCTCCTTCTCCTTCTCCTTCTCCTTCTCCTTCTCCTTCTCCTTCTCCTTCTTGAGGCAAACTTTAGTTAGACTGTATGTCTAACTTTTGATACAGAAATACTTCATTTTTCATGAATAAAAAATTCCTTTCTTAATATTTTGCTATTATGCAAAACATCTTTTTTGTTAATCAGGAAAAACATCTTATTTTTATCAGGAAAAGTCCTATATAATATAAAGTAGTCCTGAATAACTGAATAACTCTTTTGACATTATCTCTTGCAGTAGAAGCAACAACAGATTCTTGTCTCTGTGTTGAATCACATTTTTGTGCTACAGTTTATACCAGAAATGTCATGCCTTTTTAATAATGCAAGTCCTTGTGTCAGCCCTTGTTATTTTAGAAATATATGTTTAAGGAAAACCAAAGCTGATTGAGTATTGAGGTGGACCAGCATAATTGGAAGCCTCAAAAAGTACCCAAAGCACCCCATAATCAGAGGTCTGCTGTTTCTTTTTAAAGGCACTGGTTGTTCCGTATTCTCACTGTTTTTAAAAATAAACAGCTTAATCATAATGCAGTGATTACTCCAAAGTGTAATGTGGTTACAGCTGCTCTTCAGACTTGTCCCATCAATGTCTGGAAGTCTGGGATGTGGATGGATTGCGACCTGCAGCTTCCATCGACTCATACAATGACTGAATTCTAAAAAGGGCTTCTAACATGCTATGACCAGTCTGGTACATGTTCCTAACCCACAGTGAGGTTTGTTTGATTTGGGCTTAGCTTATTGAGAAAATTGAAAAGCTATGGTTGTTTATGACCTATTGTGTTGCATGCATTTAGGCTATTAAGGTTAAATAAATCATGATTTAGGACAGCATTTAAACTCAGTCACAGACCTGATGTAGTCAGCCACTGTGTGATTTTGGTTTAGCATTTTGTATGATGCCAGTCATTGTGGCCTGTAAATCATGGTTTATGGCTTAGGGTATTAAATGTATAATTGTGGGTTATTTACTAATGATGTGCACCACCTTGAGTCATGTGCCAACTGGGTAGCTATTTGAACTGAACCAAGAAATAATGAACCAATGTACTGAACCAGTTCCATCGTAAAGCAACTGATGGCTTAGCACAATGTATCAACCAGAGCTCTGTCTATCTCAGTGTCTGCCCTTAATGCGCATTTGAGACTCATGAATGGCAGGGCAAAAGAGAACCGTTTCAACATTGGAACTGCTACTCCAGCACACTTCCAGCCACACTGACAGACTCTCTCTGCCAGCTCTGCTGTAGATTCTTTTCAGGGATGTGGCAACGGTGGTAGAACACCGTGCTCTTGCCTTTCCAAATATAACACCACAGCAAAGCAGCACATGGCAGGAAGTGAAGGCAGGCAAGAGAATCCAAAGTCTCTTTCCCCCAACGGAAAAAGCCGTCTTCCAACAGAGGAAGCTTCCTCCCACAGTGGAAGCTCCTTCTGTCAGAGGAAGCTAACATTCGGCCCCCACTCAGGATGTTTAGCCTTGATACCATTTGATAAAATACGTAGGAGCCATTTTTAGTTCTTTTTCCCAGTTTAGCATTAAGTTGGACAAGAGGTTCTTTCTGTGTATAATTGTCAGCTTTTTAAAAAAAAATATATATATATATATATATCACCAAAGATATTGCTTAAAAAGGATGCAATGGCACAATAATACTATTTCAGAAGCTCACATTATTAAGAGAAACAGAAGCATGATGGTGTGAAAGAGAACATTTAGGCATCTAGGATCGCAACCGTTATCCCTCCAAACCATGATGGGAGTAAACCGAATGGAGAGTTGCAGCCTACTGCAACTGAAGAACAGCAGGTTAAGGGACATGGAGCTGGATTGTCAGATTGCAACCAGAAAGATCCACTTTCAGATCCCATATTCCAGCTGCAGGGCTGAAATAAGAAATTGAATTGAGACTGAACAATGGTACAGATTTATATAATAAAGTAAGTGAAGTTTAGCTTTGGTTCTGTAAAAAAAATACTTACCATGATCTTAATGTTTGCATAAAAGTGTTGTATAATGATTGTGGGCAAAGAAATACTATAAAGAAAGCCAAATGAGTTCTAAGTTTGTTTAAAATAAACTTGCTAAGATTTTGTGAGTGATCATTGAGATAGCGCAGAAGAAAGCAGATTGACTGCTTCTGTTTGCAGATAGGTTTTCCCCCCTTTTTTTCAGCATAGCTATTTCTCATTTTATTTATTCAGTCAACGGCACAATCTTTCCATTACATGTGAACGCCCACTGTTTGGACAAAGGCTCATGGTGAATCTTTTTCACCTATGAATGGAAAGCTACTTGGTCAGAAAGATAACTGCAGCACTTCCTTATCTAGCAACAGATTTCAGCTGAGTTGGTTTTGGATGTCAGCCATAGTTTTCCATACACGGCTTTCTTTCACAGTCCAGTCAGAGTTGGAAAGTTGAGGCCCAAGATAAAAATGCCATCTCTCAAAGTCAAAGAGCTTATGCCTGTGTGGTGCAGACACTCCAGCCAAAATGCCTCTGCCCAGACTTCCTCAAAGGATTCTACCCCCAATTTTTTAAGCCTATCTTTTCCAGCCATTAACTTAAGTAAGTCCTTTTATGTACTTTTATAAGTTAACAGAATAGAAAAAATTATTTCCATAGAATCAAGATATCGTAAAGCACTTTTGCAGTATTTATTTTCTCTGATTGGGCTTTAGTTCTACCTTTTCTCAAGGTTTCTCAACATTATTTTCTCTTGATTTGAATTAGGCTAGGCCAGTGTTTCTCAACCTTGGCAACTTCAAGGTGTGTGGACTTCAACTCCCAGAATTCCACACATCTTAAAGTGGTCTAGGTTGAGAAACACTGGGCTAGGCTAAAGAATACTTCTCTCATTTCTCAAGGATCAAGAGAATAAGACTAACAAAAACAAATATATCCCCTTGGATATATCGGACTCAGGGCTACAATAATAACAAACACTCTGCTGCTGAAGAGAGGAGAATTCTTGGCTTCCTTAGACAAAATGACAGCAAAACACATCTCTATTATGGGAATCCTGCTTATTTAATATGTGCGGTTTTTGTTCCCTATGGATGCCTGAAATGGAAAATGTTCAACAGATACATCTCTAAAACATCAAATCAAGACTCAAATTCACTACAGTTGGGGTTTTCAGCCTGTTTTAAGCCCATAGTTTAGTTATCCTATACTTATAATATGATTGGTTTAGCTTTGTTACATTATGTGAACCAAGCTGTAGTGGTTTTAAAACCATGGTTTATTGTTTAGTGCACCCTACAAACCCATTGAATGGCTGAATTTTACATCAGATTAAGCCATTATGTGTTTGGTTTGTTTTAGCCTTAGCATATTGAATAATCCCATTCACTGTATTTTTAGTTTATGACACAGCCCATTTTGTGAACCCAGTCAATAAAATATAACTAAACAAACCATAGCTTAGAATATTGTGTGCTATAAACAATATGATTCTATAGCAGGATGAAAAGGACTCCCTACAGAAGACTTCTCCACTGGGGGGATCCACATGTATTGTGACTATAAATCTTTGCTAGGAATTCTGGAAGTTGTAGTTCCACTATATTTGGGATTTGTCAAGTGAGGATAGCTGTGGATACATTATCCTGGTCTACCAAATTGTTTCTTTAATGATGCAGAATATAAGAGGGATCACCTGGTGCCCTACTTTCCATCTTTGTTCTGCTGCTGAGTACATAATGTCAGATTCAGCTGGTGTGGCACGGCTAGAGACTGGCTCAGCTGCAGACTTGACAGCAGCATTCAGCGAGGAGGAGTCGGATCAACTCCCGCCCCACAGACCCAGTGACTACACCATCGAGCTAAAGCCGGGGGCCAAGTTACCCAAGCCAAAGATGTACTCCCTGTCGGGGAAGGAGATGGGCGCCCTTCAGGAGTTCGTGGACAAGAATTTAGAGCGGGGTTTTATCCAGCCCACAAAGTCCCCACTGGCGGCCCCGGTGTTCTGGGAAAAGAAGGACGCCTCGCTCCGAATGTGTGTAGACTATCAGGGGCTGAATGCCATAAGTACTGAATACAACTACCCTCTCCCCTTGATGAAGGACTTATTATCCCACCTGTCCAAGGGGAGGATATTCACAAAACCTGACTTGCAAGAGACGTACTTCAGGGTCAGGATCCACGCAGGAGATGAATGGAAGACGGCTTTCAATTGTCCGCTTGGAAGTTTCCAATTCCACGTGATGCCGTTTGGGTTAAAAGGGGCTCCAGGGGTGTTCATGCAATTAATAAACCAGGTGCTGCATGACCTACTTTACCAGGGCGTCCTGGTTTACCTGGACGACATCCTGATACATTCCGAGACCCTGACCAAGCACATGAAATTAGTATGCAGGGCGCTCCAGAGACTATTAAAATCACAGCTGTACGCCAAGCTCTCGAAGTGCGAATTCCATCGAGGGCAATTGGAGTATCTCGGCTATCGAATATCCAGCCGAGTCGAGATGGACCCAGCGAAAGTGAAGGATGTGCTGGGGTGGGAAGCGCCGCAGACCCAGAAACAACTCCAAAGCTTCTTGGGGTTCGCGAACTTCTACAGGCAGTTCATCCCAAACTTCGCCCAGATCGCCCTCCCATTAATGGACCTGCTTAAGACTCGGGGCAGCGGGAAGCCCCCCAAACCCAGCATGCCTCTTGTGTGGACCCCGGAGTGCCAAGAGGCATTTGGGGACCTGAAGCGCAGGTTCACTGCTGAGCCCATCCTACACCACCCTGACCCGGACCAGCGGTTCGTGATTCAGGTGGATGCTTCTGACATGGCGGTGGGAGCAGTCCTGTTACAACCTGGACCTGAGGGGCCCCTCCACCCGTGCACCTACGCCTCCCGGAAGTTCACCGAAACAGAGAGGAGGTGGGTGGTGTGGGAGAAAGAGGCGTTTGCTATCAAGTGGGCCCTATCCACCTGGAGGCAACTGTTGGAGGGGGCAAGCCAGCCATTCGAAGTGTGGACTGACCACAAGAACCTCGAAGTGCTGAAAGCCCTGCGGAAGCTTTTGCCCAAGCAGGCACACTGGTCCCAATACTTCGGGAGGTTTGATTTCACCCTCAAACACATCCCGGGGAAAAGGAATTTCTTGGCGGATGGACTGTCCCGAATGCCCCAGCATGCCAGCCAGTGGGAGGAGATTGTGGATTCGATCGTCCCCGCGAACCGACTGGCCGCAGAAGCAGTCACCTGGAGCCAAACAAAGAAGAGGGTAAGGGACACAGAACTGGGACTCAAACGGGCTTTCCTAGAAGCCGGGGAGCGAGACACTTGGCTCCTGGTGAACCAAGACTCATTGACGGGCCAGGAGGGCTTGTGGTGGCACGAGGACAAACTGTATATGCCTGAAGGGTGCCGGAGGGAGGTGATGGAAAGAGCCCACAATAATAAGAATGCGGGGCATTACGGGTTTGTAAAAACTCTCCATCTGATCTGGTGGCAGTTTTGGTGGCCGACGCTCTGAAAAGACGTGGAGGAATACACGGGAGGCTGCCCAACCTATGCAACGGTAAAGGGAAGTAGAGGCAAGCCCCGGGGTCTACTCCAGCCGGTTGCGACGCCAGCCGGTCCGTGGCAGGAAATCGCCATGGATTTTATTGTGGAGTTACCCGAGAGCAAAGGGAAAACAGCTATTTGGGTCGTGACAGACTTGTTTTCCAAACAAGCGCATTTCGTGGCTTGTCGGAAAGTCCCCATGCAGAGAGGCTGGCATGGCTTTTTGTGCAGCACATCTACCGTTTGCACGGCGCACCCCGACGAGTCGTCAGTGATCGGGGCAGGAACTTCATTGGACGCTTTTGGCGAGAGTTCCTAAAACGGGTGAGAACTCAGCAAGCCCTCTCTTCAGCAGCGCATCCGCAGACGGATGGAGCCATGGAATGCCTTAACAGGGGAGTGGAGCAGTACTTGAGGTGTTATGTGGGATACCAGCAAGACGACTGGGCGGAGCTGCTACCGTTTGCGGAGGTAGCATATAACAACGCAGTCCATAAAAGCACCGGCTTCACCCCGTTTAAGGTGGCTACCGGACAAGACTTTGTCCCCATGCCGGAGCTACCCCAACCGGCATCCCGGATAGACTCGTTGGACGCTTGGTTCTCCCAGATAGACACCACAAGGCAGGCAGTACGAACGGTGCTGCAGGGAGCCAGAGCAGACTACAAGAAATACACCGATAGCAAGCGGCTCCCCTAGTGGCGATGGAAGGTAGGGGACCAGGTGTACCTCTCCACGAAAAATCTAAAGACCCACCAAGCCTCAAAGAAACTCAGCCCATGGTTCATGGGGCTGTTTCCCATTGCGAAGATAATTAACCCAGTGACTGTCAGGTTGACGCTCCCCAAGGCACTAGGGAAGATCCATCCAGTCTTCCATTGCAGCTTGTTGAAGCCACACCAACCGGCCAATGATTGGCATAGGGAAGAGCCAGTCCTGGCCCCGATCATGGTCGACGGGGAGCAGCACTTTGAAGTGAAGCAAATACTGGACGCTAGAAAACACAAGGGCCAAATCCAATTGTTGGTGCAATGGAAGCATTTTTCAAAATCGTACAGTGAATGGGTGAACAAGACCCACGTTAGGGCACCCAAACTGGTCCAGGACTTTTACAGGGAGCACCCCGGGAAGCCAAGGTAAAGGAGGGGAAATTGTCTTCAGGGGGGTGGTATGTCAGATTCAGCCGGTGCGGCACGGCTAGAGACCGGCTCAGCCACGCTTAGTCAATTTCACTGCTCAGGCGCGAGCCGAGAAAAAGGGAAAGTGAGAAACCGCAAACTGATTAGAGCCAGGTGGTGCCGCTTGACTAAAACCACAAGTGGATATTTTGTATCAATGCCAGCTTGCCTCGAGCACTACAAACAAAGGGAAGCAATCAGCGCATGATTGAGAACTCCCGGCTTTGCGCGCAAT
Source organism: Python bivittatus (assembly GCF_059951505.1). Taxonomy (NCBI): domain Eukaryota; kingdom Metazoa; phylum Chordata; class Lepidosauria; order Squamata; family Pythonidae; genus Python; species Python bivittatus. The sequence continues at coordinate 66,313,797 of NW_028277125.1, read as the reverse complement.
AGGAAAACCCAACAAAGGCAACAACAGCACAACCCATAGACGGCGAACAAGACCACAAAAGAACCGGACTGAATCTGCCATTAGAATGGGGGGGGGGATTACTGTGGGTAATCTGTAACTAAGCAACAGGGCAAGCGCGGGAACAGGGGAGCTATAAATTACGATGCAAAGTGTGCCAAGCCAATCCTGGCTTTGTCTGTACTTACTTACGTTACGCTTGAGTAAACTTCTTTGCTGAACACACATGTCACGAGAGTTTCTCTGAGACAAACGGGGTAAACCTTACACATAAAAGGGTTATCACTGGAGCCCTTCATGCTAATTTTTTTTTTTAATTGTAAGGCATCTAGAGTCACATAAATGAGAGGGGTGGCTATATAAAATAAATAAATATCCAGAATATTGTTTCCAGTGGGTTTGGATCGTTCTCTGCCTTGTGATTTAGTTCTAGAGATAGGTAGATCATGTTAATTCTTGCCTGTTGTTCATGTCTCTCTCTCTCTCTCTCTCTCTCTCTCTCTCTGTTTCTACCTGCATTTTATCCTGTTTTTGCTGAGTTAATTGTTTTGATGTTTGCTGCTGTTAATGAACATCAAGCTATATCTTGTCCTAGCTGAACTGAGTGGTGTGTGTGCTTGTTCTGTGTGGATAGAAGGACTGACTTAGAGTGTGCTGGGTGCAAACTAAACTGAAAATTATCCATAATAATTTTCAGATAAAAGCTAGTCTAGTGCGTGTGTGCCTTCTAGTCAGTATGGATTCCTGGCAACTGCCTGGACTAGTCCCTGCAGTTTTCCTGGCAAGGTTTTTCAGAAGTGGTTTGCCATGGCCTCCTTCCTAGGGCTGAGAGAGAGTGACTGGCCCAAGGTCACCCAGTTGGCTTTGTGTCTAAGGTGGGACTAGAACTCACTGTCTCCTGGTTTCTAGCCTTAACCACTACACCAGACTGGCATTTTAGCATAGAGGAGCCTTTTCATGTTGCTGTAGAATCAAATTACACCCATGTACACTTAATACGATAGAAAGGCTTTTAGGCTTTAGTATGCAATCTCTCAACTAAAATAAGGTGTTGCGTTTACACTTTCTGATAGTACAGAAGATAATGAAAAATCAGTTAGACGAATGAAATGCTTTTATTTATTTATTTTAAAGTACGCCCTCTAAAATGCTTGATTCTTCAAGAGGATAAGGAGGGTTCATTTAAGGTCAACTGTTTCCTATGCCTGTGGCTTCTCCAAGGAATGCCTTTAATATCTTCTGCAAATTGAAACATGAATTATAGGATTATAATTAGAATGTGATGAAAATTGATTCAGTGAATTAACATCCTACTTTTACTTTCTGCCTAACTGATTCACTTTTTTATAAAGCATCATGTTGATAAGGAAAATATTTTAGGAGGACTGAGTAAACTACAGTTAAGTTCAAGGATGCAATCCTATATCCACAACTGGGAGTGAGCTATATTGAACTGGCTTTGTAGATCATGGTAAGCTATTCTGAGGGGGTTCATTGGAAAATAGTTGAATTTAGCAGCAACTTCCCAGTATAAACCTAAGTTTAAATACCATTTATGAAACAAGTACAGCACAATTCTATTCATGTCTATCAAAAGTAAGTCTCAGTGATTGAGCTCATACATTGCATTAAGCCATAATGTGGTTTGTTCGATTTTGGCTTAGCCTGATAACCGAACAAAGCCATTAAGTGGGTTCACACATCACATTCATTCATAGTTTAACTATTTTAAAGATACCATAATGATTTAGTAAATATTAAATGAATCATGGCTAAAATCAAATTATAATTTAATACATTGTATAAGCCAAGGCTGTCTGTAGGGTATGGTCAAAAAAGTCAAGATGGCAGCCATGATGGTGCAATCAAAGTTTTGCCTGTTTTTTGATCACATTCTGCAGATACCCCTGATACACAGACATAAACGTTTCCAGTTGGCTCTTAATTCATTCCTGTCAGTCCTGGACAATGGAGCTCCTAATGCCTCTGGCATGAAGTTCAATGAAGGGACAAAGTCTTTACATTTTATTTCGGGGGGGGGGGAACCTTCTTCCATAGACAACAATACTGACACACTTCATCACGGTGTACACACACAAAAGTGTTTGTGACCAAGTCACAGGAAACAAGGAACAATTAAACAACTAGGGATGTTTAACCTGTAGAAGAGAAGGTTGAGAGGGGACATGATAGCGGTCTTCAAGTACCTGAAGGGCTGCCACATTGTAGAAGGTTCTTGATGACCTCTTAAGTTCCTTCTTCCAACTCTATGATTCAAATAATTAAGTATAGCCATAGGACAGCAGGATTGCCACTCACAACCTTTGGCCCTGTGCAGGTTGTTAAATCAACACAAGTTCAATACAAATCATCACAACTACAATGTTCTGCAAAACTAAAATGCTTGAATGTGTGAGAGAAAATTAAAGCAGGAAATTATATTCTTTTCAAATGCCCAGGCCAAGAGTTGCTCACATTCCTAGAAAAAACATGCCCAGATGACTGAGGAAGAGAAATAAATCTAACTCATATTTGTATCCATAGCAGGTTAATGTCATCTTGCACTTGTTCAGCTCAAATCTTCCTGTTTGTCTTCATCTCCTTCCAAAAGGACGTCTTTGCTGGGAAGAACGGCAGATTTCTTTAAAAGTCAAACTGCATGTTCCTGCATCATGTGGCATTTCCCTTCTGATGAAAGATAATAAAGTATTATTAGCCGAGATGAAAGTACAGAAAGTAAAGTGGCTTGAGGCTTATTATGGGAAAAGGCATTATCAGGGGATAACAAAGATTGCACAGATGTCATTGAAACTAGGAGAAGGCTATATCAAAGACAGGTTGGGAACACTTGATGATGCCCTTGAAGAAAGACACCACAGGAAAAGTTAGGTGGCCTGCATTCTTTCTTTCAGCAGACCTACCAGATCTTACTTGCATCTGTCTCCTTAAGCATCTTTAAACATCTGAATATCTGCCTCTTTAAAAGGACTTTGCAGGTGGCCTGCCTTTGCTAGTCTGTCTTTCAGCTCATGCAGTTTGAGCCACTGAATCCCATGAGAGAAAGAGATTCTATTTCTGGATCCTTAGGTTGGGAAAATAAACTTTGGTTAAAGGAACATGCTAGTTATAGCAAATGAGCAATCAACTGCCAAGAATCATGTCTGTTTCTGATCCAGTTCCTCTGCTGTTTGGTGGCAGTGTTCATTAGTTGTTTGGTGTGAAAGAGAGAGGTGACATCACCCCAGGGCCTTTGCTCCAAGCGTGTAGGAGTAGAAGCAGCTGCCATGGCAGTAAGGTCAGCCAGATGTTGCAGAGTTACAGAAGTGCTGCTCCAGCACAAGGGTTGGGAAATAATCACATGGCCATTGCTTACATGATTCCTCTTCCACATAAGAATATATCGTTTGGAGTGCACAGCTATATTTGGACTATGGCTTCTGAGTTGAATGGCACTTATTGCCAATTAAGAATACATGGATGGGCAGCCTATTGGAGGTTGCATTATCATCATCATTTGTGGTGGGTTGAAAGATGTAGTTATGTAGTAGGTGGAATGACAATGGCACATGCAGTCAAAGTTCAGGGTAGCCATAGAAAGAGGGGTGCCCACTTTTGTTTTTTACAGCTTTCCTGCATCATATTATAAATATAATGAAACGACTACTGTACAGAGTTACATTACAACAGAGATAACCTGTATGTCCTCCAAGCAGCCATTATAAACTAGCAAGGAGTTAGACCAGAGTCGGCAAACCTTGTTTGTAAAGGGCCAGACCCGGCCCCTCCTCCGCCTCTGTGGGCGCAACTGGCAAGTCTGCAGGCCAAGGAGTGAGGCAGCCATTGGACAGCCCTGGCCGGCAGCATGGGGGTCACAGATAGGCAGCCGCTGCCTAAGAGACCATGTCTCCAGTCCTTAGCATTGCCCCTCAGCCCAGGAGCAATCTGCTGCCTACCCACCCATTCTTAGGTTGCAAAACAAATAGCAGGCCACATTGGGCCTGGGGCCAGCGTTTGCTAACCCTTAAGTTAGACATTTATTTTTCAATTTGCAGTCATCTTGTGCCACCTACATTTTTGCTGGCTAGATATGGTAGCCCTATATTACAACATAGTTAAAAGTGTCCATGGATCCTTTTGCATGTCCCACTTTTCCCCCCCTCATTATTGCATCTATGTAAGTTCACCACATTCAGAAATGATGATACTGCTTCTCTGGGAGTCTATTTCTTCTTCCACAGATGCTGCTCTTTCCAGACTCACAGAGGATAATCAGCTCACAGAGTCTGTGTAAAGAACAGAAGTTTTGTATTTGCCTCCCACATACTTTTCCACCCTTCCTCTTGGTCAATTATATTGTATATCTTTCCAGCAAACAGTGATACCTGACATGTTTATGTTTTGTAAGTACAGGTAGTCCTCACTCAGTGACCACAATTGGGACCGGCAACTCTGTTGCTAAACACCACGGTCGCTAAGCAGAAAATCACATGACTGCAATGGACTTAGAACATCACTTCCCATTCAGTCATTAAGCGAGTCACCATGGTCGTTAAGTGAAACATCACATGACCGTGAGTTGCAATTTTGCTTTCGCATTCTCCATTAACTCTGCTTGTCATAAGTCGGTTGGGAAGCATGCTGATCTGGGGACCATGTGACTGTGGCACACTTTGATGGCCATAAATGTGCACTGATTGCAAAGTGCCTGAATGGTGATCACATGACCACAGAATGCTGTGATGGTTGTAAATGCGAGGATTGGTCACAAAGCTGTTATTTATTTTTTTTACATTGTCGTAACTTTGGTTACTAAACAAGGCAGTCGATAAGGAAGGACTACCTGAAAGACTTTTAAAAATTCAGATAGGCTTTCCATTTTAAAACATTTGTTTGAAACATTGGTCACTTTAACAATCATTACTGAAATCCAAAAAGCATAATCTTGATGAGAAATGTTTTATTTATATTCCCATACTCTGATTGTTTGGAGTGTTTTGGAAATCTGTTGTATTTATATTTCCAGACTTCTAGTACTCTAACATGAGTAATGTCTGTGGGACTTTTTAAAACCACACTGAATATTTGATAAACGTATTTCCAGAGCTCATGTTCTAGAAGAGATCCTGGTGAGTGAATTGACACAGTATTCTCAAGTCTTATACTCTGTGCAATATTCAGTAGTTAATACTGGTATTAGATATCCACTGAATTTCAGGTTACTCTTATTGAACTCAATGGGACTTTCTCTGAGTGTAGAATTGTGCTGAATGTTGTAAGTTCAACAGAACTTACTTCCAGGAAAGCATGCATTGTGAATGGATACTGAGAAACATGTCCAGTGTGTTCAAGTAATTTTCCACAGAATTGCATCTTTAAATGATGGCAGACCTAGATCCTGAAAGCATTACAATAAATAAATGAATCAGTTGAATTTCAGTTTCAAAACAAAACTTCCTGAAATTGTTTAATTCTGTCTTCATTTAAACAAAGCGAAGAATTATTATTACTATAGATTTCACAAATGAGAAGATATGATCCCACAAAATCATGATCAAAAGCAGAACATAGAAGGATTTTGAGATGAAGCAACTATTCTTCCTTTTTAGCCACATTTGTTAATGTAAAAATTCTTGCTGCAACCAAGAAGCTCTTAATCCATAAATGCTGTAACAAAAATGATTAGTCTTTATAGATAGGACTACTAAATCTGGGTTGCAAAAATCTGAACACGAGATGGCAGTGAAGAGGTAAAAAAAGAAAAATCCTAGCTTTTTGATCATCCAAAATTTTATAGCTCTATTAAAGTACCACAATATTCTTCAGTTTTGCTGTTTTCCAGAGAACCCTTTCAAAAACATCCAAGCAGAGACTTCTTCCATTGCATATAGCCAGCATTTAGTATTTGATATTTCCTGCTTTTCATTAACAGATTTAAGAAAATGAGAAGTTTTATATCTGAATGCACTTTAAGAGGAGAGCCATGTTAGTCTATGTAGCAGAAAATCAGGAGGAGTCTGGTTGCACCTTTTCCAACTACAGATTTTATTAAAAGAGTGTAGGGAGTATTTGTTAGACTGCTTCTGATATGAATGCATGTAACTTTGGTTACAACAGATGCATTATTCTGAACCAAACATCTTAACTTCTATTTAGTTTTCCTGTATCAAGGCCTTTCCCCACTTGCACTTAATCATGGGGGAAATATTCTTTGTCAGCATCTTTTTTTCTGCCATGTGGTCCTCATCCTTAGCTGTGAAAGAGACTGTGTTAAAAATCCATAGCTGTCCTGGTATTAATTCCACCCACCCACCCATTGCAAGAGAAGCCTTAAAGGTGTCTGAAATCTGTTTGTAACACAGTATCTTGGAGGGAAATCAGTTCGCTG